>NC_136271.1:107867361-108382361 GCF_964187855.1 Myxine glutinosa | reverse complement strand
CATCTTATATATGTGTGTCCCCTTTTGTACTCACGACCCCCTTTTGGTCTCTGTCCCTCACAATGTCTCTGGGCCCCTCCTGACCAAGATGATGGTCGGCGTCGCCGCACTCGGGCGGTTGAACGAACCCCGGGTGGACGTGTTTCCACCGGGCATGTATCGTACCGGGCACCACGGCTGCAGCCCCCTCGTGGCCACGCGAAGCGGGTACTGTAAAGCAATCAAAAGCCACACGCCGCTTGCAACGCGTGTTAGGCCCCAACGTGCGACCCGTACGCGTCTTTGTTGACGGGGCCGCGAACGGTGCCAGACGCTGGGTCGGTGCACGGCCCCACGGCAACTTGACGTCTCCACCGGGTAGGTACACGTCCCGGTAACTCCTCTCGCCAGACGGGCTTGGGAACGCCGCTTTTCCACGCGGCGCAAGATCGATCCCAACTTTCGTCGGAGCGGGGCGAGGAAGAAGAATCCTCGTCGCTTTTCTTCCTCTTGTCTTTTCTTCTTCCGTTTCCGGTCTCTTTTTCAGAAGGGCTCCTGACCCTCCAACCACAACAACCCTCAATCGACTACACATTGATAAGCAAAGACCTGAATGGTAATTCACATACATTCACATAAATATGTAACAATGTTTAAAGTGTACGTGCCCTTCCGTCCTCCCTCCTTCCTCCTCCCTCCTTCCTCCTCCCTCCTTCCTCCTCCCTCCTCCCTCCTCCTTCCCCCCTCCTCCTTCCCCCGCCCGGCAGCGCCGGGTACTTGTGCTCGTAACTAATAAAATAAAAACGAAGAAATATCTCTCAGCAATTTCCCGTCTGTTAATTTATATATTTTACAAATGTGAATGACACGTCCAAGCATTGCAACCAGATATTGTACTTAGGTACAAAAAAGAAAAGGCAGCATTGCTAATTGAGTCGTCACTACCCAGCGATTAGGGCCCTAAACAACACAGATATCAAGAAAATGACCAAATACCAGGATCTCAAAAATGAAATGAAAATATCCTGGAAGCTGAAATTGTGCCAGTGATAAATTGGAACAATGGGATTGATAAATAAGAACCTCCCAAATATCCTACAAACCATCCCCGGGAATATTACCACAAACTAACCACAGTTGGAGGCTGTTCGAGGCATGGTAACAATCCTGAAAATAGCCCTCAGAACAAAACTTTGAGAACAACAAAAATTATCAACTACAAAATTTCACACAACTACGTCCACAACTTTTTGAGATATCCTGTTCACAAACAGACAGGGGTGAAAACATAACCTCCATCCACCTTTGGTGACGGAGGTAAAGAACATGCCGTTGTGTACTGTTTCCAAAGCAAATATCAAATGAATGCCTCTTAGTTAGCAGCATTTCCCCTCTCTGCTTGTTGTATTCTCTCAATTCCCTATCTCTACATACTGATAGTAATGCCAAGATAGTGCTTCTGTTAAAAACAGTTGCAGATGATGGAGTTGCAGTTGCAAACAGTTACAGAATGACCACAGATGTGTTAATCCGTTTTGCTATCAAGAATTACACTACCCATGTCTTGCACAACACGTGGGTAAATGTTAATAACATTGTTTAAGAAGTGCATTAAGAAGACTTCCAAATGATCATGTTAATTCTTTATTACTTCCTTTGCACAGGAACACACCAAGCCTTCACAACAGGACCCCTTTTGTAAACCCAGGAAGGAATTGTCATTGTCAAATTCCACATGTGAAGAGAGGCATGAAGGTATGAAAACTATAATCCAAGGATCCCATTTAAGACATATAGAGGCATCCTCTTCGCAAAAAAGGTTGGATTCGCTTCTGTGCCACAGAAACTGAATCCAAATCATGAAGGAATCCTTCAACAAAGCTATTAAACATGTGCAGAAAAGTGAGGCAGTGGGTTAATGCAATGCTGTGTGTCTCAATGTGCAGGAAGCAGCTCAACTACATGTCTTGCCAAGGACACCAAAAGTGACAGTAACAATGCTGTGCATCTTGTGAAGTGCTCATTGAAAGATGAATGTAAGAAGAAAAACAAGCCAGTGCGGTCACTGAAGGATGCGTGGCACGATGAAAAAAGCAACATGACTTATCGGCCTGAGGATTCCAGAGGTATCAGCAACAGTGATGTGCATCTTGTGGATTGCTCCTTTCAACATGAAGTAGAAGTTTACACTGGATCCTCAGCTTCACCTGAAACTACTCCATGCAATGGCGTTGGGGAAATGGAGGAGAGTAGCACAGAATTCGCCAATACCACAGATTCTAGTTCAATTATGGAGATTGACCATGAGGTATATTATTGATTTTCATCGATGTTTCTTCTTGAATTGTACGGTACCTTTGCCATCAGGCAATTTCTTTAAGATGATGATAAGATCAGCTGTTTAACTTTAACAAGTAACAAAACATTTTAAAACAAGAGTGAGGTCAATGGCATGCCATCGCAAATCCCCACCCTTCCCACCTAAAGCAAACTTTAAAGATGGTAAAAAGTTCCATGAGGAATGATCCAATATCAAATTGTGAGTTAAAAAAAATATTGTTTTGACCCCTCCCAAGCATTCCTTTACTCTTATTCTCTGTAGAATACTGTAGTTAGACCTGGAACCGACTGTTGTATATGAGTGTATAACTCTCATGTGCCACAGTTATAACTTCTAACTATACCATTTTTGCTGACTCTAACTCTAGCTGTGACTCGAAGTCCCCACCCTGTGGGCCTTGAACTGGGGATCAAATCCCCAAAAATCGTTACATATTTCATGTGTACCCCATTGTTGATTGCATATCCAAATTTCATTTCATAATGTGCCCATTATTGCATTTTTTTGAATTTGACCGTTTGACCCTGCCCAAGATCTTTACACAGATTCTGAATGGGATTCAAGTCTGGGCTTTGGCTGGGCCACTCAAGGACTCTCACGCTCTCGTTCTGAAGCCATTCCAGTGATGCTTTGGCTGTATGCTTGGGGTTATTGTCTTGTTGGAATGTAAATCTTAGTGTAAGTAAGTTGGAACATAAATAAGATCTTTTGCACTCTGAAGCAGGATCTCCTCAAGGATTTGCCTATATTTTACTCCATTCATTGATCCTTCTATCATTACAAGTCTCCCAGTTCCTGCCGCTGAAAAGCATCCCCATAGCATGATGCTGCCACCACAATGCTTCACGGTAGGGATGGTGTTAGATGTGTGATGAGCTATGCTTGGTTTCCGCCAGACATTGCCCTTTGCATTCAGGTCAAAGAGTTCAATTTTCATCTCATCAGACCACAGAATCTTTTGCCTCATGCTTTCAGAATCTTTCACGTGCCTTTTTGCAAACTCCAGACATTCTGTCATGTGCCTTTTTCTCAGGAGTGGCTTCCGTCTTGCGGCTAGCCACTCTCCCATAAGTTCCTTCTTGTCTGGTTGCTCAGTTTGTTTGGACGGCCAGCTCTAGGAAGTGTCTGGGTAGTTCAATATTGTTTCCATTTCCTAATGGTGGAGCTCACTGGGCTCTTGTGAACTTTTAACACTCTAGAAATTGTTTTTTTTATCATTCTCCAGATCTATGCCTCCTCACAATTCTATCCCAGAGTTCTAAGGACAGTTTATTGGACTTCATGGTAGAGTTTCTGCTTTGACATGCTCTGTCAACTGTGAGACCCTATAGAGAAAGGTGTTTCTTTTCTAAATCATGTCCAATCAATTTAATTTGCCACAGGTGGACTCCAATCAAGTTGTAGAGATATCTCAAAGATGATCAAAGGAAATTGGATGCACCTGAGCTCAATTTGGAGTGTCATAGCAAAAGGGTTGAATAGTTATTGACTTGAGACATTTCAGATTGTCATTTTTAATTATTTTGAAAAATATTCTAAAAACAAAATTCCACTTTAACATTATGGGGTATTATGTGTAGATTAATGAAAAAAATCTGTATTTTAAATGAATTTTAACGCATTTTAAATGAAGGTTGTGTGAAACAGCCACAACATACACAACAAAATGTGAAAAAAAATCAAGTGGTGTGAATACTTTCTGAGGGCACTGTATTTAACCCCGAGTTGTTTTTTAATCATCTACTTTTTGTTTCCTTCATAGGAGCAGACCAAGGCTCACTGTAACAACACAGCGGCTTGGGAAAATGAGTCGATTGGGAGTACACAGCAGAAAACAACTCGTTCACAATCCTCCAGTTCCTCTTGCTCCTCAATTTCCAAAATCCATGATAGGCATGAAGATATTACAGTGAGAAAAAGTGAGAAAATACAGAGTTGTTTGAAGGCCTCACCTTCCATAGAACAGAAGCCACCACAGAAGCACCACAGAAACAGAGTAGAACGCATGATAAAGGCCTTTGATGAACTTGAGGAACGTCAGCTGAAAAGGAGAACAAAGGGGTCATGGAATGCGAAGTTCCTCGTTGAGAAAAGCAGCAAGACTCCATGCAATGATGAAGGCACAAGAATCACTTGCCTTTCTGGACCGATTGTGGCTAGAAATAGTCAGCTCACACAATCTCAACCTTCAAAGCAATATAAATCAGAAAAGGACATCAACTCTACAGATCCTTCACAAGCTGTGCAACCACAAAATTTGGAAGTTTCGAGAAGCACAAAATGGTCTCGTCCCAGAATACACCACTGGATGAAAAAATGGTTTGAAAACACAGACTATTTAAGAGATTCAAAATGTACAAACCAGACTGCACAATCCCCTGTTGAAGAAAAGCATTCAGAACCAGCAACACACCTCTCCATGACACAACACCCTCAGTCCACAACACAACATGAAGCGATGAAATATTCTCAGGCCAAATTAAGCTCTCAAAAATTCAAAAACAGCATAGCAAGAGAAAAGTCAAAAGTCACAGGACATGCCAAGGCCACAAAACACAATGTGGCTTCCAAACACCCCATGGGTATAGAACCTGTGCACAACAGGGGCAATGCCCTGACCACAGAAGAGTCTCTGGCTACAGTTCCTCTCGAGCCAAAAAAATGCTCAAACATTACAAAAAGCTCTGAAACCACAGACTGCTCTAGAGAGACACAACGCGACAAGGCTTCAGAGCACTCTCAGAAGAGGGAGCGCTCTCAGAACAGGGAGCGCTCTCAGAACAGGGAGCGCTCTCAGAAGAAGAAACACTCTCAAGCTCCAGTTCCTCTCCAGGTGAAACAATCATTGGGAAGTGCAAAACCCTCTGAGACAACAGAAAGTTCCATAGAAATACATCCACCAAACAAAACAACACCTCCTGATGCAAAGCAATCCTTAAAGGTTAAAGTGCATTTTAGAGACGACAATTCCAAGGTAACAGATGATTCCAGAACCACAAAATATGGCAGTAATGAAAAAAAGCACAAGGCCTCAAAACACATTCAGAGCTAAAAAAAAAAATCCTGCCCAGAACAGTAGAATTTCCCAGACTGCAAAAATGTCTTTCTGCAGTAAAAAGCGAGATTGTTTGTTTGCCAGACCTTCAGGGCTTTCCAAGAGTTTGAGTGACTGAACGTCGTCGAGACGGTTGTTGAGAAAATAGATTGAGATCATTGAAGAGTCATTGAGATCATTGATGAATATTAGGAACTAGTGGGGTCACCCGTGGGAATCCCACGGGCATGGACGTGTGTGACATTTCGACATATTGAGTTAGATGCTGCACCTGCACATTCAGTTTCACAAAATGGTTCCTGGCAATTTTTCAGATGCACAAATGATGTAATCTACACAATGTATTTACTTCTGATAACATGTGAATGCATGTGCGTGCACACCCACACACACATACACACATACACACACACAAAGACACGTACACCCACACACATATATACACACACACACGTACACCCACACACATATACACACACACACACACATGTACACACACATATACACATACACACAAACACATCTCGTTTTTTCATTTCTGTTCCTCACAATTTTGTCTCTCTCTCATACACACACACACACACACACACACACACACACACACACACACACACACACACACACACACACACACACACACACACACACACACACACACACACACACACACACACACCCCCCCCCCACACACACACATATATATACACACACATCCAACACACACACACACACACACACACACACACACACACACACACACACACACACACACACACACACACGTACACATGTACACACACATACACACACACACACACACACACACACACACACACACACACACACACACACACACATCTCGTTTTTTCATTTCTGTTCCTCACAATTCTGTCTCTCTCTTATTCACAGACACAGACACAGACATACAAACACATACACATATATACACACGCATACATACATGCACACACACACAAACATATATATATACACACACACATATACATACATACACACACACACACACACACACACACACACACACACACACACACACACACACACACACACACACACACACACACATATATATACACATATACACACATATACATCCACACACACATGTACACCCACACACATACATACATTCATTCATATACACATCCTCTTCCTGTTCAGGCTGGATTTCCCCAAGGTAGTGTTCTGGGCCCTGTGCTTATTGTGGTCTTCATAAATGATCTCTCTGACTCTCTTGAAAATCCTCTCTATCTCTTTGCTGATGACTCCACTCTCTGCCGCTCTATTCCTCATCCCTCAGATCGGCAGTCTGCAGCCTCCTCACTCTCTGCAGACCTGGACAAATCACAGACTGGGCAAACAAGTGGAACATGTCTTTCAATCCTGACAAATCTCACACTCTTACGATGTCTCTCCGAAAAGACCGACTGGACAACCCTCCCATCCACTTTCTGAATAATACTCTCCAAGAAGTTCTGTCACTCAAGCTTTTGGGTCTCACTATCTGCCATGATCTTTCTTGGGAAAATCACATTTCAAATCTGGCCTCCAAAGCCAGCCGCCGACTGGGCATCTTCCATCGTGCGAAGTCCTTCCTTGGCACACCTGAGCTCCTCACCACGTACAAGGCTTTCATCCGCAGCTCAATGGAATACTGCTCTCCCCTCTGGGCTGGTGCTCCTGCCTCACACCTAGCTCGTCTTCACGCTGTTGAAAGCAAAGCATTCAGAATCATTGGAATCTCCCGCGATGAAGCTAACTCCAAGGGCCTCTCACTCACTCACCGCAGGCAGGTTGGTGGTCTTTCCGTCTTCTACCGACTCCTCTCTGGCCTTGCCCCCCCAGCTCTCTCTGGGCTCTGTCCCGCAAATATTCCTACAGGTCGCACAAGATCTGCCTGCAACCCTCTTATGGTTAAACTGCCAAAATCAAGACTCTCTGCTCACCTTCACTCCTTCATTCCTCTTTTCTCCTGCCTCTGGAACAAACTCCCTCACTCTCTTCAATCCCACTCCCCCCTCCAGGTCTTTAAAACAGCTGTTCACCACCATCTCTTATCCTCCCCCATCCAAAACCTTGATCTTTTCTACCCCCGCTAATTTCACCCCAATTCCACTTTTTTGAAATACCAACTTCTGTCCTGGAAGTCCTTGATGTCCTTGTGTTTTATACTTCTCCCACCCCCCCCCCCCCCTTCCCACGCCTCCTCCCCCCAAGCCCTCTCCCTCCCAGCATCTAACTCAATATGTCGAAATGTCACACACGTCCATGCCTGTGGGATTCCCACGGGTGACCCCACTAGTATAGATAATATGAGGCCTAGAACACCGCCTTGGAGGATCGGGGTGAAGATGGGTAGGGGGGAAGGGAAGGGACAAAGCATGGAAAGAGCAGAGGGTGCAAGACCAGAAAGGAGGCGGTAGAAGACAGAGAGGCCAGAGACCACCGACTTTTCTGCGATAGTGAAGTGATAACCACAGAGACTTGTTATTGTTTAGGATTGCTTGATAAAAGATTACTCATGTGATTCACAATATTTGCAGGTTACGAATGGAAATATCTGACAATACCAACAGGTGTTTGCCAAACCCCCCCCCCCCCCCCCAAAGTGTGTCATAATTCACTCTGCAAGAAATTTAAATGTTGGCGAATTTCTTTCAAATCATAGACTGAAGTTCATATTTCTAACATGTAAAAATCTCCAATCTCAGTGCATTCTTTCTCTCTGACAGTTCCACATCTTCATCTCATTTTCACATTCAGATTTTCATCATACTCCATTTTCATTATCCACCCTGTATATAAAATATAAACCATCAATGCAGTGTCATAAAGAAACTAGCAGGTACCTACAAATGTAAAATGTGACTTCAACAATATTATGTAAAGAACACTTAAAATGATATCATGCAGTGAACTGAATGTTGGCGTGCAACTTTACGCTCTTTAAATATGTTGCTTTATTCAATAAAAAACCTCAAGACTATTTTGTGTGACCATTGTCCGTCCCTCGACCGTGTGGTGTCAATCGGACCGTGCTGTCCCTCGGCTATTTGTGGTCTTCATCAAAGTTATGCCATTGTATGCCAGGTGTGAAATCACAGTCAAAACTAGAACGGCACTGGGTGGAGCACATAACTCCGACAGGCTGAACAGTTTATGTTTTGGATCCCACTGATAGGCCAGATCTGGATCCGGACCTGAACCAAAATCGAATCGGCTTGTTCTCGTCACCGAACCAACTTATCCACCAAGTTTTGTCACAACTCGTCCACAACGTTTTGAAATATCCTGCTATATACCGTTTTTTGCCCAATCACTCAATGGTGAAGAACCACTGAAAAAATTCTAGCAGCCGGATTCGGTTTCGCATTTTCACCAAAATCTAATCGTTTTGTCATTAGCACATACCCAACCTCTCCACCAAATTTCGTCCAAATCCGTCCGCAACGTTTTGAGATGGCCTTTTCACAACCAAAATGGAGGGGTAAAAACACCCTCCACCCATCTTCGGTGGCAGCGGTAACGATGTCCAATTCACAGTATCGTAGAAATTCTCAAGTGATCCTCAAGTAACCTAACTGTGCGAAATGCATAACAATGTAATTCTGGCAAACCTTCCAATCTACTTTCTTAGCAATCCTCTTGAGGAAGTTCAGTCATTCAAACTCCTGAGTCTCACTATCAGCCATGATCTTTCTTGGGCAAGCCACATTTCAAAGGAGGCCTCCAAAAACCAGTCGCCGACAGGGCATACTCCGTCATACAAAGTCCCTCCTTGGAGCACCTGAACTGAACTGCTATCCACCTGCAAGGCTTTCATCCGCAGCTTGATGGAGTACGGCTCTCCCCTTTGGGCTGGCTCCCCTGCCTCACATCTTGCTCAGCTTGATGCTGTGCAAACCAAAGCCTTCAAGATTATTGGAATCTCCAGTCAGCATTTTAATGCATTTGAATTTTTAATTATATACCCAGTAATGCCATGATCGGTAGTGGGCTGATGAATGAAAGGAAAACAACTCGAACATGCATGGTTGTGTGAAAAAAAGAAGAAGCCTGCTGAGGTTGTTTAACACTTCCAAGACGTTGCCAAACTATAAAGGAAGTACATTTCCGAAAATTCATGATTTACAAGGAATCACTCCATTGCCATTGGTTGAAGTGTGCATTGGCCAAAAATGTTCAGGGACTGAGGTGATAAACACTTTTTAATTTTTTTGTATACTCACTATAACAGCGAACACATAGAACATATAATAAAGGGAGTGGGAAATAAGAGAGGGAAGCACAAACCAGTAAAGAACAGGGACATCGGGAGATCTGTGGAAGAGAGGGCTGGTGCAGGGAACATGGGATAAACAAGATGGACACTACAGGGACTTTCAGGAAAGAAAACGGAATTTGAAGGAAGTGGATTTGGGGTGGATTAACGGGGGTAGAAAAGATTAAGGTTTTGGATGGGGAAAGATAAAAGATGGTGGTGAACAGCTGTTTGGAAGACCTGGATGAAGGTTTTTTTTTTTTTGTTTTTTTTGTATACTGAATCGAGGCTCGTGAAAGCTGAAATTTACTTCACAAACAAATCAACCAGACAAACAAAATATATAAAAAGAGGGAGCGGAAGACAAGAGAATGGGAAGCACGGAAAAACACTTCAGAGCACACAACATTTAAGAGCAGGGAGATGTGTGGGAGGGAGAGGGCTTGGGGGGAGGAGGCGTGGGAAGGGGGGGGGGAGGTGGGAGAAGTATAAAACACAAGGACACCAAGGACTTCCAGGACAGAAGTTGGTATTTCAAAAAGTGGAATTGGGGTGAAATTATCAGGGATAGAAAAGATCAAGGTTTTGGATGGGGGAAGATAAGAGATGGTGGTGAACAGCTGTTTTAAAGACCTGGAGGGTGGAGTGGGATTGAAGAGAGTGAGGGAGTTTGTTCCAGAGGCGGGAGAAAAGAGGAATGAAGGAGTGAAGGTGAGCAGAGAGTCTTGATTTTGGCAGTTTAACCATAAGAGGGTTGCAGGCAGATCTTGTGCGACCTGTAGGAATATTTGCGGGACAGAGCCCAGAGAGAGCTGGGGGGGCAAGGCCAGAGAGGAGTCGGTAGAAGACGGAAAGACCACCAACCTGCCTGCGGTGAGTGAGTGAGAGGCCCTTGGAGTTAGCTTCATCGCGGGAGATTCCAATGATTCTGAATGCTTTGCTTTCAACAGCGTGAAGACGAGCTAGGTGTGAGGCAGGAGCACCAGCCCAGAGGGGAGAGCAGTATTCCATTGAGCTGCGGATGAAAGCCTTGTACGTGGTGAGGAGCTCAGGTGTGCCAAGGAAGGACTTCGCACGACGGAGGATGCCCAGTCGGCGACTGGCTTTGGAGGCCAGATTTGAAATGTGGTTTTCCCAGGAAAGATCATGGCAGATAGTGAGACCCAAAAGTTTGAGTGACAGAACTTCTTGGAGAGGATTATTCAGAAAGTAGATGGGAGGGTTGTCCAGTCGGTCTTTTCGGAGAGACATCGTAAGAGTGTGAGATTTGTCAGGATTGAAAGACATGTTCCACTTGTTTGCCCAGTCTGTTATTTTGTCCAGGTCTGCAGAGAGTGAGGAGGCTGCAGACTGCCGATCTGAGGGATGAAGAATGGAGCGACAGAGAGTAGAGTCATCAGCAAAGAGATAGAGAGGATTTTCAAGAGAGTCGGAGAGATCATTGATGAAGACCAGAAAAATCACAGGGCCCAGAACACTGCCTTGGGGAACTCCAGCCTGAACAGGAAGAGGAGATGAGAGAAACCCATTCAGGGCCACACGTTGACTATGACTAGAGAGGAAGTCCGCCAGCCATGCGTGGAGATTTCCATGGATATTAGGGTTATTGGTTTACTAGATACTAGGGTTATTTAGGATATTTAGGATTTAGGATACTTAGGATTTAGGATATTTAGGATACTCGGGTTATACTAGGGTTATTGGATACTAGGGTCTTAATTGGTTTTGCAACATTAACACAAGTGCGAAAAGTGGTTTTCAACGCCAGCACAAGTGCGGAAAGAGGTTTTCAACGCCGGCACAAGTGCGGAAAGTGGTATTGCAACACTAACACAAGTGCGGAAAGTGGCTTTGAACACTAATACAAGTGCGAAAGTGGTTTTCAACACTAACACAAGTTGGAAAAGTGGTTTTGCTACACTAACATAAGTGCAAAAAGTGGTTTTCAACACGAGCACAAGTGCAAAAGGTGGTTTTGCAGCACTAACAAGTGCGATAAGTGGTTATCAACACTAGCATGAGTGCGGAAAGTGGTTTTCAACGCCAGCACAAGTGCGGAAAGTGGTTTTGCAATACAAGCTCAAGTGCGAAAAATGGTTTTCAATGCCAGCACAAGTGCGGAAAGTGGTTTTCAACGCCAGCACAAGTGCGGAAAGTGGTTTAGCAATACTAACCCAAGTGTCGAAATTGGTATTGCAACACTAATACAAGTGCGAAAGTGGTTTTCAACACTAACACAAGTTGGAAAAGTGGTTTTGCTACACTAACATAAGTGCGAAAAGTGGCTTTGAACAATAACAGGAGCGCGAAAAGTGGTTTTCAACACGAGCACAAGTCCGAAAAGTGGTTTTCAACGCCAGCACAAGTGTGGAAAGTGGTTTTGCAACAAAAACACAAGTGCGGAAAGTGGTTTTCAACGCCAGCACAAGTGCCTAAAGTGATTTTGCAATAAAAGCTCAAGTGCGGAAAGTGGTTTTGCAACATTAACACAAGTGCGAAAAGTGGTTTAGAACAATGACAAGAGCGCGAAAAGTGGTTATCAACACTAGCACGAGTGCGGAAAATGGTTTTGCAACAATAACACAAGTGCGAAAAGTGGTTTTGCAACATTAACACAAGTGCGAAAAGTGGTTTAGAACAATGACAAGAGCGCGAAAAGTGGTTATCAACACTAGCACGAGTGCGGAAAATGGTTTTGCAACAATAACACAAGTGCGAAAAGTGGTTTTGCAACACTAACACTAACATAGAGGAAACAATGACGCTCGGGGCGAGATATCAAATTGCCGCCCCCTCGTAACTCACATGCTGAATTATATTAAATTAAAGTCTTAAGAAATAACGTTATTACAAATCAAATTAAGTGCAGTACAATTACAAGTCAACAGTTACACTTTTGTTTGCTGCCTTTCTAAATGGTCATTTGCCGTCCATGCGCCATGGAAAATTGTCTTCAGAAGTGTCCATAGATGAGAGATACAAATCATACAACAAAACAAATTTGCCATCCTCACCCCCTCACCCCCCCCCCCCCCTCCTAAAAGGGGACAAACTAAACACCACCCTGAGAGATTTTTCTTAGCAAATGGACACTTTTTTAGCCCGTGCCGTGCGCAGCAGGAGACGGGGTTTTGCAATCACTTCTGTGTGTTTGTGTGCGTGTGCGTGTCTGTGTATGTCCATGTGTGTGTGTGCAGTGTCCGTGTCAGGGCTGTAAACTTTTTACCATTTGAGTGTTGTCATCGAATTTTCACCAGGGCTTTATTATGAGAATATGGACAAGGCAAATTCATAATTTTTTCAAAAGGTCAAAAGTCAGCGTCACATAAAATCATCAATTTTCATGCGATTGACCTGAGATTTTAAGAATTTGCATATTGGGTCATTTAATTTGTTCACAAATCAAAAGCTAGAAGCAGATTGGTTTTTAGATCTAAAGCTCAAAGGTCAAGGCTGCATAAAATCATCAATTTTCATTTTGTCTGTTTTAAACTGTTTTCGTTATTTTGAGCACACGGAAGAAGAAGAAGAACATGTCTGAACACAAACAGACGCGGATGGGCTTTGCATTTTCAAATGCTTTCTGGTTTAGCAGTTGGATCTGCTGTTTAGCTCAATTCTGCCATATAAATTTTGAAATTCAGTTCAGGTTAAGAGTTTGTGGAGCGCATTGCATTTTGGTTTTAAAACGTTGTGCTGAAATAAAATAAAGGCACCAAGAGTGAGGTGGCAGAGGGTAAAAAGGCAGATAACTGACAGTGAGGCAACAGTTGGGCACAATACACAATGGAATGAAGAACAGAAAAGAGGAGAACAAAGGAAGGTATACTGCAGCAACCTGCAAGTAAAAGATTTTAGTTGGGCTTGGCAGGGGTGATGGGAGTAGATAAGGTTGCAGGTAGGGATGGGGGATGATGACATGAGATGGGAGTTCCCTGCTTGCCTGAAGCAGCTAAGGAAGAGGGGGATTGAACAGCCTCAGAAAGGTAGTTCCTCAAACGAGAGAAAAGATGAACGAACAACAAAGCAGTGGAGTGTGCAGTAAGCCTGGATTTTGGCAATTTAACCAAGAGTGATCTACATCAAGGAATTGTGCCTCAAGGAGTTGCTAGAGAGAATCAGAGGGCTGAGGGAGCAGAGGGAGCTCAACTGGAGGTGAGGTGCTAAAAAAAACAGAGACCACACACCTGCCTGCAATGTGAAAGCAACACACGTTTTGCTTTGGCCTAATTGCGCAAAATGCCAATAATGTTGACAGCTTCACATTCCACACAAACCAGGAGAGACGCATGAGATGCTGGAGTGCCAGTCCATAGGGAATAGTAATACTCAATTGAGCTCGGGAAAAGTGCCTCAAAGATATAGAACTGGATTTTTCATGGAAATAATTGAAATAACAAAAGCTGCCCAGTCTGTGTCTGGCTTTGGAGGTGAGATTTACAATATAGTCAGCCCAAAAGAGGTCAGTGAGGCCTAGAAGTTCAAATGATTGAAGCTATTCCAGTGGCTGACCATGGAAGTGGGATTGTGATTTGTGAAGTGATAAGTTGTGATAATTGTGATTGTGAAGTGATACGTGGGATTGTTTGATGTTCTTGCTGGAGCGACAGCATGAGACTGAGGTTTGTCAAGATTTGGAAGACGCGTTCCTTTATCAGGTCAATGTCTAGTCAATTCCAGATCAATGCAGATTGAAGTAGCTGCTGTATTTTTGTCAATGGGATTGGAGTACTGAAAAAAAAAAAAAAACTACCTTTAGAGGCCATTTTTCCCCACAAGCGGGGGTTGGCCTTTTTCGGGAACTGTGGTTGTTGTTGTTTTTCGGTCCCCTTTTTGAAGCAATGTTTTACGGCCGGATGCCCTTCCTGACACCAACCCTTTTTGCCGCCTTTAACGACAAGCAGGGAATTACCAGTGAACTGGTACTCAATTTGCCGACCTCAGAAGGATGTACAGGCTGAGTCAACCCCCCTGGCGTTAATTCGGCGATTGACCGGGATTCGAACCCAGGATCCTAGGATCCTAAGCCGGCACCCTAGCCGCTAGCCCAACACCAGGGATACCAGGGATTGGAGTACTGAACGGCATAATAATGTGCAGTCACCTGCAAAAAGGAGCGGAAGATTTTCCAGAAGATTCGAGAGGTCATTTACTTATAATGGAGGATTAGGGGGAGGAGCGGGGATGGAGGGGGGGAAGGGGAGGGGAGGTGAGGGGGGAAGGGGAGGGGGGGAAAGGGGAGGGGAGGAGGGAGGAAGGGCAGGGGAGGAGGGGGGAAGGGGAGGGGGAGGGGGGGGGAAGGGGAGGGGGAGGGGGGGGAAGGGAGGGGGAATGAGGAGGGGAGGGGACGGGGGAGGCAGGAGAGGAAGGGGAGTGGCTCACGTTTCTGAGTGAATGTGGCTCACGTTTCTGAGTTAAGTGTGATGCCGATCAGGAAGAAGAAGAAGCCATACTACCAAATTCGTACACTTCCGGAATTGTTTGATTTATTTGTATTCAAATGTCTGGTAATTGTTTTGTATTTATTTATGCGAATGTGTACTTGTATATATAACTGTCATTAATTAAAAAAGGCTTCGGCACTATCGAGCGATTTTTTTTTTTTTTAACTCCAAAAAAACGAACTTTTTTTCCATTTTTTTTGTTTGTTTTGTTTGCCAAAAACACTCCCAGGCACTCACTGATGAACCTGTGAAACTTGGATGAAGATCCGTTCAGCCATCTCTGAATAAAATGCAGACACACACAGACAACTCGTGTTTATATACATATTGCTAGAGAGACATATATACATATTGCTTGTTTATATACATATTGCTAGAGTACATATATAGTACCCAACTGCAAAGCCGCAATGAGCCGGCGAAGCCAAAGCCTCTTGCCACTATTTTACCCATCACTGTGGCATCAGTAGGTTAGGTAGTTGGTAGTAGGTAGGTGTAGTAGGTACAATCGGTGTAGTAGGTGAAGTAGGTGTAGTAGGTGTAGAAGGTGTAGTAGGTACCATTTGCATTCTGGATGAGATTAAAATTGATAAAATTTACTTCTTGATTAATTCGGTGAATTCCGTCTCAACTTCGGATATTTCCGGCCGTGAAAAACTATCCCCTACGGCCGCGAGATTTCTAAAAAATAATTCTTCGTCAATTTTAGAATATTTGACGATGAATATAGATTTTCGCCCTCCGAAACACGTAATAAGCTTTTTAAAAATATTTTTCAAATGCTCGAATCTCATTGGTTCCGGTGTTTGGTGACGATTTTCGTTGAAGATAACGAGGTTGGTCTTAACGTATTTTAATTACAAATTAGAGGTGCATTAGATTGTGAATCAAACAAAGACGGGTGAAACAAACTCCTATTGAACTTTTTCGCAATTGTTTTATGCAAACTTCCGCATCCGGTCGATGGCGGCCTCCATTGCGTGATTTGGTTTTAGAAATATTTTTTCAAATGCTCGAATCTCATTGGTTCCGGTGTTTGGTGACGCTTTTCGTTGAAGATAACCAGGCCCGTGCGGGCCGAGGTTGGTCTTAAAGTATTTTAATTATCAATTAGAGGTGCATAAGATTGTGAATCAAACAAAGACGGGTGAAAGAAACTCCTATTGAACGTTTTTCAATTTTTTATGTATACTTCCGCATCCGCAAGAGGGCGGCCTCCATTGCGCTTCGGAATTCTCAAGCCAAGGCATAATCTGGTTTTCGACATAATACGTACGCGTTTATTGACAACACTGGCTTCGCCGGCTACTAGTACCGACTGCAAAGCCGCAATGAGCCGGCGAAGCCAAAGCCTCGTCACTATTTTACCCATCACTATGGCATCAGTAGGTTAGGTAGTTGATAGTAGGTCGGTGTAGGTACTGTACCTGGTAAGACTTGGTAAAAGAGAAGAGCAGACAGTCCTCCCGAATACCTACATACAATAAATGTCACAAGAAGCTTAAGGAAGTAACTATACGATGTGCTAGCTTAAGGCCTATTTTAAGAAATTTTAACTGGGCTTAACATACGTTTTCACAGCATGTGTGTAGTCTTCTAACTTCAGTCGCTGTCAGGGCTGGTTCTCTCCGGGCACTGCGGCTTCCTCCACCAGAAGAAGTTAGCTTGCAGTGAGATCAGTGCTGACAGATCAGACGATAGCGCCGTTTCAACGGCAATGTGTGACTGTCGTTAATCAAACCGAGCTTTCTTTCTTTATGTAAACCGCATATACCGGTAGGTGCAGGACATCATAAATCAGACAAACCTACTGAGCATGGGAGCATGGGATTGAAGCCTAATTCTGCTTTTCAGGTCTACCACTAAAGAAGAGAAACATTTCGAAAATGGCCCAGACTGGTTTACTTTCCAATTACGTTTCGTGAGAACATTGTTTTTTATCGCGAAAAGAAGGTGATAGACGCTGATAGTGACCTGTAAGTACTCTTGAACATCCTCAACAACACATATATGCTGGTGCGAGCACTCAAAGGTCTTTACACGCTTTAGAGAAATTTAGCAGTGTACAGTTAAAGTGTAGACTTAAACTGGTAATTGAAACAGTGTAGATTGTAACCTGGTGAATGAGCAGGAGTCACATGACACTTTCTCACGAATTAGCTTGGGTACCCAAGACTTGGGTACATTTATGTCGTGGTTAAGCATAAACGTCGTCCTTCATGCCACATCTGATAGGTCAGTGTGGCGATGAAGAATGGAGGCGAAACATTGTTCCTCGTTTTGGCTTTGACCGAGTGACATGGCGTTTTGCAGAATCGAGTCGAAAAATACGTTGTTCAAGCGCTCGTATTTTGTCGCTGTGCAGTAAGCGAGTGACTTGATACGTTTCAGTTCATCAGCTCTAGCCCGCGTTGTTGCAGTATTAACAACCATGCACATACGGTCGTCGTTCAACAAGTAGTTCGGATTCCAAGTGAAGTCCGGAATGGTGTCATCGTCACCAGCATATTTCGCACGAGATAATGCGACGAATAGTGCTCCTGGATTGAGACTTTCGAATTTTGCTCTCCCCGGATGAATAACGATATATCTGTAAGGTTCGCCAACACCCACAGTAATTCCTTGACAGCGATGAAAAGTTGCTGCCCATCCAAGTCTCAGAGGTATTTGCGTACGTTTGCAACAGTTGCAATCAATACGACGCTCAATTGACACGATCGGCACGAGCTTTGGATGATCCTCCAAAAAAGGAGGACCCGTATATTTCGGAATATTAACGATGACGACGTCTGGTAATCCATCTTTTGGTGAACGACCATTTTCGTAAATGATGTCCTCAATATGACCCGTAGCTCCGTTGTAGAGACCGTGCTCAACAGACAAATTGGAAGTAAGACAAACTTTGGCCCCTTTGCAAAGATACAATAATCGAGGTAAACCTTGGGCCTTGTCACTCTCTGCCACCTGGCGTGTGGTCCAGTGTTATTTGATGTGATTTTCGCTACAGGCACATCACGATTGGCAGTTTGCAGTTGACGCTTATTGTGCGCCCATTCGAGCTCATGGGTAGGAAAAACGAATACAGCATTATCAGCCATGTATAACATTTTTTCCGTCCCATATTTCCGTTTTAGTTCGTCCCATTGGAACGTCCTCCACAATCTTGCTTGCTGTGGAGTTGTCTTGTATTCTCTCAATGACAATAAAGCACCCTTCAGTTGTGACTTGTCTCCTGCTTGTCTGATTGATTGCCCCAAGACAACAACCTCGTTAAATTCTCTCCAAACCATCACTCCATGCAGCTTTGCAGGACTTTCTACGTCACTCTTGTTTTTGTTAGAAGGAGGCATGTACACCGGTGAATCGCAAACAGGGGGTACACAACAGTGCCCAAAGCAATGACGATTTAGCTTAGGAAATTTGAGCAGATGATGAGAACTATTTCGAGCAGCATATGCTTACGCGTGATTCGGTTGTTTTGCACCAACCTCGTTCCCAACGTCGCAGACGACGCCCTGGTAAGATGTGCTGTGTCGAGGGTGCTGATTGGCTGACCTAAGCTAATCGCTGATCGGTCAGCTCACAAAATTTCGAAAATTCAGACCGAAAATGACACAATTTGCATTCTGGATGAGATTAAAATTGATAAAATTTACTTCTTGATTAATTCGGTGAATTCCGTCTCAACTTCGGATATTTCCGGCCGTGAAAAACTATCCGTATTTCTAAACTAAATATGTAAACCGCTTATACCGTATTTCTGGCCGTGAAAAACTATCCCCGACGGCCACGAGATTTCTAAAAAATAATTCTTCGTCAATTTTAGAATATTTGACGCCGTTTCAGCCTCCGAAACGCGTAATAAGCTTAAAAAAAATATTTTTTCAAATGCTCGAATCTCATTGGTTCTGGTGTTTGTTGACGATTTTCGTTGAAGATAACGAGGTTGGTCTTAACGTATTTTAATTACAAATTAGAGGTGCATTAGATTGTGAATCAAACAAAGACGGGTGAAAGAAACTCCTATTGAACGTTTTCATTTTATTATGCATACTTCCGCACCCGCAAGATGGCGGCCTCCATTGCACTTTGGAATTCTCAAGCCAAGGCATAATCAGGTTTTCGACATAATACGTACGCGTTTATTGACAACACCAGCTTCGCCGGCTACGAGTACCGACTGCAAAGCCGCAATGAGCCGGCGAAGCCAAAACCTCTTGCCACTATTTTACCCATCACGATGGCATCAGTAGGTTAGGTAGTTGGTAGTAGGTAGGTGAAGTAGGTACCGTACCTGGTAAGACTTGGTAAAAGAGAAGAGCAGACAGTCCTCCCCAATACCTGCATACCTCTTGCCACTATTTCACCCATCACCATGGCATCAGTAGGTTAGGTAGTTGGTAGTAGGTAGGTAGGTAGTTGGTAGTAGGTAGGTGTAGTAGGTACCGTACCTGGTAAGACTTGGTAAAAGAGAAGAGCAGACAGTCCTCCCCAATACCTGCATACAATAAATGTCACAAGAAGCTTAAGGAAGTAACGATACGATGTGCGAGCTGAAGGCCTATTTTAAGAAATTTTAACTGGGCTTAACATACGTTTTCACAGTATGTGTGTAGTCTTCCAATTTCAGTCGCTGGCAGGACTGGTTCTCTCCAGGCACGGCAGCTTCCTCCACCAAAAGACGATAGCTTGCAGTGATTAATTCGGTGAATTCCGTCTCAACTTCGGATATTTCCGGCCGTGAAAAACTATCCGTATTTCTAAACTAAATATGTAAACCGCTTATACCATATTTCTGGCCGTGAAAAACAATCCCATACGGCCGCGAGATTTCTAAAAAATAATTCTTCGTCAATGTTAGAATATTTGATGCCGTTTTCACCCTCCGAAACGCGTAATAATATTTTTTCAAATGCTCGAATCTCATTGGTTCTGGTGTTTGATGACGATTTTCGTTGAAGATAACGAGGTTGGTCTTAACGTATTTTAATTACTAATTAGAGGTTTCATTAGATTGTGAATCAAAGAACGACGGGTGAAACAAACTCCTATTGAACTTTTTCGCAATTGTTTTATGCAAACTTCCGCATCCTGTTGATGGCGGCGACCATTGGGTGATTTCATTTTAGAAATATTTTTGCAAATGCTCGACTCTCATTGGGTCCGGTGTCTGGTGACGCGTTTTGTTGAAGATAACCAGGCCCGTGCGGGCCGATATTGGTCTTAAATTATTTTATTAATACATTGGAGGTGCATAAGATTGTGAATCAAACGATGACGGGTGAAAGAAACTCCTAATTAACGTTTTAAATTTGTTATGCATACTTCCGCATCCGCAAGATGGCTGCCTCCACTGCGCTTCGGAATTCTCAAGCCAAGGCATAATCAGGTTTTCAACATAATACGTACTCGTTTATTGACAACACCGGCTTCGCCGGCTACTAGTACCGACTGCAAAGCCGCAATGAGACGGCGAAGCCAAAACCTCTTGCCACTATTTTACCCATCACTACGGCATCAGTAGGTTAGGTAGTTGGTAGTAGGTAGGTGGAGTAGGTACCGTACCTGGTAAGACTTGGTAAAAGAGAAGAGCAGACAGTCCTCAAAAAACCATGACCCATCACCAGGGACATCTACTGCAGCATATTCCCAAAAAGAAGACAATGGTGTCACATCCGATGGCTTTACTTGGTGCAACGTAAAAATCTCTCTCAAGTTACCACGGACTGTTGTCGAATCATGTTTCAGTGATGATAGCACTGGTGGAGGTTGTACCATTTTTCCTTTCATTTCGGTTCTTGTTCTTTCTCCGTAACAGACAACAGTGCCCAAAGCAATGACGATTTAGCTTAGGAAATTTGAGCATATGATGAGAACTATTTCGAGCAGTATATGCTTACGTGTGATTCGGTTGTTTTGCACCAACCTCGTTCCCGGCGTCGCAGACGTGTCGAGGGCGCTGGTAAGATGTCCTGTGTCAAGGGCGCTGATTGGCTGATTCGGTTCTCCGACGGCCACGAGATTTCTAAAAGATAATTTTTCGTCAGTGTGAGAATATTTGACGCCGTTTTCACCGTCCGAAACGCGTAATAAGCTTGTAAAAATATATTTTTTCAAATGCTCGAATCTCATTGGTTCTGGTCTTTGATGACGATTTTCGTTGAAGATAACGAGGTTGGTCTTAACGTATTTTAATTACTAATGAGAGGTTTCAGTAGATTATGAATCAAAGAACGACGGGTGAAACAAACTCCTATTGAACTTTTTCGCAATTGTTTTATGCAAACTTCCGCATCCGGTCGATGGCTGTCTCCAGCACTCCATCCAGTGAGTGATTTCATTTTAGAAATATTTTTGCAAATGCTCGACTCTCATTGGGTCCGGTGTTTGGTGACGCGTTTTGTTGAAGATAACCAGGCCCGTGCGGGCCGATGTTGGTCTTAAATTATTTTATTAATACATCGGGGGTGCATAAGATTGTGAATCAAACGACGACGGGTGAAAGAAACTCCTAATGAACGTTTTAAATTTGTTATGCATACTTCCGCCCACGCAAGATGGCTGCGCCCACTGCGCTTCGGATTCTCGAGCCAAGGCATAATCAGGTTTTCAACATAATACGTACTCGTTTATTGACAACACCGGCTTTGCCGGCTACTAGTACCGACTGCAAAGCCGCAATGAGCCGGCGAAGCCAAAACCTCTTGCCACTATTTTACCCATCACCATGGCATCAGTAGGTTAGGTAGTTGGTAGTAGGTAGGTAGTTGGTGGTAGGTAGGTAGTTGGTAGTAGGTAGGTGTAGTAGGTACCATACCTGGTAAGACTTGGTAAAAGAGAACAGCAGACAGTCCTCCCCAATACCTGCATACCTCTTGCCACTATTTTACCCATAACCATGGCATCAGTAGGTTAAGTAGTTGGTAGTAGGTAGGTAGGTAGTTGGTAGTAGGTAGGTGTAGTAGGTACCATACATGGTAAGACTTGGTAAAAGAGAAGAGCAGACAGTCCTCCCCAATACCTGCATACCTCTTGCCACTATTTTACCCATCACCATGGCATCAGTAGGTTAGGTAGTTGGTAGTAGGTAGGTAGGTAGTTGGTAGTAGGTAGGTGTAGTAGGTACCGTACCTGGTAAGACTTGGTAAAAGAGAAGAGCAGACAGTCCTCCCCGATGGCAATACCTGCATACAATACAATAAATGTCACAAGAAGCTTAAGGAAGTAACTATACGATGTGTATTTTTAACTGGGCTTAACATACGTTTTCACAGTAAGTGTGTAGTCTTCTAGTGGGGCGGCTTAGCCCAAATATTCAAAAGAATTGTGCATTTTGTGATACAAGCACCAAATTTGGCACAAATGTACATTAATATGTTGCGAACATTTTCAGATATTGGGCCACTTGAAATTCCGTAATTTTTCTTTCCAAATTTTTTCAAATTTCGTAATTTCAAATTTTTCGGGTGACACCGTCACAATTTCGGTCTTCGAGGCCGGCCGATAGGCAAAGTGTGACCGGAAGGGACGAGGTTCTCCTGACCACGTGGCCCTCGATCTGGGAAGCGAGAGGCGTTCCATTAGTGGACGCGCCCTTCACGCCCGACTTTTGGGCGGCCCCGGCAGGCCGTTTGTTTTGACGTTCCGTGACAGGCCCCGCACCCCCACCTCCGGGCCGACCGGAAGCTTGTGCTGAGTACATCATACCTGAACAACTCAGTGAGGCAGAACACAGCAGTGCACACCAGGGTGACCCCTTCAGTGCATAAACCAATTAACCTGTCCACTGCAGGGCATATAGAAATGAAGTTATTTTCTGCATATAATAATAATATAAGTTCAGTTCTATATAACAATTTCTGTTATCACCACTACCACTACAACTACCACTACTACAAGCTTTGTCTGGAATTTTGTGGACTAACAGACAAACAGACATACAGACAAGCTGGGATCAAAACATTACCTCCTTCCACCATTGAGTGTAGAGGTAAACATCATGGAAATTATATCATGCCCTAGATTTAATTCATGCTTACCCGTGTATTTGCTTCACTGGTTCACAAGGTCTTTTGCATACATGTAATTCAGACTCTCGTCTTCATTGCTGACCACACAATGTTCGCAACATATTAATGTACATTTGTGCCAAATTTGGTGCTTGTATCACAAAATGCACAATTCTTTTGAATATTTGGGCTAAGCCGCCCCACTATATCGGCCGGCCTCGAAGACCGAAATTGTGACGGTGTCACCCGAAAAATTTGAAATTACGAAATTTGAAAAAATTTGAAAAAAAAAATTACGGAATTTCAAGTGGCCCAATATCTGAAAATGTTCGCAACATATTAATGTACATTTGTGCCAAATTTGGTGCTTGTATCACAAAATGCACAACAGGTTTGCTATGCTGCTACACTATTCTAACTTCAGTCGCTGTCAGGCGCCAGGGCTGGTTCTCTGACTCTCCGGGCACGGCAGCTTCATCCACCAGAAGACGTTAGCTTGCAGTGATTAATTCGGTGAATTCCATCTCAACTTCGGATATTTCCGGCCGTGAAAAACGATCCGTATTTCTAAACTAAATATGTAAACCGCTTATACCATATTTCTGGCCGTGAAAAACTATCCCGTACGGCCGCGAGATTTCTAAAAAATAATTCTTCGTCAATTTTAGAATATTTGACGCCGTTTTCACCGTCTGAAATGCGTAATAATAATTGGTTCTGGTGTTTGATGACGATTTTCGTTGAAGATAACGAGGTTGGTCTTAACGTATTTTAATTACTAATTAGAGGTTTCATGAGATTGTGAATCAAAGAACGACGGGTAAAACAAACTCCTATTGAACTTTTTCGCAATTGTTTTATGCAAACTTCCGCATCCGGTCGATGGCTGTCTCCAGCACTCCATCCAGTGAGTGATTTCATTTTAGAAATATTTTTGCAAATGCTCGACTCTCATTGGGTCCGGTGTTTGGCGACGCGTTTCGTTGAAGATAACCAGGCACGTGCGGGCCGATGTTGGTCTTAAATTATTTTATTAATACATCGGAGGTGCATAAGATTGTGAATCAAACGACGACGGGTGAAAGAAATTCCTAATGAATGTTTTAAATTTGTAATGCATACTTCCGCCTCCGCAACATGGCTGCGTCCACTGCGCTTCGGATTCTCGAGCCAAGGCATAATCAGGTTTTCAACATAATACGTACTCGTTTATTGACAACACCGGCTTCGCCGGCTACTAGTACCGACTGCAAAGCCGCAATGACCCGGCGAAGCCAAAGCCTCTTGCCACTATTTTACCCATCACTATGGCATCAGTAGGTTAGGTAGTTGGTAGTAGGTAGGTGTAGTAGGTACCGTACCTGGTAAGACTTGGTAAAAGAGAAGAGCAGACAGTCCTCCCCAATACCTGCATACAATAAATGTCACAAGAAGCTTAAGGAAGTTGTAAACTTTTGCATACGCATGATCATTTGACTGCTTGTAAACTTTTGCATATTCATGATCATTCGGCTGCTCGTAACCTTTTGCATACGCATGATCATTCGGCTGCTTGTAACCTTTTGCATACGCATGATCATTCGGCTGCGCGTAACCTTTTGCATACGCATGATCATTCGGCTGCGCGTAACCTTTTGCATACGCATGATCATTCGGCTGCTTGTAACCTTTTGCATACGCATGATCATTCGGCTGCTTGTAACCTTTTGCATACGCATGATCATTCGGCTGCTTGTAACCTTTTGCATACGCATGATCATTCGGCTGCTTGTAACCTTTTGCATACGCATGATCATTCGGCTGCTTGTAACCTTTTGCATACGCATGATCATTCGGCTGCTCGTAACCTTTTGCATACGCATGATCATTCGGCTGCGCATAACCTTTTGCATACGCATGATCATTCGGCTGCTTGTAATCTTTTGCATATGCATGATCATTCGGCTGCTTGTAACCTTTTGCATACGCATGATCATTCGGCTGCTTGTAACCTTTTGCATACGCATGATCATTCGGCTGCTTTTAACCTTTTGCATACGCATGATCATTCGGCTGCTTGTAACCTTTTGCATACGCATGATCATTCGGCTGCTTGTAAGCTTTTGCATACGCATGATCATTCGGCTGCTTGTAACCTTTTGCATACGCATGATCATTCGGCTGCTTGTAACCTTTTGCATACGCATTATCATTCGGCTGCTTGTAACCTTTTGCATACGCATGATCATTCGGTTGCTTGTAACCTTTTGCATACGCATGATCATTCGGCTGCTTGTAACCTTTTGCATACGCATGATCATTTGGCTGCTCGTAACCTTTTGCATACGCATGATCATTCGGCTGCGCATAACCTTTTGCATTCGCATGATCATTCGGCTGCTTGTAATCTTTTGCATACGCATGATCATTCGGCTGCTTGTAACCTTTTGCATACGCATGATCATTCGGCTGCGCGTAACCTTTTGCATACGCATGATCATTCGGCTGCGCGTAACCTTTTGCATATGCATGATCATTCGCATGTAAGTGCCCAAAGCAATGACGATTTAGCTTAGGAAATTTGAGCATATGATGAGAACTATTTCGAGCAGTATATGGTTACGCGTGATTCGGTTGTTTTGCACCAACCTCGTTCCCGGCGTCGCAGACGTGTCGAGGGCGCTGGTAAGATGTCCTGTGTCGAGGGCGCTGATTGGCTGATTCGGTTCTCCGACGGCCACGAGATTTCTAAAAAATAATTTTTCGTCAATGTGAGAATGTTTGACGCCGTTTTCACCGTCCGAAACGCGTAATAATAGCCGTTTTTTCAAATGCTCGAATCTCATTGGTTCTGGTCTTTGATGACGATTTTCGCTGAAGATAACGAGGTTGGTCTTAACGTATTTTAATTACTAATGAGAGGTTTCATGAGATTATGAATCAAAGAACGACGGGTGAAACAAGCTCCTATTGAACTTTTTCGCAATTGTTTTATGCAAACTTCCGCATCTGGTCGATGGCTGTCTCCAGCACTCCATCCAGTGAGCAATTTCATTTTAGACATATTTTTGCAAATGCTCGACTCTCATTGGGTCCGGTGTTTGGTGACGCGTTTTGTTGAAGATAACCAGGCCCGTGCGAGCCGATGTTGGTCTTAAATTATTTTATTAATACATCTGAGGTGCATAAGATTGTGAATCAAACGACGACGGGTGAAAGAAACTCCTAATGAACGTTTTAAATTTGTTATGCATACTTCCGCCCACGCAAGATGGCTGCGCCCACTGCGCTTCGGATTCTCGAGCCAAGGCATAATCAGGTTTTCAACATAATACGTACTCGTTTATTGACAACACCGGCTTCGCCGTCACTAGTACCGACTGCAAAGCCGCAATGAGCCGGCGAAGCCAAAGCCTCTTGCCACTATTTTACCCATCAGTAAGTTAGGTAGTTGGTAGTAGGTAGGTGTAGTTGGTACCGTACCTGGTAAGACTTGGTAAAAGAGAAGAGCAGACACTCCTCCCCAATACCTAAAATACAATAAATGTCACAAGAAGCTGAAGGAAGTAACTATACGATGTGCTAGTTTAGGGCCTATTTTAAGAAATTTTAACTGGGCTTAACATACGTTTTCATAGTATGTGTGTAGTCTTCTAACTTCAGTCACTGTCAGGGCTGGTTCTCTCCGGGCACTGCGGCTTCCTCCACCAGAAGAAGTTAGCTTGCAGTAAGATCAGTGCCGACAGATCAGACGATAGCGCCGTTTCAACGGCAATGTGTGACTCGTTAATCAAACCGAGCTTTCTTTCTTTATGTTAACCGCTTATACCGGTAGATGCAGGACATCATAAATCACACAAACCTACTGACCATGGGAGCATGGGATTGAAGCCTAATTCGGCCTTTTAGGTCTACCACTAAAGAAGAGAAAAATTTCGAAAATGGCCCAGAGTGGTTTACTTTCCAATTACGTTTCGTGAGAACATTGTTTTTTATCGCGAAAAGAAGGTGATAGACGCTGATAGTGACCTGTAAGTACTCTTGAACATCCTCAACAACACATATATGCTGGTGCGAGCACTCAAAGGTCTTTACACGCTTTAGAGAAATTTAGCAGTGTACAGTTAAAGTGTAGACTTAAACTGGTAATTGAAACAGTGTAGATTGTAACCCGGTGAATGAGCAGGAGTCATATGACACTTTCTCACGAATTAGCTTGGGTACCCAAGACTTGGGTACATTTATGTCGTGGTTAAGCATAAACGTCGTCCTTCATGCCACATCTGATAGGTCGGTGTGGCGATGAAGAATGGAGGCGAAACATTGTTCCTCGTTTTGGCTTTGACCGAGTGACATGGCGTTTTGCAGAATCGAGTCGAAAAACACGTTGTTCAAGCGCTCGTACTTTTTCGCTGTGCAGTAAGCGAGTGACTTGATACGTTTCACAGTGCCCAAAGCAATGACGATTTAGCTTAGGAAATTTGAGCATATGATGAGAACTATTTCGAGCAGCATATGCTTACGCATGATTCGGTTGTTTTGCACCAACCTCGTTCCCGGCGTCGCAGTGATTCCCGTCGCAGTTCCCGGCGTCGCAGTGATTAATTCGGTGAAGAATTCCATCTCAACTTCGGATATTTCCGGCCGTGAAAAACTATCCGTATTTCTAAACTAAATATGTAAACCGCTTATACCATATTTCTGGCCGTGAACAACTATCCCGTACGGCCGCGAGATTTCTAAAAAATAATTCTTCGTCAATTTTAGAATATTTGATGCCGTTTTCACCGTCTGAAACGCGTAATAATATTTTTTCAAATGCTCGAATCTCATTGGTTCTGGTGTTTGATGACGATTTTCGTTGAAGATAACGAGGTTGGTCTTAACGTATTTTAATTACTAATGAGAGGATTCATGAGATTATGAATCAAAGAACGACGGGTGAAACAAAGTCCTATTGAACTTTTTCGCAATTGTTTTATGCAAACTTCCGCATCCGGTCGATGGCGCCCATCATTGAGCGCTTTCATTTTAGAAATATTTTTGCAAATGCTCGACTCTCATTGGGTCCGGTGTTTGGTGACACTTTTTGTTGAAGATAACCAGGCCCGTGCGGCCCGATGTTGGTCTTAAATTATTTTATTAATACATCGGAGGTGCATAAGATTGTGAATCAAACGACGACGGGTGAAAGAAACTCCTAATGAACGTTTTAAATTTGTTATGCATACTTCCGCCCACGCAAGATGGCTGCGCCCACGGCGCTTCGGATTCTCGAGGCAAGGCATAATCAGGTTTTCAACATAATACGTACTCGTTTATTGACAACACCGGCTTCGCCGGCTACTAGTACCGACTGCAAAGCCGCAATGAGCCGGCGAAGCCAAAACCTCTTGCCACTATTTTACCCATCACCATGGCATCAGTAGATTAGGTAGTTGGTAGTAGGTAGGTAGGTAGTTGGTGGTAGGTAGGGAGTTGGTAGTAGGTAGGTGTAGTAGGTACCATACCTGGTAAGACTTGGTAAAAGAGAACAGCAGACAGTCCTCCCCAATACCTGCATACCTCTTGCCACTATTTTACCCATAACCATGGCATCAGTAGGTTAGGTAGTTGGTAGTAGGTAGGTAGTTGGTAGTAGGTAGGTGTATTAGGTACCGTACCTGGTAAGACTTGGTAAAAGAGAAGAGCAGACAGTCCTCCCCGATGGCAATACCTGCATACAATACAATAAATGTCACAAGAAGCTTAAGGAAGTAACACTAACTATACGATGTGCTAGCTTAAGGCCTATTTTTAACTGGGCTTAACATACGTTTTCACAGTAAGTGTGTAGTCTTCTAACTTCAGTCGCTGTCAGGCGCCAGGGCTGGTTCTCTGACTCTCCGGGCACGGCAGCTTCATCCACCAGAAGACGTTAGCTTGCAGTGATTAATTCGGTGAATTCCATCTCAACTTCGGATATTTCCGGCCATGAAAAACGATCCGTATTTCTAAACTAAATATGTAAACCGCTTATACCATATTTCTGGCCGTGAAAAACTATCCCGTACGGCCGCGAGATTTCTAAAAAATAATTCTTCGTCAATTTTAGAATATTTGACGCCGTTTTCACCGTCCGAAACGTGTAATAATAATTGGTTCTGGTGTTTGATGACGATTTTCGTTGAAGAAAACGAGGTTGGTCTTAACGTATTTTAATTACTAATGAGAGGTTTCATTAGATTAGGAATCAAAGAACGACGGGTGAAACAAGCTCCGATTGAACTTTTTCGCAATTGTTTTATGCAAATTTCCGCATCCGGTCGATGGCGCCCATCATTGAGCGCTTTCATTTTAGACATATTTTTGCAAATGCTCGACTCTCATTGGGTCCGGTGTTTGGTGACGCGTTTTGTTGAAGATAACCAGGCCCGTGCGGGCCGATGTTGGTCTTAAATTATTTTATTAATACATCGAAGGTGCATAAGATTGTGAATCAAACGACGACGGGTGAAAGAAACTCCTAATGAACGTTTTAAATTTGTTATGCATAATTCCGCCCACGCAAGATGGCTGCGCCCACGGCGCTTCGGATTCTCGAGCCAAGGCATAATCAGGTTTTCAACATAATACGTACTCGTTTATTGACAACACCGGCTTCGCCGGCTATAAATCGGGATTTCAATTTAATTCAAAAATTGATCCAGACGTCTATTCTCTTTCAAACATTCAAACCAACAGAGGTAGTTATTTATCACAGCATCTGTAGAATTTTCACCCTTTTACTCAACTCTGTTTCGCTGTTATATGGTGGAGCAAAAAGTCAGCTGAGCTTTAGAGATATTTAGATAACAACCACGTCATCGGTGGGGTGGTATTCCAGCCAAAATTGGTTGAATTGAAATGCTTGACCGAAAAATCTTAAAATTCAGATATCTGATCTATGACCCGATGTGAGGTAAGAATTAAATTTATGATAACCCACGCCAAGAAACGATGTGAAATAACGGTGCATGGGATGATCCGGATATATGGGCCATAATAGGCCTAGTGTTCAGCGATGGTATTATTTTTCAGATTGAACACACGAGGCAAGACTACATTCTTTGTGTGTCGTTCGAGTTCAATACGTGTCTCATTCCTTGATGAATATCAAGGGAAAAGGAATAAGTGGCGGTGCTATTTTTTCACATGTCAGAATTGCATGTGTAAGTTTATTCACAGCCAAAATGTAACTGGCCACAGGTGTGTTTGTGTCACTGTAGATAGTCCATGGGCTGGGGTGGTTTCTGTGTGACTTTTATGTGCCCTAAATTTCTCTTCATATTATTGAAGTAGACCATGTGGGACATCAAAAAAGTGAGGGTGGACATCTAGGAGCCTGGTCCGATTTGAGAAAATGACGTCACAATATCAAGCTTTTGCGTTCATGAGGCGACCAAAAATTTGGGGTAGGGGAAACTAAAATGCTTATAACGCCACAACCATACATGATATAACTGCAAACTACCATTCAAAATATTTGTTTTTATTCACTCTACATGTGAAAATATGTAATTATCTGATTATTATGCAAATTTGCTGTCCAGAGGTCAAAAGGTCATGGAAATCGGGGGTTGCTTAAAATCTGACCCACCGGAAGAAAAATGTGAGTTACAGGCTGCCTGTACTACTTGAGAATGTTTGCTGGCTGTCAGAGGTTGCCAAGACATATCTCTATCACATGATATGCATTGTATAAGAATTAACCCTTTTGTAACGTAAATATCAACTTTGATAAATGGTGCTATTTCAGAAAAGCTGATTTTCCTTTACAACGGAAGACACATGCCACAAAATAAAGTAATCGAACATTTTCATCAGTATGAATATGATCTATCACCAACTACTTATTTCTTTAAGCCTAAATATCACTTAATTTACTAATTTCTTACAATATTCCCATGTCGTTAACCCACTAAGTCCTAAAACAACCACCTGTAGAGGGGGGGGGGGGGGGGGGGTTCAGAACATCCTTAGTCCATTCAGCAAAAATAAACTGCTGAATTTGCTCAGTTTTAGTAATAGTCTAGGTTTTCATATCCAAATGAAGGTATACTGCTGACTGTAGTCACTATTCCAAATCATGCCAATTTGATAATGGGAGAAGGAATACATGTAGATGCCAGGAGTACATTTCCACGCAGCTGTAAGTGTCACATATGAGTTCTGTTCGGTTTTAGATACAACCAGCTGTATTTTTACAGCAAACATTCTCGTCTCCCATACCTTGGCACTTGCAGAACTTGCAACAATGCAGGTCACTCTTTCGACATGCACATCTCTCTGTCGCACATTTCAAGCAAGTACAGTGCACAGCATATTCCTCGGGAATGGGTCTGATGGCCTTATCTGGATGGAGAAGTTCATCTTCCTCTTCAAATCCGTATCGGAGAGGATTCAACTCAGTCGTATTTGCAGAGAGAATTGATGTCATCACATATGTAGCATAATATGCCCTTAGAATATGGGCCTTTATGGCATGGCTTGTAGGTGGCAACTTCTCGAGTGGGGTTTTGCTGTGATGATAATTATGATCCCTGAGTTCATCCATTGTTGTGCAGGTAGTTCCATTCTTTAGGACTTTCACTAGATATGATTCTGCTCTCTCAACTTCATCGTCAGAAGGTCCATTTTGGCTACAACCAAATCCTTGAAGGTAGTCTACTGGGTTTGCTTTAAGGGCCGCTTGCTTTGTGCCAACCTTGCTGGTGTAATATAATAATAATAATAATAATAATAATAATAATAATAATTCATTTATTTTGTATAGCGCTTTTCCAGAAGCCCAAAGGCGCTTTGACAGAGTGGAAAACATAATGCATAACAATACATGAAAACAACAATTGCAAAAAGACAAGAATCAAGAAAACAAACAGCAGCGATATACGGCATATATATAAGACAAGAATCAAAAAGACAAGACAAGAATCAATAGGGAAATATTTAAAGCAAAAGGAGGGAGAAGGAGAAGAGATAGTCAGGGGTTAAATGCTGTGGGTTGAATGTTGAATGCAGCGTTGAACAGGTGGGTCTTTAGTGATGTTTTGAATGTGGTGAGTGAGGAGGAGTCTCTGATGGTGTGAGGTAGTGAGTTCCAGAGGGTGGGAGCAGCGATGGAGAAGGCCCTGTCCCCCCAGGATCTGAATTTGGTCCGGATGGAGGGGGTCAGGAGGTTGGTACCAGCAGAGCGGAGGTTGCGGGTGGGAGTGTGTCTGGAGAGGAGGTCAGCCAGGTAGGATGGGGCCAGGTTATGGAGGGCTTTGTATGTCAAGAGGAGGATTTTGTACTGGATTCTCTGGGGGATGGGGAGCCAGTGAAGCTTGTAAAGGACGGGGGTGATGTGGTCACGGGTCCGGGAATGAGTGAGTAGACGGGCAGCGGAGTTCTGAATGTATTGGAGTTTATTGGTGATTTTTGAGGGTGAACCATAGAGGAGGCTATTGCAGTAGTCCAGACGGGAGGTGATGAAGGCGTGGATGAGGGTTTCTGCAGCCGTGGAGGAGAGGGATGAGCGGAGACGGGCAATGTTTTTCAGGTGAAAGAAGGCTGACTTTGTGATCTGTTTAGTGTATTTGTCGAAGGAAAGGGTTTGGTCAAAGATGACGCCAAGATTCCGGATGTGAGGGGAGGTGGATACTGGGATACCGTCGATGTTGAGGGCAAAGTTATGGGTGGATTTTGTGAGCGTTTTTGGGCCAATGATGATTATTTCAGATTTATCACAGTTAAGCTTGAGGAAGTTGATTTGAAGCCAGGATTTTATTTCAGTGATGCAGTTTGTCAGGATAGAGTGGGTGTCGGTGGAGACGGACTTGGTGGAGATGAAAAGCTGGATGTCATCGGCGAAGCAGTGGAATTGGAGACCATGACGGCGGATTAAGTGACCGAGCGGGGACAGGTAAAGGATGAAGAGGAGGGGGCCAAGAACTGAACCTTGGGGGACACCTTGGGGGAGGGGAGCAGTGGGGGATTTGCAGTTATTGATGGAGATGAACTGGCATCTGTCAGAGAGGTATGATTTAATCCAAGAGAGGGCAGTGCCGGTGACGTTAAAGGTGGATTCAAGTCGGGTGAGGAGGATAGTGTGATCGATGGTGTCAAAGGCAGCGCTGAGGTCGAGGAGGACGAGAATGTTGAGGTTGCCAGCGTCAGAGGAGAGGAGAAGGTCGTTGGTGATTTTGAGGAGAGCAGTTTCAGTACTGTGGTTGGAGCGGAATCCGGATTGGAATGTTTCATACAAGTTATTGGCAGAGAGATGATGTTTGAGTTGAGTGGCTACAGCGCGTTCCAAAACTTTTGACAGAAAGGGTAGGTTGGAGATGGGTCTGAAGTTGTTTAGGGTGTCAGGGTTTAGACCAGGTTTTTTTAGAATGGGGGTAACAGCAGCAATTTTGAGGGAAGGTGGGACGATGCCTGTAGACAGGGAGGAGTTTATTGTTGCAATGATAAGTGGAGAGAGAGCAGGGAGGGAGGCTTTGACAAAGCTGGAGGGGATGGGGTCAAGAGTGCAGGTGGCAGTTTTCATTCCTATGAGGAGTTCAGAGAGGTCAGTAGGAGAGATTGGGGAGAACCGAGACAGGGGATGGCAGGACAAGGGGGGGCAGGTGGTTGGAGGGGGAGCGGGTGCGGCGGTGGTCAAGCTGTTGTAGATGTTGTCAATTTTGCGTTGGAAGAAAGAGAGGAAGGAGATGCAGTTGTCTACTGTGAATGACTGGGTGGTGGTGTTCAGGGGGCGGAGGAGTTTGTTTATTGTCGAGAAGAGTGCTTTTGGGTTTCCGGAGCCAGAGTGGATAATTTGAGAGTAGTAGGCAGAGCGGGCGCGGGAGAGGGCATCTTTGTAGTGTTGTATGTGGTCCTTGTAGGCTTGGGAGTGAACTGTGAGACCCGTTTTATTGCGGAGTCTTTCAAGTTGGCGAGCACGAGTTTTCATCAGGTGGAGTTCAGGGGTAAACCAGGGAGCAGAATGGGTGAAAGAAACTGTTTTGGTTTTTACAGGCGCAAGCTGGTCAAGGCAGGAGGAGAGAGTGTGGTTGTAGTAGTCAGTGAGGTCGGAAGGGGTGTGGAGGTCAATGAAGGGAGAAGTGGACATTTTTTCAGAGAGGGTGGATGAGAATGAGGTAGGTGAAAGAGCGTTTAGCTTACGGAAGTTGATTGTGCGATAATGCCTTGGTGTTGGGGCGGGGATGTTGATGGTCAGAGTGATGGCTAAGTGGTCAGAGAGGGTGAGGTCGGAGCCATAGAGATGGTGCAAATTTAATCCAGTGGAGCAGACAAGGTCCAAAATGTGACCACGGATATGGGTAGGAAAGTCGACATGTTGAGTGAGGTTAAAGCAGGTGAGTAAATCAGTGAAGTCAGTGGTTATTGTGGAGTCAGTGGAGTCCATGTGGATATTGAAATCACCAAGGAGGAGGATTGAGGGGGAGAGGGAACATAGCTGGGTCAGAAAGTAGGAGAAGTCAGACAGGAATGATGGGTGTGGTTTGGGAGGGCGGTAGACGACAGCCATGACTGACTGCGTGTGACCAGAGAGTTTTAAAGCCAGGTGTTCAAATGATGGAGCAGATGAGATGGAGATGAGGTTGGTCTTGATGTCTTGACGGTGGATAACGGCAATTCCACCACCTCGGCCCTCCGAGCGTGGTTTATTGACGTAGGAATATCCATTGGGTGTGGTGAGGTTGAGTGTGTAGTAGTCCAGAGGTTGTTGCCAGGTTTCGGTGAGACAGAGAAAGTCCAGTTTGTTATCCAGGATGTATTCGTTCAGGATGAGGCATTTATTGTTGAGGGACCGGGTGTTGAACAGGGTGAGCTTGATGTTGTTTTGAACAGCAGGGATGAATTCAGGTGATTTAGCCAGGGTTCGTAGGCAAGAGGTGCGATCGTGTGGGTTGCTGTGACCAGGTGCGCTGGGACGAAGAGTGAGAGTGCGCTGAGCCGACCAGAGGACGGGGATGGAGTGACCTGATTGCAAATAAACAAACTTGCGACCGGAGCCACGGTGAATGTACCTGGGTCGTCGGAGGAGTCCATTTGATTTGATGGCAGAGATGCATGATGGGGTGGAGCGGGTATTGAGCAGAAGAAGCCTTGCGGCGGAGTACTTCAGAGCCATGCCAGGCAGGAGCGAAGGGACGAGTACGAGGCCAAGGTCGAGGAGGCAAAGCGGCAAACGCAGCGGCAAACGCAGCGGCAAACGCAGCGGCAAACGCAGCGGCAAACACAGCGGCAAACGACTGCAGCCGCTAATCAAGACCACAGCGGCAAACAAGGCCACAAGGCCACCAAGACCACAAGGCCACCGGCAAACAAGGCCACGGCCACAAACAACGGGAGCGGGCCTTTCGATTCCGTATTCCGTACCATCAAAAGCAGATTCCGTTATCCAGCCGGAGAACACGCGGCACGTGCGGGTGTGAAAAGGCAGGACAGGTGTGAGATGTCAGGTCAGAAAAGTAGAAGCAGACCCTGTACATCCATCCAGTCGGAGAAGCGGCGAATATGCAACGCCAGCGTCCTCTCGCAACCGAACCCGGAAGTCGTGTAATCACAGTGTAATGTAATCACATGTAATGTAATCACAAAGTGTAATCACACCCAGTGAGCGTATGCACCGTGGGAAGGACTTTGCATAGGTCAGGCCCTTTATCTGACGCAAGAGAATGTATTGGAATATATTTGGTAGAGTTTCCACTGCCAGCTTTCAACCACAGTTCATAAAGGCCCTTTTCATGCAGTACATCCCAGTAAAAGAGCAACAGCACAAATACATCAGTGTCTGGGGATAACACCACTAGTCGTTGTATTCCGTGCTCCACAGCATGTAAGGCGTGGGGTATAATTCGTGTATCTGCTTCCTCTATATCAATGCAGAGTTCTGGAATGTCCTTGCAATAGCCATCACAACAGGAAAGACATGGGACTTCGACAGATTCACTTGAAAAGCCACTCACAAATACCTTCAGGCTTGAAGGGGTCTCTCGCGCGTGCTTTATGGCTGTCTGGTGCAGTAAAATCTCAAGATTATGCTTGTTCCTGTTAGCTGGCCAGAACCGCTCCATCTGAACCGGTAAAGGTGTATCTTCACTGACTGCATTCAGTTCAATCGGAGAGATGGTTTCTCGTCGCTTTCTTTACGAGTTTTTGATTGAAATGTCAAAGTATGAATCAAAGATATAATCTATTCGATCAGCTCCCTTTGCAGATCTCTATATGTAGTCTACAATGCCTCCACTAAATTCACCGAAGTTAGTAAATTCTTTGGCAGTCATCTTCCTTACATTAGCCATGACATCCGCTATATACCCAACCTCCATGTCTTTTGAATCATCCAGAACATCAATTGAATGTTTCTTTGCAATCTCATTCATCAGGTCACTTTTGGTGCTCTTTGACATAAGACCCTGGCTGTCAAAAAGCGAAGAAGATGACGTCAAGTCATATTCTAGAAGGTCTGTCATGGATCTCCCTCGGGCACGGGCAATTTCAATGACACGCTGCCTATGTTTATCTTCCCTCTGTGTTTGTGACTTTCCTGAAGCCTCTTGTCCTTTTGGGAGTGCGCGGATACTCTTGAAAGTTTTCAGATTTGTTCTGTGAATGGTCCGAAATATTTGAGCCGACTGTTCAACAAACCGTTCTTTACGTAGTTTCTCATAGGCTGCGGTCCCAATTGCTTTTACCTGAAGCAGCTGATTCCGGATTTCGTCAGTCATTACTTCCTGTGTCATTATATTGTGAAGTATTTGCTGTGTGGCATCTTTCCTCAAAGGATTCTCCTTGTTTTCAATAACAGTTAGAATTGCTTGGACGTTTCTTTCCCCGGTTTCAGTCTCATATTTGCTGAAGGAGTTGTTTACATCTTGCTGGTACTGGGTTGTAACTCCACTTAGTTCTCTGAAAAGATTACTAATTGCCAGCATCTCATGGTAGATTATGTCCCACATTGCAACGTATTTCTTCTTCTTTGTGCTGCCTATTATCCCCGAGGTGCCTTTCTTGGACCTATTTATCGTTTGCTCCAGCGCCATGTCTGCTCCAGTTGCTCTAAAAGTCCCAGGTGTCCTCTTTATGGCAAATTTGCCCTCTTGGAATGCTATGTGGATCTCAGGTGCTGTTTGTGGGAGTTTGCGCATGTCCTCAAGATAGAGGGAACCCCACCTGATGTAGTTGGTTGAGTCAAAAGCCATGAAAATTGGAAGCAATGCTTGCACAGTCTGAAGATGTAAATCCCAATTTCCTTCCCTGTCACTTCTGATGAGGTTTTCCAAATGAGTCGCAAGTGTGATAAATGTGTCCCAATATTTGAAGGTTTCACTGCATTTTCCTGCTTCGTTTCTGAAGTCATCAAAAGCACAAAGTAGCTGCTGAGATGACGTTTTTGATCCTTCCAGAATGCTCACACTCTCATCAAATGACTTGTTAGCAACTGCTGCTTTGAATGCCACAACATTTTCTAGGTGCTCACTGTATTTTGTTGCATTGCCTTCCTGTTCAAAGAATTCCTTCCATTGCAGCCGACATAATGCTTCTTTTAGGAGCTGCATCCCCTTGAGTGACCTTGAGTAGTTTCTGGCTTCTAGTACCGAGTCAACAACATCGACACCAAACACACAACTTTCTACTAGAATATTCTCAGCCCCGCTTTCTTTCAGATATTTTCCTAAACAGCCTAATACAACCTTCGCCATATGAAATGAACCAAGACATATGATGATGTTGCTGAACTCATCTGGGCGAATAAGTTGTATTTCCCGCGCTATATGATAAACGCCTTCGTCGCATGTGACTGGTAGTACCAACTGATCAATGTTGCGCAGAACACCCTGGAGGTTTTTCATTGCGGTATAAACAGTGTCATACTGGGTAACAGGGTATGGTAGTATAGGTAGAAAAGCAATTCGTTTCCGACTGATTTCATCTGGAGAGCAAACCGAGTTTGTTGCACTCCAGGATGGCATTGTCTGGTTCTGAGGCCGGATTTTAACTGTGTACAACGGGTCAGCATCAAGATCTAGTCTGGCAAGTAACCATGCAACATCCTTTGCCCTTACAGCATCCAGTAAATCATTATTCACAGGAATTGGATCAGTGGCAACTTGGTAATTGGCTGGTAGATCTGGCTTTTTTGCAGGTTTGTAAAATTTCTGCAGTTCCTGGCACTTAAGATCTACCTTGAATGCCTTCTCACCATGTTGAATGGTTGTTTCTGAAACTTTTGGTTTGGCAGGTTGGAGTTCTCCATCCTCCTGGAACAACACGGTCACAGTATCATGGCTGCCTCCGATCCCTGATAACGTTGCTTCTTCGTGATCGAAGTTATCGAAGGCAGCCATGGTAAACTGTGATGGCACAAAATCACTGGGCAATGGAACTCCATCTTCGCAAGATTCAACAATGAATGAGGCCATACCAGTGTGATTACGCATCACTTCATGATAGCTTGTGCACAACCCAAATCGATTAAAGCTTGTGATTAGGGTAGCACTTTTACAAGTTTCATACACTGCCTGGCTATTCAGCATATGAAGCGGTGTTCTCCTTCTTCCATTGTGCAAGTTGTAAAACATGATTTGGAACAGTGCCAGCATTTGTCTGCATTTCGATGACGACACATCAGACTCTGCTTCGCTTGTCTCCTCTGCATTATCCCCCACACCTACTACCTTACATGAAGAAGCAAATGACTCGGCATCAAAATTATACAAAATGGAAAAGAAACTTAACAGCGGTTCAGGGATCTTTATACTCTCCCAAGCAGTTTTCAAGTCATTCATATCGCAAAACCGATCCTGAAGATCAAAGTCATACTCTAAAAGACACTGTCTTATGCTTTCTGCACACTGACGGATAGGGTCATTAGCGTGAATTGTCTCAGCCATATGCTGGACATTGACATCTTTGCCAAAAAACATCACAGACTTATTGGCCTCTTTAAGCACAGAGAATCTAATTCTATCTCCAAAGTGATTAAGTAAGAGTACATTTACTTCCTTGTTAGTTACTCTTTTACATGACGTAATTTCACGGTTCACACAGTCTCTTACAAAGCTTTGTTCATAACCAAAGCCTTGATTTATCCCAATCTCTATGTCCTTCACTACTTGTTCCCATGCTTGTTGCTTGTGAGTCGCAGGTTTTTCTGTTTGTCCTTTCTCAAATATACGCTCATAGTTCAGCAAATAACTTTTAATACACAAATTGTGGCAATATAAGTCGGCACCAAATACTGCACTAACACTTTGTATGTCACAAGTGCGAGTGTAAACATCATCCTGAAAGCTTACGGTTGCCTCCAAGAATTTACTGGCCCTGTCACACTCTGATATGCGGTATTTCTGATGCACCCCATGGTGCTTCTTGTATCCACAGATGACACATGATAACTCCCTCATGTCCGGTACATTGGAAGGTCCAGGTCTCGGCGAGATGCTTGAGCGAGAGCGGCGTGATGATGCCTCACGACTGACTTCTTCACTGCCACTAGAAGTGGAGGCGGAAGCTTTACTGATATTTTCCAACGATTTTTTGTGAGTGTAAGCTTTGTAACACAGATTGTCCATATGATAGACAAATTCTTCATCTTCAAGGGTGCGAAGTCTTTTGGCAACATGGTCATTTCGTTCTGCAGCAGCCTCACGTATTCGTTTCCGCCCATGTTCAGTGCTTGTGGGGTTTTTTTCTTTCGAAGATTGGCAAATGATGCATTTATCAAGATCGAGGTATTCACTGTCTCCAGCTCCACCAACCAAGCTGACACCTGTGTTCTGCATCTCATCTGAAACAAACCAGAAGGGCATTCCATGAACATGGGTGATGGCAGCATTATTGTAAGTCATAACACACCTGAAAGGCATACATAATCTGACATCTTGGCAGGATAAATCAACTTTCAGCCCTCTGAAAGCTGTCTGGTGATAAACATGCTTTTGGGATAATGAAGATCGGACAGACGTTTAGTTAGTCTTGCGTTGGGCAGGCGGCGTTACTGCTCGACCATTTGCGAGCCTGCTTACATTCCTGTACTTGATGGGGTATGCATGTGTGCACTGGTGTGTAGTGAAGGCTGATTATACTACTGATTTTGTTTCAGCCTTTCTGTAGATAAAAACACCTAGTGCGTTAAAACATGAGAACTGTCTGTCAAATTGAAGATTGTAATGTTGATTCAATTTTTACTTTCACTTTCACCCATGAGGAAATGCACTTGTACAGTGCTGCCACCAAGCTGTCAATACTAGAATCGGTGGTAGTGCCCTCTAACAGAACCATGTGGAACTACTCTATTGTGGGAATCGAAAGAAGCCTCAAATGACTGGAGATAATGAGAACTGACTAGAAATAGAGGACTCAACCTCTGCCCATTTTAAAACAACTGAAATAAAAGGGTTAAATGGTTCATCGTTGTCAGAAATAGCAAGAAGTCATTTCCTCTGGGTCTTCTGCTGATATGTAAAGTAATAATCTAAAAGAGGTTTACAAAACAATCACCAACCTGTATGGTATGAATAATGTACACTTAGACGATGGAAAAACTGGAATTTCTGACATGTCTGAAATAGCACCATTTATCAAAGTTGATGTTTACGTTACAAAAGGGTTAATTCTTATACAATGCATATCATGTGATAGAGATATGTCTTGGCAACCTCTGACAGCCAGCAAACATTCTCAAGTAGTACAGGCAGCCTGTAACTCACATTTTTCTTCCGGTGGGTCAGATTTTAAGCAACCCCCGATTTCCATGACCTTTTGACCTCTGGACAGCAAATTTGCATAATAATCAGATAATTACATATTGTCACATGTAGAGTGAATAAAAACAAATATTTTGAATGGTAGTTTGCAGTTATATCATGTATGGTTGTGGCGTTATAAGCATTTTAGTTTCCCCTACCCCAAATGTTTGGTCGCCTCATGAACGCAAAAGCTTGATATTGTGACGTCATTTTCTCAAATCCGACCAGGCTCCCAGATGTCCACCCTCACTTTTTTGATGTCCCACATGGTCTACTTCAATAATATGAAGAGAAACTTAGGGCACATAAAAGTCACACAGAAACCACCCCAGCCCATGGACTAAGAGGGGTGACACAATCGCCCTACAGTAATTTGCTGGTCTAAATAAATGACCTTTCGAATCTTCTGGAAAATCTTCCGCTCCTTTTTGCAGGTGACTGCACATTATTATGCCGTTCAGTACTCCAATCCCATTGACAAAAATACAGCAGCTTCCTCAATCTGCATTGATCTGGAATTGACTAGACATTGACCTGATAAAGGAACGCGTCTTCCAAATCTTGACAAACCTCAGTCTCATGCTGTCGCTCCAGCAAGAACATCAAACAATCCCACGTATCACTTCACAAATCACAATCCCACTTCCATGGTCAGCCACTGGAATAGCTTCAATCATTTGAACTTCTAGGCCTCACTGACCTCTTTTGGGCTGACCATATTGTAAATCTCACTTCCAAAGCCAGACACAGACTGGGCAACCTTTGTTATTTCAATTCTTTCCATGAAAAATCCAGTTCTATATCTTTGAGGCACTTTTCCCGAGCTCAATTGAGTATTACTATTCCCTTTGGACTGGCACTCCAGCATCTCATGTGTCTCTCCTGGTTTGTGTGGAATGTGAAGCTGTCAACATTATTGGCATTTTGCGCAATTAGGCCAAAGCAAAACGTGTGTTGCTTTCACATTGCAGGCAGGTGTGTGGTCTCTGTTTTTTTTAGCACCTCACCTCCAGTTGAGCTCCCTCTGCTCCCTCAGCCCTCTGATTCTCTCCAGCAACTCCTTGAGGAACAACTCCTTGATGTAGAGGAGATGTGCACAAACTGCCGAAATCTCGGCTCTCTGCTCACCTTCACTCTTTCATTCCTCTTTTCTCCCGCCTGTGGAACAAACTCCCACACTCCCTTCAATCCCTCTCCTCCCTCCAGGTCTTTAAAACAGCTGTTCACCACCATCTCTTATCTTCCCCCATCCATAACCTTAGAGGCTTCAGGCAAGCAGGGAACTCCCATCTCATGTCGTCATCCCCCATCCCTACCTGCAACCTTATCTACTCCCATCACCCCTGCCAAGCCCAACTAAAATCTTTTACTTGCAGGTTGCTGCAGTATACCTTCCTTTGTTCTCCTCTTTTCTGTTCATTCATTCCATTGTGTATTGTGCCCAACTGTTGCCTCACTGTCAGTTATCTGCCTTTTTACCCTCTGCCACCTCACTCTTCCAAGAGCCTTGATCCTTTATAATAAAAAAAGAGTTCATTTTGCAATTTTTATTTTGTTAATTATGAATGAAACAGGACAATTTTTGGAAACATTTTTGTTAGGTATTCCACACATAAATTTCTCATGTCGTGAAACTAATCTAGAAACAAAATATAAATCAGAATAAGTAATGAAAACGAAAACATTCACCCACCCACATGTTTAAGTATGATTGTATCTTCTTCATATTGAACAAAAGAGTGTGAATTGTAATTTTAGAGCAACTTCCGTCAAGGTAACTATATCAACTCTATTATTTTCTGCTTTGTGCCAAAAACCTGTATTCTGTTTAAACTGAATTGATGAGAATCGACCTTCTCCTCCTCCACCCGACGAAGAGATACATAAGTCATGTATATCATGGATCGTCATTAATGGATTGTATAGATGCTGGTGATCCGCAAGGTGCCATTAAACCAAACAACCAATCGTCTAACAATCATGTTACTAATTAATGTTGACGAAAATGGGGAGGCAAAATTGTTTATAAACTGCAAATGAAATGAGTCAAAATATTCCTTCAATTTCCCCCTTTATAACTCTGTGTTTCCATGTTTGTCTTTGTCTGTAGATGAACCTGTCCACCACAGGAGCTTTTTGTGGAGTTGATGTCGTATTAAATGTGATCCAGTGGAGCCGGCCTTTCATCACTTGTCTGATCCTGCAGACCTGCTCCACCCTGCACTGGCATTCACTGCAGGCCATCAGTGAGTGCATGGCATGAGCGTGCTCGTTTTCGCAATCCCTGTGATTTCACCCCCGCTGCCCCTCTTCAGTGCCCTCATGTTCTTTCTTCATTTTCAAATTGTCATGGTAAATTCCTAAAAAAAAAATCAGACCAAGGGGGAAATAAATTAGAGTGGTAATCAGTTAGAAAATTTATATTGTGCCTTATAAACACTTAAACGTTTTTATAAATATTTTCCAATCTATATATAATGGAGGAAAAGTATGTACAGGGTCCGGCTAGGAGGTGTGACGATTTTCAGAAAACTCGTACACAGTTATTTTTAGTCGAATTTCAATTTTTTTTTTTTTTAAAGACTACATTTATAATGCCATTTAATACACTGTAACAAAGACATTTTAAAAATGTAATTCATGTTTGAATTGGGTATAACAATGCAAGTGGGGGGTCTAGCGCATGCGTGATGGCTGTTGGTTACTCGTTGTTAGGCGCCATTTCGGTAGCCATGGAGCTGTGGACGATTGAACATCGCGTCTTTGTTGTTGAGACGTTTATTCAAACGGGTAGTTCGGTGGTGCTTAACACAGCGCAGATTTCGTACTCACTTCAATGTTGGTCGACGTGGCGCCGTTCCGTCTCGAAACACAATATTGAAGTGGGTAAAAAACTTCAGGGCAACTGGATCTGTGAGGCCGGGAGCAGCTCGGGGAGGTGATCGAACCGTTAGGACCCCGGAAAACATCGAAAGGGTTCGACAAGCTGTGGAGGCCAGCCCTCATCGGTCAGCGGTACGGCACGCTCGCGCTCTACGGATGTCAGACAGATCAGTTCGTCGCACTTGGACCTTCATTATCACGCGTACAAAATCATGGTGGTTCAAGAACTGCAGCAGAATGATTTCGTACGGCGGTTTACGTTCGCAGAAAGAATGCTGGAACTGCTGAGGGATGCTGCTGTGCTGAGACATGCTGGAAATTTTCCGCGCGTCTGCAAGAATGCTTGGACAAGAACGGCCGCCATTTAGATGATGTCATTTCTCAAACATGAATTACATTTTTAAAATGTCTTTGTTACAGTGTATTACATGGCATTATGTATTTACTCTTTTAAAAAAAAAAAATTGAAATTCGACTAAAAATAACTGTGTACGAGTTTTCTGAAAATCGTCACACCTCCCTGACGGACCCTGTATGTATGTTGTATGTTTCATTTACTCCTCTGAGAGGATTTGACCTTGGAGGCTGAAACTTCCAGGGGTTACTTAGGACACCGTGAGGGTGTGTTTCCTGAAGTTTCGTTTGATTCCATTAAGTTTTGAAGAAAAAAAAATTCCACCCATCTTGGGATTTTCTTTCTTTAGAGGGAGGGGCGGAGTGAAATATGGAATTATCCGAGCTGTACAGGGTGGCGCAAAAGTAACCACCTGATTTATTTTGCTGATAACTTTTGGGAAATTAAATAAAAACACAAAGTATGAATGACAAACAATTCTTTCATTCATTAAGATTTTATTACATTAGACATGAAAAATTACGTCCTGTAAATGACCACCTGCTTCGCATTCACAAATCCGAGCTCTTTCGACGGTTTTTTTTACATCACCCACGTCAAAACTCCTGGTGATAAATCGCTGACTTCTTGGACAATGTTGTGGTTTTTTTTAGCTCCAACAGAGTGGATGCATTATTTACATACACATGTTCTTTGATATAGCCCCACAAAAAGTAGTCTGCTGGCGATAAACATGAAACTCCTGCACTAAGATTCGTTGCAGCGATCGTCGTGAAATACCCAATTGAGCAGAGCGTCTTCTCGTCGAAGTTTCCGGGTTCTTTCTCATTTAAGCTCTCTCTCTCTCTTACTCGCTCAATTGAAGTCGGGGATCGGCTGGTTCAAGGTCTGCCAAGTTCGCCTTGAATCAGCTGTCGTTCCTGATTGCCGAAATCGGGAAATCAAGACCCGAATACACTGTGGATTTGGAGCCTTTTGCGTTGCAAAAACTCGCTGAAATTCTCTCTGAGTTGAAATTATTGAACAATTATTTTTGAAATAAAATTCAACTATTGCTGAACGTTGCTGAGGTGCATACCAGCTCATTTATTAACTTCAAGGGTTTCACTTTATATCTGCAATAAAGAGAAAAATAATTAAAATTACAGTATACTACTGTGTTCAAAAAGTATCCGACCTTTATTTTTCGTGCGTAAAAAAGAAGAAGCTAGGGAGGCGTTGATTGGTGCACGTATGTAGGCGATCCTAATGCGCACGCGATAATTTTTTCCCACCTGCAGAAGCTGTCATTCGACGGCAGACCGCCGATGAGTGAGGACATGTAAGTGAGCGCCGTCGGATTTTCGTTTTTGACAAAATGACGGAAAAACTTGAACAACGCCACTGCATCAAATTTTGTGTAAAGCTTGGCGATTCCCAAGTGGAAACGATCCGCAAGATTCAACACCGTTCATTCCATTATGAAGGAGGATTTGGGCTTCAGGAGAATCTCAGCGAAGTTCGTACAAAAGCTGCTAACGATTGAGCAGAAGCAACTCCGTTTGGAGATCGCACAGGACATGCTGGAGACTGTGAACAGCGATCCCAGCTTCCTCAACACAGTGATCACTGGCGATGAGTCCTGGGTTTATGGGTACGACCCAGAAACCAAGTTGCAACTGATGCAAGTTTGATGAAACACAAAATTTGATGCAGTAGCGTTGTTCAAGTTTTTCCGTCATTTTATCAAAAACGAAAATCCGATGGCGCTCACTTACATGTCCTCACTCATCGGCGGTCTGCCATCGAATGACAGCTTCTGCAGGTGGGAAAACATTCTCGCGTGCGCATTAGGATCGCCTACATACGTGCACCAATCAACGCCTCCCTAGCTTCTTCTTTTTTACGCACGAAAAATAAAGGTCGGATACTTTTTGAACACACTACGTATAACACAAAATACAGCTATTTCAAATCAGGTGGTTACTTTTGTGCCACCCTGTATAACCACGATGTATTTTATATGCACATAAGCTGTATGCATGCGTTTGCTTCATGTACTGTACGTAACCTGGGTTTTTCTTTCTTTTTCGGGAGCCATCGAGGCAGCGCTCTGTTGCCTATGCGCCGCCCAAATAAAGGGATGTGTCAGGAGAACGGGATGCCACACTGTAGGGCGGGTCCTCTATGTGCTGTTAATAATCATAAAGATAAATCACATGACACCCCCCTGGCAGCTCTTGTTGGGAGCATGTGTTTCTCGTATATAGAATGCACTATCATCAGAGACTTGTGTTGTTTGCTTGTACAGTCATACCCCGGTTTGCGCGCAGGATCGGTCCTGCGAGATTTGCTCAATAGCAATTTTGCGCAGAACGGGCTCAAACTATTGTGTTAATGAGGATACTTCAATCGGACGCGCTAATTCTGGGGTGCACGTGCTACCTCCGGGGACATAAGAATGATATATATTAACTGTAATAGACTCAAATAATTAATGAACACCATGAAATAAATTAATATTAGGACTTAGTAATAATTTTTTAATAATTTTGTACATTTACAGATGATTTACCAATGAGGTGCTAACGTTTTGCCCAATGAATGCCTTCGCTTCTTAGACACGTGGGTAGGTGAGAAGGGGCCCGGGGACAGGATTGCACCTGCTCCCAGAGTCCCTGATAATTTCCCCGGTCCTGACACATTGTCCCCTGACGGGACAAAGTGAATTACTTTGTGCAACACACCCATGGGGCGCAGGTGATAGGTAAAGCCAACCGGAAAACAGCCAGGAACCCTTCCCTGGGGAAACGGCCTGGGGTCCATGTAATACTCCCTTTAACTTCAAGTTAAAGGTTCCCCAAGGAAGTGTGCTGGGCCCTGTGCTTTTTCTGGTCTTTATCAATGATCTCTCCGACTCTCTGGAAAATCCTCTCTATCTCTTTGCTGATGACTCCACTCTCTGCCGCTCCATTCCTCTTCCCTCAGATTGGCAGTCTGCAGCCTCCTCACTCTCTGAAGACCTGGACAAAATCACAGACTGGTCAAACAAGTGGAACATGTCTTTCAATCCTGACAAATCTCACTCTCTTACTATGTCTCTCCGAAAAGATCGACTGGACAACCCTCCCATCTACTTTCTCAACAATCCTCTCCAAGAAGTTCTGTCGCTCAAGCTTTTGGGTCTCACTATCTGCCATGATCTTTCTTGGGAAAACCACATTTCCAAGCTGGCCTCCAAAGCCAGTCGCCGACTGGGCATCCTCCGTCGTGCGAAGTCCTTCCTCGGCACACCTGAGCTCCTCACCACATACAAGGCTTTCATCCGCAGCTCAATGGAATACTGTTCTCCCCTATGGGCTGGTGCTCCTGCCTCACACCTGGCTCGGCTTCACGCTGTTGAATCCAAGGCTTTCAAAATCATTGGAATCTCCCGCGATGAAGCTATCTCTGAGGGCCTTTCACTCACTCACCGCAGGCAGGTAGGTGGTCTTTCTGTCTTCTACCGACTCCTCTCCGGCCTTGCTCCCCCAGCTCTCTCTGTGCTCTGTCCCCCAAATATTCCTACAGGTCGCACAAGATCTGCCAGCCACCCTCTGATGGTTAAACTGCCGAAATCTCGGCTCTCTGCTCACCTTCACTCTTTCATTCCTCTTTTCTCCCGCCTGTGGAACAAACTCCCACACTCCCTTCAATCCCTCTCCTCCCTCCAGGTCTTTAAAACAGCTGTTCACCACCATCTCTTATCTTCCCCCATCCATAACCTTGATCTTTTCTACCCCCACTAATTCACCCCAGATCCACCTTGTTTGAAATTCCAACTTCTTTCCTGGAAATCCTGGCAGTGTCCATATGTTTATACCTCTCCCACCCCCCCCCCCCTTCACATGCCTCCCCCCCAAAGCCCTCTCCCTCCCACAGATCTCTTGATGTCTCCATGTCTCTCGGTCCCTGCTCTCAAATGTTGTGTTTGTGTCCTTCCCCCTCTCTCCCCATCTTGTCTACCGCTCCCGATGTTATTTGTTTTATGTGTCTGTTTGTCTTTTTGTGTGATTAATGTTCGCTCTTTCACGAGCCTCGATCTTGTATACAAAAAAAAAAAAACAAAAAAAAAAAAAGTGTCATGTCGGAGTGTAAAGGTTACAGAGTGTTAATGTTTGTGAAGGAGTGTAATGCAGTCTTTTGATACCATGAAGCCAGAGGCATGTCGCTCTTCCTTGGTAATTAACGTACGAGAAGGCATCCTCTTCTAAAACATCCCTGTTTCGTGCACATTAAAAACTATCTGTGGAGGGTACACATCCACATGGACTTTAAACTTAGAGGGACTTCATCATATAAATTGCTCTTTCACTTCATCATATAAACTCAGGCCTCATCCCTCGCCTTTATGATCTTCCACTTCATCATATAAACTCAGGCCTTACTCCTCACCTTGATGCTCTTTCACTTCATCATATAAACTCAGGCCTCATCCCTCGCCTTTATGATCTTTCACTTCATCATATAAACTCAGGCCTTACTCCTCACCTTGATGCTCTTTCACTTCATCATATAAACCCAGCACCTTATCCCTCACCTTCATGCTCTGTCACTTCATCATATAAACTCAGCACCTTATCCCTTTCCTACCTGCTTTTTCACTTCATCATATAAACTCAGCACCTTATCCCTCACCTTCATGCTCTGTCACTTCATCATATAAACTCAGCACCTTATCCCTTTCCTACCTGCTTTTTCACTTCATCATATAAACTCAGCACCTTATCTCTCACCTTCATGCTCTGTCACTTCATCATCTAAGCCTTAGCCATAATTACTGCCTGGTTTAAAGGCAGAACGTGCTGATTCATATCCTCAATTGAAGAGGATAAAAGTCTCTCCATCTTCACCATTATACTGTTCCAAGATGTCATTAATTTCGTAACAACTACGGGAGTCGTGGACTGACTTGATGCTTTATTTTGTTTCTTTGTTGTTTGCAATTGGCCTTATAGATGACTTCCATAAACCAAATTTACACCCAGCAGTACCAGCACAAACACCCGACTCCATTCGCCTTAACACTTTAAATTTCAGCATTTTTTTTTTTTTTTTTGCATATAAGATCGAGGCTCGTGTAAGAGCTAACATTAATCACACACAAAAAAAAACGGACACACAAAACATACAATAAAGGGAGTGGAAGACAAGATGGGGAAAGAGAGGAAAGCACACAAGTACAACAGCAGCGAACAGGGACATCGGCAGATCTGTGGGAGGGAGAGGGCTTGGGGGGAGGAGGTATGGGAAGGAGGGTGGAAGGGGGGGGGGGGGGTGGGAGAGGTATAAAACACATGGACACTGCTAGGACTTCCAGGAAAGAAGTTGGTATTTCAAAAAAGTGTATCTGGGGTGAATTAACGGGGGTAGAAAAGATCAAGGTTTTGGATGGGGGAAGATAAGAAATGGTGGTGAACAGCTGTTTTAAAGACCTGGAGAGAGGAGTGGGATTGAAAGGAGTGGGGGAGTTTGTTCCAGAGGCGGGAGAAAAGAGGAATGAAAGAGTGAAGGTGAATAGAGAGTCTTGATTTTGTCAATTTCACCAGAAGAGGGTTGCTGGCAGATGTTGTGCGACCTGTAGGAATATTTGGGGGACAGAGAACAGATAGAGCTGGGGGAGCTTGGCCGGATAGGAGTCGGTAGAAGATAGAAAGACCACCTACCTGCCTATGGTGAGTGAGTGAAAGGCCTTCACAATCAGTTTCATCGCGGGAGATTCCAATGATTCTGAAAGCTTTGGTTTCAACAGCGTGAAGCCGAGCTAGGTGTGAGGCAGAAGCACCAGCCCAGAGGGGAGAGCAGTATTCCATTGAGCTGCGAATGAAAACCTTGTATGTGGTGAGGAGCTCAGGTGTGCCAAGGAAGGACTTCGCACGACGGAGGATGCCCAGTCGGCGACTGGCTTTGGAGGCCAGCTTGGAAATGTGGTTTTCCCAGGAAAGATCATGGCAGATAGTGAGACCCAAAAGCTTGAGTGACAGAACTTCTTGGAGAGGATTGTTGAGAAAGTAGATGGGAGGGTTGTCCAGTTGGTCTTTTCGGTGAGCCATAGTAAGAGTGTGAGATTTGTCAGGATTGAAAGACATGTTGCACTTGTTTGACCAGTCTCTGATTTTGTCCAGGTCTGCAGAGAGGGAGGAGGCTGCAGACTGCCGATCTGAGGGATGAGGAATGGATCGGCAGAGAGTGGAGTCATCAGCAAAGAGATCGAGAGGATTTTCCAGAGAGTTGGAGAGATCATTGCTGAAGGCCAGAAAAAGCATAGGGCGCAGAACACTGTTTTGGGGAACTCCAGCCTGAACAGGAAGGGGAGATGAGAGAAATCCATTCAGGGCCACATGTTGACTACGACCAGAGAGGAAGTCCGCAAGCCATGCGTGGATATTTCCATGGATACCATAGGAGGAGAGGAGAGTTTGGCGAGCAGTGCGGGGTGCCAGACCGTATCGAAGACATGTGATGTGTCAAAGGAGACAGCTCTGATTTCCTGTTTGGCATTGAGGACCTCCATCCATTGTTGAGACAGCAGAAGCAGCATGTTCAGAGTCGAGTGACCTGGTTTGGAACCAAATTGATGATCAGATCAAGGCATTGGAGAAGAGGAAGGATTTGATATCCAAAGCAATGATGGATTCCATGACTTTGCTGATAATTGGGAGCAGGCTGATTGGTCTGTAGTTGCAAGGATCTGTTTTTGCACCTTTATTGTGTAAAGCGGTAATGTTGGCTGATTTCCAAACTGATGGCAGATGACCTTGAGCAAAAGAGAGGGTGAAGAGAACAGAGAGAGGATGAGATAGAGCGGCAGAGGAGGATTTTAGGACCCGTGGGCTGATGCCTTCTGGTCCAGTTGCAGAATCAGAGTTGAGGTTTGAGAGAAACTTCTCCACCTTGTCAGGAGAGAAGGACACAGAGTCCACGAGCATCTGGGTTCAACCGGGTAAGGTGGGTACAGAGAGTGATGGGTTTGGGACACAAGATTTTGAGGCAAACATAGAGTTGAGGCATTCGGCTTTGTCACGTGCGGTGTCAACTGTGTAGCTATTTGAGGTAAGGGAGGGGATGGAGGGGGAACAAACGCCAGAAACAGATTTGAGCAGACACCACCAGGATTTGGAGGAAGGAGACAGGTTTGAGAGTTCAGTCTTGAAAGTAGAGAGATAGTGCTTCCTGGCTCTCCTGAGGGTAGACACACACTTGTTCCGAGCTTGGTGGAAGGAACTGAGATTTCTTTCAGTTGGATTAGCCTTCCAAGAGGCAAAGGTAAGTTGTTTCAGGGCAACTGGCTCACCACAAGATTCCGTGTACCATGGACGGGAGGAAGGGTATGACAACTGAAGACGAGATGGGATAAATCTGTGCATGAGAGAGAGCAGTTTAATTTGGAAGAATTCCCAGGAAGAGTTGATGTCAGAGGCAGTAGAGATGGGAGATCAGTCCAGATGATTGATGGCTGTTTGAAGACCGTGCCAGTCGGCCTGAGTGAAATGCCAGACTCGTCGACGCTGAGGAGGCTCTCTGCGAATAGCCAGAGAGATGTCCACTTTAACAAGCACATGAGCAGAAGAACCGATTGGAGCAGAAGAAGAGCAGCAGACATTTGCAGGGAAGTTTGTTTTAACCAAGTCTAGAAGAGAAGATACTCCGTTGACTGAGATCCGGGTCGGGAAATTGACAGGTTGTGTCAGTCCCAATGAGTCGCAGAAGTGCTTTGCTGAGGTGCCATGGCTGGTGAGAGAAGAACCCACACCCAGCCAGCTGGCATGATGACAGTTGAAGTCACCAGATATGAGGAAGAGAGGGTTAGGATGAGTGGATAGAAGTTGGTCCATGTTGTCAGAAAGTGAGATGTAAATGGAGTCTTCACTGTTTGGAGGACGGTACAAAACACATATGAACAAAAGGTGGGAGCAGAGAGGATGCCGTAGCCAGAGCTCAAGGCTTTTGGCACAATTACTAATTTCGTGGCGCACAGAGCAGGAAGACAACAACGTGTGCGATGATTGGTTGAGAAGAGACACGCTCTAATTAGCTGCCAGCGATGTCAACACCAGCGGTCGCGTTTTCAGTTGAGGCGGTGTGTTGAAACGTGTAATGTTTGACTAGCTTGATGGATTGAAACAATTTTGTTCAGGTAATTAAAAACTGATTATTTAGTTCATGCTAAAGCGAATTCATGCAAAGTGGAGTTGCTTCGTGTGGGGTATCACCGTATAGTATATAGCCTTCTATTGTGATAATCCGACCGGATGAGAAGCTCATTATATCTTGAGAAGTTTTTACAAGGGTTTTACAAGGGTTTTACAAGAGAACCAGCAGACTTCACTCGAATGCCACAAGATCTGCTATGACTCAAATCAAATTCAGTGTATTTAATAAACTTAAGGCAAGCACGTAAAGGAATAGCTTCGCGAATTTAAAAAAGTTAGTATTCGTGCACCTTCATTGTACTTCACCGAGAAATGTTGCAGATGAATGGGGGTGTTCAGTAAGTTTGTTGGCTGATGTAAACAGACTGATATTGATGGAACTACTTACACAACCAGTATAACCAATATAATTGACCTTAACAACAACTCGTCTTTTATTTTTCTACCTCTATGTTTACCCCTCGTTTATATTGGCATCTAATGGAGAATCAGAGATCGACTTGACAAAGTGACACTATAACTTTAAGGCAGGATACTGGTTGGAGAGTTCAGCCTTGAGATTAGCAAGATTACGTTTTCTACCTTCCCTAAGGTCTTTTCTACCATATCTATATGCAGTCGTGGCCAAAAATATTGGCACCCTTGCACTTTTTTCAAATAATGCACCATTTCTTCCAGAAAATTGTTTAAATTTTAAAATATTGGCATCCACATAGGTATTTCTTTGGATTGCAGTGGAATAAAACAAAAAAAGCTGAAAAAATGACTAAATCTTAGCTTATTCCACACAGGAATAAGCCTGGGTTTGAACCTCATTCCACCTAAAAACTGCAATTCTTGTGCTTCGCAGAAAGGCTGATGCAATGATGCATCGATGCATGTGCCGTCCCTCGGATGGACATTCAACTGGGATTGCGTCTGCTAGTATTATACCACCGTGTCCTTCGCGAAGAGTTCTTCCAAAGTAAATTGCTCTCTCTCATGCACAGATTTATCCCATCTCGTCTTCAGTTGTCATACCATTCCTCCCGTCCATGGTACACGGAATCTTGTGGTGAGGCTATTGCCCAGAAACAACTTGCTTTCATCTCCTGGAAAGCAAATCCAACGGAAGGAAATCTCATTTCCTTTCACAAAGCCCGAAACTAGTGTGTGTCCACCCTCAGGAGAGCCAGGAAACAATATCTCTCCGTTCTCAGGACCGAACTCTCTTATCTGTCTCCCTCTTCCAAATCCTGGTGGCGTCTGGGCAAATCTGTCTCTGGTGTTTGTTCCCCCTCCATCCCCTCCCTCACCTCAAATGACCACACGGCTGACTCCGCACGTGAAAAAGCTGAATGCCTCAACTCTGTGTTTGCCTCTAAATCTTGTGTCCCAAACCCATCCCTCTCTGTACCCACCATACCCAGTCGTACCCAGCTGCTCCCGGACTCTGTGTCCTTTCCTCCTGACAAGGTGGAAAAGTTTCTGTCAACCCTCGACTCGGATTCTGCAACTGGACCTGACGGCATCAGCCCAAGCGTCCTAAAATCCTGTTCTTCCGCTCTTTCACTCCCTCTCTCTGTTCTCTTCACCCTCTCTTTTGCTCAAGGTCATCTTCCATCTGCTTGGAAATCTGCCAACATCACCGCTTTGCACAAAAAGGTGCAAAAACAGATCCCAGCAACTACAGACCAATCAGCCTTCTCCCAATTATCAGCAAAGTCATGGAATCCATCATTGCTTCAGATATGAAATCTTTCCTCTTCTCCAATGGCTTGATCTCTGATCATCAATTTGGTTTCAGACCTGGACACTCTACTCTGGACATGCAGCTTCTGCTTTCTCAACAATGGATGGAGGTCCTCAATGCCAAACAGGAAATTAGAGCAGTCTCCCTTGACATATCACATGCCTTCGATACGGTCTGGCACCCCGCTCTGCTCACCAAACTCTCCTCTTTTGGTATCCATGGAAATCTCCACGCATGGCTGGCGGACTTCCTCTCTCGTCGTAGTCAACGTGTGGCCCTGAATGGGTTTCTCTCATCTCCTCTTCCTGTTCAGGCTGGAGTTCCCCAAGGCAGTGTTCTGGGCCCCGTGATTTTTCTGGTCTTCATCAATGATCTCTCTGACTCTCTTGAAAATCCTCTGTATCTCTTTGCTGATGACTCTACTCTCTGTCGCTCCATTCTTCATCCCTCAGATCGGCAGTCTGCAACCTCCTCACTCTCTGCAGACCTGGACAAAATCACAGACTGGGCAAACAAGTGGAACATGTCTTTCAATCCTGACAAATCTCACACTCTTATGATGTCTCTCCGAAAAGACCGACTGGACAACCCTCCCATCCACTTTCTGAATAATCCTCTCCAAGAAGTTCTGTCACTCAAGCTTTTGGGTCTCACTATCTGCCATGATCTTTCCTGGGAAAACCACATTTCAAATCTGGCCTCCAAAGCCAGTCGCCGACTGGGCATCCTCCGTCGTGTGAAGTCCTTCCTTGGCACACCTGAGCTCCTCACCACATACAAGGCTTTCATCCGCAGCTCAATGGAATACTGCTCTCCCCTCTGGGCTGGTGCTCCTGCCTCACACCTAGCTCGACTTCACGCTGTTGAAACCAAAGCATTCAGAATCATTGGAATCTCCCGCGATGAAGCTAACTCCAAGGGCCTCTCACTCACTCACCGCAGGCAGGTTGGTGGTCTTTCCGTCTTCTACCGACTCCTCTCTGGCCTTGCCCCCCCAGCTCTCTCTGGGCTCTGTCCCGCAAATATTCCTACAGGTCGCACAAGATCTGCCTGCAACCCTCTTATGGTCAAACTGCCAAAATCAAGACTCTCTGCTCACCTTCACTCCTTCATTCCTCTTTTCTCCCGCCTCTGGAACAAACTCCCTCACTCTCTTCAATCCCACTCCACCCTCCAGGTCTTTAAAACAGCTGTTCACCACCATCTCTTATCTTCCCCCATCCAAAACCTTGATCTTTTCTACCACCGCTAATTTCACCCCAATTCCACTTTTTTGAAATACCAACTTCTGTCCTGGAAGTCCTTGGTGTCCTTGTGTTTTATACTTCTCCCTCCACCCCCCCCCCCCCTTCCCACGCCTCCTTCCCCCAAGCCCTCTCCCTTCCACACATCTCCCTGCTCTCAAATGTTGTGTTTGTGTGCTTCCCCTTCTCTCCCCATCTTGTCTTCCGCTCCCTCTTTTTATATATTTTGTTTGTCTGGTTGATTTGTTTGTGAAGTAAATGTTAGCTCTTTCACGAGCCTCGATTCAGTATACAAAAAAAAAAAAAAAAAAAGAGTGGGTGAGCTATCACCGGCACCATGGCCAAATTCCTGTGCTGATTTATTATATTGGAGTGGAGACCCATCCTGAATTGTAACGCTGGCCAAGAAACTTCTTCAGCAGAACTGACGCTCTGTATTGAGAGAGGTAGATGATGTAATTTGTTGCATGCATTAGTTTAGTTATTGGCTATAATAATGGATTACTTTATCTATTGGTTGTGAAATTTTCCTAAAGGGATTTATTTTCCCCTCATCTCGTCTTCGCCCCAAATGAATTGCTGTATATGAGAATCAATGCACACTCACCACCTTTTTCGTTCTACAGGAGCCATGTCATGGTGAGTCCATCCATCTCGTTTGATCCCTGACCCCTGGACCTGGCAGCCCGTGTAGTAATGTCTCATGTAGTTTACCAGCGTCCAGCTGTGGAATTCAAAAGGCTCGGCACAAATGGGGTCTCCATAGACAACATTGGAATGATATCTGAGCCAGTAGACCAAGTAGTGGATGTAATAATCACATCTCCATGGGTTGTCCTCTATTAGCAGCGTTTGCAAGGCATACATGTCCTGCAGTGTACCAAACTCCAACGTTTGAAGCTTGTTGTCCCGCATGTCCATGTGCTCCAGCATGTGGAGCCCAAAAAAGGCATCTTTGGAGTCAGGAGAGAGATCGATTAGGGTTATTTACGATTGTATGTTTAAAATGAGAATACATGATGAAATATTATTTCTTCGCTGGTCATCACACACGCACACAACAGGAGGCTACTTAGACACCATGCTTGTCCCACGGACCTCACCCCTAAAACACCACATATCCTTTTCGTAAGAAATACTTATAAATAATTTACTGTTTATGTCGCATGTGAGAATGGTAAGAGAGGTGACTCATCTCATTTTTTTCCCCCTCATCAATCTCCACTCAATACCCCATAATGACAACGAGAAAACAGGATTTTAGAAAGTTTTGCAAATTTATTAAAAAGAAAAAACTGAAATATCACATTGAGATAAGTATTCAGACCCTTAACTCAGTACTTAGTTGAAGCACCTTTGGCAGCGATTACAGCCTCGAGTCTTCTTGGGTACGACGCGACGAGCTTTGCACACCTGGATTTGGAGATTTTCTGCCATTCTTCTCTGCAGATCCTCTCAAGCTCTGTCAGGTTGGATGGGGACCGTTGGTGGACAGCCATTTTCAGGTCTCTCCAGAGATGTTCGATTGTGTTCAAGTCAGGGCTCTGGCTGGGCCACTCGAGGACCTTCACAGAGTTGTCCCACAGCCACTCCTGCGTTGTCTTGGCTGTGTGCTTCGGGTCATTGTCCTGTTGGAAGGTGAACCTTCGGCCCAGTCTGAGGTCCTGAGCGCTGTTTCAGGTTTTCACGAAGGATATCTCTGTACTTTGCTCCGTTCTTTGTTCCCTCAACCCTGACCAGTCCCCCAGTCCCTGCTGCTGAAAAACACCCCCACAGTATGATGCTGCCACCACAATGCTTCACCGTTCGGATGGTATTTGGCAGGTGATGAGCGGTGCCTGGTTTCCTCCAGACATGATGCTTAGAATTGAGGCCAAACAGTTCAATCTTGGTTTCATCAGACCACATAATCTTGTTTCTCACAGTCTGAGAATCCTTTCGGTGCATCTCCACACAGGATCTCTGGAGCTCAGCCAGAGTGACCATCGTGGTTCTTGGTCACCTCTCTTATCAAGGCCCAAGGCCCTTCTCCCCCGATTGCTCAGTTTGGCCGGGCGGCCAGCTCAAGGAAGAGCCCTGGTTGTTCCAAACTTCTTCCATTTAAGAATCATGGAGGCCACTGTGCTCTTGGGAACCTTCAATGCAGCAGAATGTTTTTTTTGTAGGCTTCCCCAGATCTGTGCATCGACACAATCCTGTCTCTGAGCTCTGCAGGCAGTTCCTTCGACCTCATGGCTTGGTTTTTGCTCTGATATGCATCGTCAGCTGTGAGACCTTTTATAGACAGGTGTGTGCCTTTCCAAATCATGTCCAATCAATTGAATTTACCACAGGTGGACTCCAATCAAGGTGTAGAAACATATCAAAGATGATGAAGAGAAATGGGAGGCACCTGAGCTAAATTTCAAGTGTCATAGCAAAGGGTCTGAATACTTACGTCGATGTGATATTTTAGTTTTTTCTTTTTAATAAATTTGCAAAACTTTCTAAAATCCTGTTTTCTCTTTGTCATTACGCGGTATTGAGTGTAGATTGATGAGGGGGAAAATGAATTTAAACGAATTTAGCATAAGGCTGCAACATAACAAAATGTGAAAAAAGTGAAGGGGTCTGAATACTTTCTGAATGCACTGTATGTGCTCTCTTCCAAGTGACGTTCTAGTGTGTTATATTTTCAGCCCTGTGTTTGCGGTTTGTGTTTTCATCTAATTTTCCATGTTAAGCCTTACTTTGTTGTGTTGTATTGTATTGTATTGTCAAAGCCGTGTCCACATGGCCCGGGCCTATTCGTGCAGGGTTCAGCTAAGCTCGTTTTCTCTCTCTGCATTTGTGTCCTGTAGAACCTCAGCAAATTCTCTCTCTGCTCTGACACTATGTACCATTCCCCTTCCCTTCTCTCAAGTAACAATCCTTTCAGCTTCCTCAACTATTCCTCCTCCTTGCTTCCAAAATAGAGAAAGAAATCACAAATTAAATCTGCCTGTATTTCCTGTACCATACATTGGTACAATCACAAACCCGGGCCGTGCATTCTTTATCCTTTCCTTTTCTCAATATCTCCAAACTGAATCTTCATTGAATGAAACACTTCTTCTATTAAAAACTTCTTTTTTTTTTTTTTTTAAATGCTTCACTTTCCTTATTTATCCGTCAGGAACACCCCACATCATCTTCATTAACCTCAATCCTCTCCTTCTTCTTCTTCTTTCCAATGTTTATTTCTCAAACCTATCTCACTCCTAAATGCTTGGTCCATCAACCCTCCTATACCTAAAGTACCACTTTTGTCCATGCCTTCAGCAACGATTCAAACAACCTCTCCCATGAAACACTACATGACCGAAAGTATGCGGACACCCCTTCTAATTAGTGGCACACCCAATGCCTGGTTTCAGCCACACCCAATGCTGACAGGTATGTATAATCAAGCCCACAGCCATGCCATCTCCATAGACAAACATTGGCAGTAGAATGGGCCATACTGAAGAGCTCAGTGACTTTCAAAGTGGCACCGTCACAGGATGCCACCTTTCGAACAAGTCAGTTCGTCAAATTTCTGCCCTGCTAGAGCTGCCCCTGTCAACTCTAAGTGCTGTTAGTGTAAAGTGGAAACGTATAGGAGCAACAACAGCTCAGCCGTGAAGTGGTAGGCCACACAAGCTCACAGAACCGGACCACGGAGTGCTGAAGCGCGTAGCGCATAAAAAGCGTTTGTCCTCGGTTGCAACACTCACTACCAAGTTCCAAACTGCCTCTGGAAGCAACGTCAGCACAACAACTGTTCGTCGGGAGCTTCATGAAATGGGTTTCCATGGCTGAGCAGCCGCACACAAGCCTAAGATCACCATGCCCAATGCCAAGCGTTGGCTGGAGTGGTGTAAAGCTCGCCACCATTTGACTCTGGAGCAGTGGAAACGCTTATCTGGAGTGATGAATCACGCTTCACCATCTGGCAGTCCGACGGACGAATCTGGGTTTGGCGGATGCCAGGAGAATGCTACCTGCCCGAATGCATAGTGCCAACTGTAAAGTTTGGTGGAGGAGGAATAATGGTCTGGGGCTGTTTTTCATGGTTTGGGCTGGGCTCCTTGGTTCCAGTGAAGGGAAATCTTAACGCGACAGCATACAATGACATAATAGACGATTGTGTGCTTCCAACTTGGTGGCAACAGTTTGGGGAAGGCCGTTTCCTGCTTCAGCATGACAATGGCCCCATGCACAAAGCAAGGTCCATACAGAAATGGTTTGTCGAGATCGGTGTGGAATAACTTGACTGGCCTGCACAGAGCCCTGACCTCAACCCCATCAAACACCTTTGGGATGAATTGGAACGCCGACTGCGAGCCAGGCCTAATTGCCCAACATCAGTTCTGAATGGAAGCAAATCCCGCAGCAATGTTCTAACATCTAGCGGGAAGCTTTCCCAGAAGAGTGGAGGCTGTTATAACAGCAAAGGGGGGGGGGGGGCGGGGGGGGGGGGACCAACTCCATGCCAATGCCCATGATTTTGGAATGAGATGTTCAATGTTTGGGCGTCCACATACTTTTGGTCATGTAGTGTATCTGTTTCCATATATCCATATTGGGAATCTTGAGAATTCCATTTTGCAGAAGTTGCATGCACACGACAATCAGTTCCCCTTCATGTCCATTAATGATGTCAAACCCCTCCATGCCAGTACCATTCACCACATCTCCTACATGCCCACGTCTTTCCAATCCCATCCTTTTTCTGTGTTCCCTCAGCATCCCTCACCTTCATGTCCCTTTTTTCTGTATCCCCTCACACTATCCTCTCAAAGCTTCACCCTCACTGCACCCCTCAAAGCTTCTCCATTCATCCTGCCCCCTCCCATTGCCTCTTCCCATCTTCACCTTCATCCTGCCTCCTCCCATCTTCCCATTTTTCCCTAACCTCTCCCATCAACCTCTCTCTGTCGCCCCTCCCCCCCCCCACCTCTTCAGCTTATCCCTTGTTACGCCCCCTCTCTGCTTTCCACCGTCCCCACTTGGCTCACCTCCCCCCCTATCCCGTCCCGTCCCGTCCAGTCCAGTCCTGTAACCCCCCAGCTTCCTCCCTTTCCTACACCCTTCCAGCTTCTTCCCTCCCCCCACCTTGCACCCTTTCCTTTCCCTCGGATCGCCACAACCCAGCTTCCCTACGCCCCATCCCCTCTCCCTCTCCTACCTTTCTTCCACATTACTGCACCTTACCAACAGCGAAGGCAATCTCATATCATTCCATAAAGCCCACAGCAAGTGTGGCAACTCTCAGGAGAGCCAGAAAAATGACACAATATAGCTCGGTGAGTTCAAGAAAAGACATTGAGGGTTTGACTTAAATGTGGCAGAAAATGCAGTAAATTTTGCACAGAGAAATCTAAATCTGGTTTTCCAGATCCAATTTTGAAAAATGTTTTTAAAATAGAAACTAATATTGCAACAAACATTTTTGGGTTACTTTTTGTAGAGAAAACCGATGCCGGCCCTATTCAGAGGATTCGTTATCTTATTAGTCCCCTACCGGTGTACACCGGAGGGGACTATAGGTTTGCACTCCGTCCCTCCGTCTGTCAGTCTGTCAGTCTGTCAGTCTGTCTGTCAGTCCGTCTGTCAGTCCGTCACGCAAAGAACAGTTTTCCAGACTTTTTTTCTAAACTCTTAAAGCTAATGATTTCAAACTTGGTACATGGTTTCCTCATGACAAGTTACAGATCAAGTTCGAACTTCACGACGTTTCGATCATTTTTGACAAAGTTATGGCACTTTGAACTTTGGTAATTTCCCCAACAGTTTTCCGGACTATAATTTGGAGTGCGGTAAGTCAAAGCTGTTAATATTCCTTGTTTTAACTCCAATTTACATTCTATTTCCACTTTTAGTGAGAAGTAGGGATCTGTGCAACCATTCATGAACTTTATTTGGTGCAAATTGGATAATTTTTAGCGGAGTTACCTCAGACTGTGAGTTGGTAGTTATATAATTCACACATAGTGCAATACGTGCAGGCTGCTCCACGGAGCGACCTTGCGGGCTTATTTTAACTCCGATTTACATTCTTTTTCCCCTTTTAGTGAGAAGTAGGGGTCTGTGCAACCATTCATGAACTTTATTTGGTGCAAATCGGATAATCTTTAGCCGAGTTACCTCAGACCGTGAGGTTCGTCTGTTCCCCAACAGTTTTCCGGACGACAGACTGCCAGTAGGGGACATGTATTGCAGCGCAATACTCAGAATGCTTGTTTATTCTGTTTTGTCCCGATCCATTCCATGTTTAGCTCTTCGACCAGCCTCAACTTTTTACAGGATACGAAAAAAGTCTGTTGTCAGAAAAACGTTTCAATTTTTTTTGATCGTTGATGACATATTGACCCACAAGTTCTATCTTTACAAAAGCATTAATGTGTCCGGTTGATAGAAGCTATCCTGTGGATAAATTTAATGCGCAGGATATGTAATTTATCCCCTGGATAGGCTTATCCAGGCTTCTAGTAACCGGGCCCTGGAGTTTACATTTTATAATATCTGGCATTTATGAAATCGTTTTATGGACAAAGAAAATTTCAACAAAATTTCTGAAGCAGTTGTTTGTATAAAACAACAAAACTCCTCTCACATGAGGCATAGCTTTTATATCCATGTTGTACTTTGAAATAATTTGATGCTTTTTATCTTACTTGTTCAAAGTAAATGTTTATATGTAAACATGGATGAAAGCATGCATTAGGCTGCTGGGGCGATTCGTTATTCTATTCCTGGAGGAGGGGGGTGCGACATAGCATACTCTATTCCATTTTCCTCACCAGATCCTTCCATTAGAGGAAGTTTGGTATTTTCCAACCATGCAAATACTCAAAATAGTTATCCCTATGTTTGCAGAGAATAAAAATCAAATGATGAAGATGGACGTGAGCTTTAAGAATGATTTCTTTTTTTACTGAGTCTAAGGCTTGGGAAAAAGCTTGGGAAAAAGCACACACACACACACACACACACACACACACACACACACACACACACACACACACACACACACACACACACACACACACGCTTTGAGACCTGGAAGGTTTCCGTTCCATCTCCTGAAACCCACCCACGTGTGAAGACAGCAGGCAACGATAACTTACACACACATACACATATATCTGCACACACTCGTACACACACACACACACACACACACACACACACACACACACACACACACACACACACACACACACACACACACACACACAGATACTTTGAGACCTGGGAAGGCTTTGTTCCACCTTCTGAAACCACATATGGAGATAACAACAAAAAACGCACTCAAACAAACGTTATAGACACCAGACCTGACTGCAGACAAACACAAAGGATATTTAAACCTTTTATGAGCTCTAAATAAAAGCATAGAGCTTGAGCTTTAATATATCTCACAAACATTCACTTTGCATGGAGTTATCTCCATCCTACACTTGCAATCAGATTGAGTACTTTTCAATCAGATGCTTGATCTATTAACTAGAATGGCACTCAGTAGAGTGCATACCTCCACCAGGCTGAACAGTTTACGTTTTCTATCCTACTGATAGGCCAGATCTGCATCCGGACCTGAACCAAAATCAAATTGGCTTGCTCTTGTCACCTACCAAACCCATCCACCTAGTTTTGTCATAAGTCACCCACAACCTTTTGAAATACCCTCGGACCCCACTATTCGCAGGGGATACGTTCCTGGAAAATCCGCGAATAGCGAAACCCACGAACAGTGGGGCATTGTTTCAATGGAAAAAGGGGGAATAGGTTCTTGAGTCACGAGAATCCACGAATAGAGAGGACCAAATCGTGAATAGAGTGGCAAAATCCACGAATGGCGAGACAAATCCCACGAATGTCGACGATAATCCATGAAGATTTTATAAATACTGCATGTGAAGCTAACGGCTCATGAATTTTTTTTTTGTGCACCTGAAAAACTGCGAATTCAAGAACACGGCCACGAATAGGAAAAAAAACCCCGCAAATTCGCGGAACATGGCCGCGAATAGGAAAACAAACCTGCGATTTTGCGGAACACGGCCACAAACAGCAAAAAAACCTGCAAATTTACGGGACACTTTTCCGTGAATAGAGAAACAGGTCACATTTTATCACCCACAAATACGCGGAACCCGCGAATAGCGGAACTGCGAACTATTTTTCCGCGAAATATTTTTTGCGCACCTGAAAAACTGCGAATTCAAGAACACGGCCACGAATAGGAAAAAAAAACCCCCGCAAATTCACGGAACACGGCTGCGAAAAAGAAAAAAAGACCGCGAATTTACGGGACCCTTTTCCGCGAATAGAGAAACAGGTCGTATGCTATCACCCGTAAATACGCAGAACCTGCGAATAGCGGAACCTGCGAATAGTGTCTGACAGTACCGTGCTTTACATTGTTTTTGACCCCATCTCTCAATGGCGAAGAATCACTTGGAAAATATAAAAAATTATCGGATCTGGATTCGAGTCTTCACCAAAATAGAATCGATTTGTCTTTGTCACACACCCATCCTGTCCACCAAGTTTCGTCCAAATCCGTCCAAAACGTTTAGAGATATCGTGCTCACACACAAACAACCAGACAAATAGGAGTGAAAAGATAACCTCTGCCCACCTTTGGTGGCAAAGATAAATATGAGTGACCTGTGATGAGAAGCCCTTGCCTTCTCATGACAAGGGTTTGCATGGTGATGCCATAAAGATATAGTGTACCTCAAAAGAACATCACACAGCAATACTTTATTTATTTTATGGGCATTGAAAAAAAATTCGGGTTGCACTGAAAGCCTTTAAATCTTTTTGTCATTGGCTCTGAAAATTGTTACGTTTGTTTTTTTGCATGAAATGAAAAGGTTTGTACGGCATTATTTTTTTTAAATAGCCCCAAGACAGCTGACAGTCAACCCTGGGAGGCCCCCTGATCCAAAATCGAAAAATCTAAGACTGATCTTGCGGACCATCAAGTAGATGGGCTCTATCGGGTTTCAGAGCATTCAGTTGGTAAATAACGGACGAGTAGGGATCTTAAGTTTTACCGGGTAACCCCCCCCCCCCCCCAACCCTCCACCATGAGTGCCCCTATGCTCCGGAATCAAAAAGTCGAAACCTGAGAGATTGTGCAGGCCATTGAGTAGAAGGGCTGTATAAGGTTTCAGAGTAAAGGGTTGGCAAATAAGGGTCGAGTAGGGATCTGAAGTTTGGTCGGTAACCCTCCAGGAGCCCCCATGATCTGAAATTGAAGCCTGAGCCAGTAGGGCTGCAGATTGAGCATGAAAATGAGGGTGAAGTGACAACTAGCTTCCTACCAGCTAATTTTGATATTTTAATAAAGTATGGGCCCTGACTACTTCACACACCAAAAATACCCAGAATCCCCTTGGGGGAACATGTTCAAGTGACGTCATCAAGATGGCCTCCATTTTTGTTAAGTTTTTGTATTTTATTTTTACATTGAGGGTCCCTGTGTCCTGATCTGTAATAAAATGATACTAGCATCTGATTTAAATATTGTATTTAATAATATTAATATTTAATAATATTTAAAAATAATATTATTTATTATATTTAATAATATTTAAAATAATATTTAAATAATGTTTAAATAATGAATTAATTAAAATGCATGCATTGCAAATGCATGCATGCATTGCAAATGCATGCATGCATGCATTGCATTTAAATGCATTTAAATTAAATTAATAATTTAATTTTAATATTTAAATAATATTTAAATTAAACGCAGCTGATGCATTAAGATCAATTTCTTGGGTTGTTTTTTTTTTTTTTTTTTTTTGTATACAAGATCGAGGCTCGTGAAAGAGCGAACATTAATCACACAGAAAGACAAACAGACACATAAAACAAATAACATCGGGAGCGGTAGACAAGATGGGGAGAGAGGGGGAAGGACACAAACACAACATTTGAGAGCAGGGACCGAGAGACATGGAGACATCGAGAGGAACTGTGGGAGGGAGAGGGCTTTGGGGGGGAGGCATGGGAAGGGGGGGGGGGGGGGGTGGGAGAGGTATAAAACATATGGACACTGCCAGGACTTCCAGAAAAGAAGTTGGAATTTCAAACAAGGTGGATCTGGGGTGAATTAGTGGGGGTAGAAAAGATCAAGGTTTTGGATGGGGGAAGATAAGAGATGGTGCTGAACAGCTGTTTTAAAGACCTGGAGGGAGGAGTGTGATTGAAGTGAGTGTGGGAGTTTGTTCCAGAGGCGGGAGAAAAGAGGAATGAAAGAGTGAAGGTGAGCAGAGAGCCGAGATTTCGGCAGTTTAACCATCAGAGGGTGGCTGGCAGATCTTGTGCGACCTGTAGGAATATTTGGGGGACAGAGCACAGAGAGAGCTGGGGGAGCAAGGCCGGAGAGGAGTCGGTAGAAGACAGAAAGACCGCCTACCTGCCTGCGGTGAGTGAGTGAAAGGCCCTCAGAGATAGCTTCATCGCGGGAGATTCCAATGATTCTGAAAGCTTTGGATTCAACAGCGTGAGCCGAGCCAGGTGTGAGGCAGGAGCACCAGCCCATAGGGGAGAACAGTATTCCATTGAGCTGCGGATGAAAGCCTTGTATGTGGTGAGGAGCTCAGGTGTGCCTAGGAAGGACTTCGCACGACGGAGGATGCCCAGTTGGCGACTGGCTTTGGAGGCCAGCTTGGAAATGTGGTTTTCCCAAGAAAGATCATGGCAGATAGTGAGACCCAAAAGCTTGAGCGACAGAACTTCTTGGAGAGGATTGTTGAGAAAGTAGATGGGAGGGTTGTCCAGTCGATCTTTTCGGAGAGACATAGTAAGAGTGTGAGATTTGTCAGGATTGAAAGACATGTTCCACTTGTTTGACCAGTCTGTGATTTTGTCCAGGTCTTCAGAGAGTGAGGAGGCTGCAGACTGCCGATCTGAGGGAAGAGGAATGGAGCGGCAGAGTGGAGTCATCAGCAAAGAGATAGAGAGGATTTTCCAGAGAGTCGGAGAGATCATTGATAAAGACCAGAAAAAGCACAGGGCCCAGCACACTGCCTTGGGGAACTCCAGCCTGAACAGGAAGGGGAGATGAGAGAAATCCATTCAGGGCCACACGTTGACTACGACCAGAGAGGAAGTCCGCAAGCCATGCATGGAGATTTCCATGGATACCATAGGAGGAGAGTTTGGTGAGCAGAGCTGGGTGCCAGACCGTATCGAAGGCACGTGATATGTCAAGGGAGACAGCTCTGATTTCCTGTTTGGCATTGAGGACGTGAGTAGAGTGAGCGTGAGACAGCAGAAGCAGCATGTCCAGAGTAGAGTGAGCTGGTCTGAAACCAAATTGATGAACAGAGATGAAGCCATTGGAGAAGAGGAAAGATTTCATATCCGAAGCAATGATGGATTCCATGACTTTGCTGATAATTGGGAGCAGGCTGATTGGTCTGTAGTTGCAAGGATCTGTTTTTGCACCTTTTTTGTGTAAAGCGGTAATGTTTGCTGATTTCCAGGATGCTGGCAGATGACCTTGAGCAAAAGATAGGGTGAAAAGAACAGAGAGAGGGTGAGATAGAGCGACAGAGCAGGATTTTAGGACCCGTGGGCTGATGCCGTCTGGTCCAGTTGCAGAATCAGAGTCGAGGTTTGACAAAAACTCCTCCACCTTGTCAGGAGAGAAGGACACAGAGTCCAGGAGCAGTTGGGTTCGACTGGGAAAGGTGGGAACAGAGAGAGATGGGTTTGGGACAAAGGATTTTGAGGCAAACACAGAGTTGAGGCATTCGGCTTTGTCACGTGCGATGTCAACTGTGTGGCCATTTGAGGTAACGGAGGGGATGGAGGGGGCACAAACACCAGAAACGGATTTGACCAGACGCCACCAGGATTTGGAGGAAGGAGACAGGTTTGAGAGTTCATTCTTGAGTGAGGAGAGATAGTGCTTCCTGGCACTCCTGAGGGTAGACACACACTTGTTCCGAGCTTGGTGGAAGGAACTGAGATTGCCTTCAGTTGGATTAGCCTTCCAAGAGGCAAAGGCAAGTTGTTTCAGGGCAACTGCCTCACCACAAGATTCAGTGTACCATGGACGGGAGGAAGGGTAAGACAACTGAAGGCGAGATGGGATAAATCTGTGCATGAGAGAGATCAGTTTGCTTTGGAAGAATTCCCAGGAAGAATTGATGTCAGAGGCAGTGGAGATGGGAGACCAATCCAGACGATTGATGGCTGCTTGAAGGCCGTCCCAGTCGGCCTGAGTGAAATGCCAGACTCGTCGACGCTGAGGACGCTCTCTGAGAATGGCCAGAGAGATGTCCACTTTGACAAGCACATGATCAGAAGAACCGATTGGAGCAGAAGAAGAGCAGCAGACATTAGCAGGGAAGTTTGTCATAACCAAGTCTAGAAGAGAAGATACTCCATTGGCTGAGATCCGGGTCGGGAAATTGACAGATTGTGTCAATCCCAGTGAGTCACAGAAGTCCTTTGCTGAGGTGCCATGACTGGTGAGAGAGGAACCCACACCCGACCAGGTGGCATGATGACAGTTGAAGTCACCGCATATGAGGAAGAGAGAGTTGGGATGAGTGGATAGAAGTTGGTCCATGTTGTCAGACAGTGAAATGTAGATGGAGTCATCACTGTTTGGGGGACGGTACAGAACACATATGAACAAAAGGTGGGAGCGGAGAGGAAGCCGTAGCCAGAGGTACTCCTGGGGGTGAGGAGGAGAGAGGGCAGTGCAAGGAGAGTGAGGAAGAGAGTTTTTGATTAAGATAGCCACCCCACCACCAGGCCGAGGCTCAGGTCTATCCTACCGGAGGAGGGAGTAACCAAGAAGAGATATTAAGGAATCAGAGACATCTTGAAGGAGGAAAGTCTCTGTTAAGCAGATCAAGTCTGGATTGTCAGAAGCAACCTGTATGGAGAGATCAGTCATGTTTGAGCGAAGGCCCCGGATGTTTGAGGTCCATACTGTTAATGAAGAGAGAGGGGGAGAATCGGGTACAGGACAGGGGAGGGGAGGAGTAGGGTAAGATGAAGGATGAGAGGGGGAGGTAGGGAGAGCAGTTGATAGTGTGTCAGAGATTGCAGAAGAGTTCCAAGAAAGGGAAGGATGAGGAGGATGAAAGGTTTGATGGTGAAGGGATGAGGCACAGTGAGGGGTTGTTTGAGGGGGGGCAGAGGAAAGTAGAAGGTTGGGGGGGGGTGGAGGTATGAGATAGAAGGGAGACGAAGTGGGGAGGAGGCAGCTTTGAGGAGGAGGGGGGAGGAGGGAGAATTGGAGAGGAATGGTATGGGGGGAGATTTGAATGGGAGGGGTTGGGGGGGAGTTTTGAAGGGGAGGAGTGAGGGGGAGTTTAGGAGGGGAGGGGCAAGGGGGGAGTTTAGGAGGGAAGGGGCAAGGGGGGAGTTTAGAAGTGGAGGGGCAAGGGGGGAGTTTAGGAGTGTAGGGGCGAGGGGGGGGATTTGGAGGGGAGGGGCAAGGGGGGAGTTTAGGAGGGAAGGGGCAAGGGGGGAGTTCAGGAGTGGAGGGGCAAGGGGGGAGTTTAAGAGTGGAGAGGCAAGGGGGGAGTTTAGGAGTGTAGGTGCAAGGGGGGGGGATTTGGATGGGAGGGGCAAGAGGGGAGTTTAGAAAGTGGATGATTAATGAAAGACGAACATTGAAAACAAATTGTGTTTGTTGTGATTTTCAAGTTAGCAATCCGATTCAGAACGACGGAAGAGGGATGGAATGAATGTGAATTTAGACCAGGTAGTGAGGGAGACGTATAAGATATTGAATTTCTTTTTTTTGAAGTGGAATGAGTTGGAGAGGAAATTGAGAAAAGCCTTTTAAATAGGAAGAAAAACAGCGTGTTGTAAAATACCACTGAATAAAACACTGAAGGGGAAAGGTTAAACATATTTAAATAATATTTAAACAGAACCGTGAACAATCTTATCTGCACAAAATACCAACGGGGGGAGAGCCGAGAGGGACCACCACGAGTCACGTGAACAGGGCAAACGGTGGATGGCAAGGAGATAATGGGGGCGGGGCGAACAGCACAGCTGGACAGAAAATACAGGATGAGACAACAGTACACGTGGAGAAAGGAAAATAAATGTTTTTGTTTTTTTTTGTTTTTTTGGGGGGGGGGTGGGGGGGGTGGGGATTTAGAATGTTAGACAGAGTATTATGTTCGGGGTAGAAGGGAAAAAACTAAGAGCCAAGCAAAACACGCTTAAGTTAACAAACACCGACGGGGGTACAACTACAAGGCCGCACACGAAGAGCAGAACACGATTAATTAATTACGAGTTACAGGAAATTCAAACCAAAACTAACTATAATCAAACAATAACGCATGGACGATAAAATAACGAGTTTAAATTTGACAATCTATCTGGGGAAATGGGGGAGGAACACGTGGTCGAAGAACGAACGAACGAATAAGAATGAATAAACGAATGAGAACAGAGAAGGAAATGTTTTTTTTTTGTTTTTTTTTTAGTTGAGATTTACATAAGGAAGTAGGCTATGGGGTGAAAAGACTGGGAAAACAGAGAACGAAAGTTATTGGATCACAAACGACGGACCGCTGAGAGAAAAACAAAGCCTCAAGGTTGTACAGTGTACACTGTACAAGGCCTCAAGACACAACACGAATTAACACGATTTTCAATACATGTATGAAAGATTTGCACCGAAAATCTTCGCCGGGACAATATACGTACATACACCATAAAATAAATACAGTTATAACGAAAATACAAATGGGAACAATTACTTAACTTCGATTTCGATGGATAGCGTGGAGAGCTGAGAATAAACGAACCCTCGCCAGCAAGACCGGAAACGGAAGTTCAATATTAGGATATTCAGTTGTTGGTTGTAATTTTTCTGTCTCTGCGAATAATACTAACTGCACGGTGAAGTATTTGGGAATCATTTTTGTAATCAGAACCTTTTTTTTTTTTTTCTTTTTTTTTTTGTATACAAGATCGAGGCTCGTGAAAGAGCGAACATTAATCACACAGAAAGACAAACAGACACACAAAACAAATAACATCGGGAGCGGTAGACAAGATGGGGAGAGAGGGGGAAGGACACAAACACAACATTTGAGAGCAAGGACCGAGAGACATGGAGACATCGAGAGAACTGTGGGAGGGAGAGGGCTTTGGGGGGGAAGCATGGGAAGGGGGGGGGGGGGGGTGGGAGAGGTATAAAACATATGGACACTGCCAAGACTTCCAGGAAAGAAGTTGGAATTTCAAACAAGGTGGATCTGGGGTGAATTAGTGGGGGTAGAAAAGATCAAGGTTTTGGATGGGGGAAGATAAGAGATGGTGGTGAACAGCTGTTTTGAAGACCTGGAGGGAGGAGTGTGATTGAAGTGAGTGTGGGAGTTTGTTCCAGAGGCGGGAGAAAAGAGGAATGAAAGAGTGAAGGTGAGCAGAGAGCCGAGATTTCGGCAGTTTAACCATCAGAGGGTGGCTGGCAGATCTTGTGCGACCTGTAGGAATATTTGGGGGACAGAGCACAGAGAGAGCTGGGGGAGCAAGGCCGGAGAGGAGTCGGTAGAAGACAGAAAGACCACCTACCTGCCTGCGGTGAGTGAGTGAAAGGCCCTCAGAGATAGCTTCATCGCGGGAGATTCCAATGATTCTGAAAGCTTTGGATTCAACAGCGTGAAGCCGAGCCAGGTGTGAGGCAGGAGCACCAGCCCATAGGGGAGAACAGTATTCCATTGAGCTGTGGATGAAAGCCTTGTATGTGGTGAGGAGCTCAGGTGTGCCTAGGAAGGACTTCGCACGACGGAGGATGCCCAGTCGGCGACTGGCTTTGGAGGCCAGCTTGGAAATGTGGTTTTCCCAAGAAAGATCATGGCAGATGGTGAGACCCAAAAGCTTGAGCGACAGAACTTCTTGGAGAGGATTGTTGAGAAAGTAGATGGGAGGGTTGTCCAGTCGATCTTTTCGGAGAGACATAGTAAGAGTGTGAGATTTGTCAGGATTGAAAGACATGTTCCACATGTTTGACCAGTCTGTGATTTTGTCCAGGTCTTCAGAGAGTGAGGAGGCTGCAGACTGCCGATCTGAGGGAAGAGGAATGGAGCGGCAGAGAGTGGAGTCATCAGCAAAGAGATACAGAGGATTTTCCAGAGAGTCGGAGAGATCATTGATAAAGACCAGAAAAAGCACAGGGCCCAGCACACTGCCTTGGGGAACTCCAGCCTGAACGGGAAGGGGAGATGAGAGAAATCCATTCAGGGCCACACGTTGACTACGACCAGAGAGGAAGTCCGCAAGCCATGCATGGAGATTTCCATGGATACCATAGGAGGAGAGTTTGGTGAGCAGAGCTGGGTGCCAGACCGTATCGAAGGCACGTGATATGTCAAGGGAGACAGCTCTGATATCCTGTTTGGCATTGAGGACCTCCATCCATTGTTGAGACAGCAGAAGCAGCATGTCCAGAGTAGAGTGACCTGGTCTGAAACCAAATTGATGATCAGAGATCAAGCCATTGGAGAAGAGGAAAGATTTCATATCCGAAGCAATGATGGATTCCATGACTTTGCTGATAATTGGGAGCAGGCTGATTGGTCTGTAGTTGCAAGGATCTGTTTTTGCACCTTTTTTGTGTAAAGCGGTAATGTTTGCTGATTTCCAGGATGCTGGCAGATGACCTTGAGCAAAAGATAGGGTGAAAAGAACAGAGAGAGGGTGAGATAGAGCGGCAGAGCAGGATTTTAGGACCCGTGGGCTGATGCCATCTGGTCCAGTTGCAGAATCAGAGTCGAGGTTTGACAAAAACTCCTCCACCTTGTCAGGAGAGAAGGTCACAGAGTCCAGGAGCAGTTTGGTTCGACTGGGAAAGGTGGGAACAGAGAGAGATGGGTTTGGGACTAAGGATTTTGAGGCAAACACAGAGTTGAGGCATTCGGCTTTGTCACGTGCGATGTCAACTGTGTGGCCATTTGAGGTAAGGGAGGGGATGGAGGGGGAACAAACACCAGAAACGGATTTGACCAGACGCCACCAGGATTTGGAGGAAGGAGACAGGTTTGAGAGTTCATTCTTGAGTGAGGAGAGATAGTGCTTCCTGGCACTCCTGAGGGTAGACACACACTTGTTCCGAGCTTGGTGGAAGGAACTGAGATTTCCTTCAGTTGGATTAGCCTTCCAAGAGGCAAAGGCAAGTTGTTTCAGGGCAACTGCCTCACCACAAGATTCAGTGTACCATGGACGGGAGGAAGGGTAAGACAACTGAAGGCGAGATGGGATAAATCTGTGCATGAGAGAGATCAGTTTGCTTTGGAAGAATTCCCAGGAAGAATTGATGTCAGAGGCAGTGGAGATGGGAGACCAATCCAGACGATTGATGGCTGCTTGAAGACCGTCCCAGTCGGCCTGAGTGAAATGCCAGACTCGTCGACGCTGAGGACGCTCTCTGAGAATGGCCAGAGAGATGTCCACTTTGACAAGCACATGATCAGAAGAACCGATTGGAGCAGAAGAAGAGCAGCAGACATTAGCAGGGAAGTTAGTCATAACCAATTCTAGAAGAGAAGATACTCCATTGGCTGAGATCCGGGTCGGGAAATTGACAGATTGTGTCAATCCCAGTGAGTCACAGAAGTCCTTTGCTGAGGTGCCATGACTGGTGAGAGAGGAACCCACACCCAACCAGGTGGCATGATGACAATTGAAGTCACCACATATGAGGAAGGAGAGTTGTGATGAGTGGATAGAAGTTGGTCCATGTTGTCAGACAGTGAAATGTAGATGGAGTCATCACTGTTTGGGGGACGGTACAGAACACATATGAACAAAAGGTGGGAGCGGAGAGGAAGCCGTAGCCAGAGGTACTCCTGGGGGTGAGGAGGAGAGAGGGCAGTGCAAGGAGAGTGAGGAAGAGAGTTTTTGATAAAGATAGCCACCCCACCACCAGGCCGAGGCTCAGGTCTATCATACCGGAGGAGGGAGTAACCAGGAAGAGATATTAAGGAATCAGAGACATCTTGAAGGAGGAAAGTCTCTGTTAAGCAGATCAAGTCTGGATTTTCAGAAGCAACCTGTATGGAGAGATCAGTCAGGTTTGAGCGAAGGCCCCGGATGTTTGAGGTCCATACCGTTAATGAAGAGAGAGGGGGAGCATCGGGTACAGGACAGGGGAGGGGAGGAGTAGGGTAAGATGAAGGATGAGAGGGGGAGGTAGGGAGAGCAGTTGTTAGTGTGTTAGAGATTGCAGAAGAGTTCCAAGAAAGGGAAGGATGAGGAGGATGAAAGGTTTGAAGGTGAAGGGATGAGGCACAGAGAGGGGTTGTTTGAGGGGGGGGGGGCAGAGGAAAGAAGAAGGTTGGGGGGGTGGAGGTATGAGATAGAAGGGAGACGAAGTGGGGAGGAGGCAGCTTTGAGGAGGAGGGGGAGGAGGGAGAATTGGAGAGGAATGGTATGGGGGGAGATTTGAATGGGAGGGGTTGGGGGGGAGTTTTGAAGGGGAGGAGTGAGGGGGGAGTTTAGGAGGGGAAGGGCAAGGGGGGAGTTCAGGAGTGGAAGGGCAAGGGGGGAGTTCAGGAGTGGAGGGGTAGGGGGGGAGTTTAAGAGTGGAAGGGCAAGGGGGGAGTTTAGGAGTGTAGGTGCTAGGGGAGGGATTTGGATGGGAGGGGCAAGAGGGGAGTTTAGAAAGTGGATGATTAATGAAAGACGAACATTGAAAACAAATTGGGTTTGTTGTGATTTTCAAGTTAGCAATCCGATTCAGAATGATGGAGGAAGGATGGAATGAATGTGAATTTAGACCATGTAGTGAGGGAGACGTATAAGATATTGAATTTCTTTTTTTTGAGGTGGAATGAGTTGGAGAGGAAATTGAGAAAAGCCTTTTAAATAGGAAGAAAAACAGCGTGTTGTAAAATACCACTGAGTAAAACACTGAAGGGGAAAGGTTATACATATTTAAATAATATTTAAACAGAACCGTGAACAATCTTATGTGCACAAAAATACCAACGGGGGGAGAGCCGAGAGGGACCACCACGAGTCACGTGAAGGGCAAACGGTGGATGGCAAGGAGTTAATGATTAGAGTTAAAGTTAACCATTGTTGTAAGCACATTCTCACGAACTTCTGGTGGCTTCATATTCGCTGCTGTAAGTTTTATTCCTTTCTTTTTATTCTCCGGTTCTCTACAAATGAAAGTGTTCATCCCAGGAAAAGGTTGATGTTTTTTGTCTTGACAGATAAAACTACTATATAAACGGTTAGGTACCACGTCAGCACCTGTACACAATGCTAAACTTTACAATTTTGGCAGCCATTTTGATGACGTCATTTAAGCATGTTCATTGTTCCCCCAGAGGTATTCTGGGTATTTTTGGTTTGTGAACTTGTCAAGGCCCCTACTTTATAAAAAATACCAAAAGTAGCTGGTAGGAAGCTGGTTGCCAGTTCCGCCATTTTAAAGGCACTTTTTGACAATAATCTGCAGCCCTATAGGTGATAAGGGAGGAGTAGCAAAAGGTTAACGCACAGACAGATGGATGGACAGATATCTGGACATCATGACCAATTTTATAAGTTCATCTCTTCGACAATCGACATGGGCTGACCTAAAATAGAGAATCTTATGAGTTTTCAAGTTGAAATGTGCTTTCAATTCGTTATCCTCTTATTGGCAACGGAGACATTATATTACCATTATGGGTTTTTTTTTCTTAAGTGCTCATGCAGTTGTTATTAAACATTTCTTTATTTGACTTTTTATTGAGACGTATTACAAAGATCGCGAGACAACATTAGAGAGCAGCCGAGAATAAATCTTAACTTCCGGTGCTCTATTTGCAACTCACAACATATAACATATGGTTTATGAATTAGCTGCACTTGCTTGCCAGCTTCATGGCCTGCACTTTATTATCACTTGCTCACTACATGGCTGGGGATTGGTGGTCCAACACATGGTTTGGGCAATGTGGTCCTTGCCCCATGGGGTATCTGTGTAAGAGTTTGGGGTTTACGACAATACATTACAAAAGTGTTTTCTTTCACCCTTTAGACCAGGAGGTGCAATGGCTCTGTAACGTCTTTTTGTTTTTTATTTTAGTGAAGCTGCTCATTGCTTTCCAACAAAAAAACATCCATCCTTTATGGGTTTTCGTTTACAGAAGCAGCAAATCTTGTTTAATTGTACACCGCTCCTTTCCTATGCCATCTCCAGGCATTGCAAATCGTCATTGCCGGGCACCGAAGGGGGCTCGGCGCGCACGCTGAAAGGGAGTACTCAGTTTTCACTCTGGTTGTTTGTTTGTTTGTTTGTTTGTTTGTTTTCTTGTTTGTTTTCTTGTTTTCTTGTTTGTTTGTCCGGGAGATATCTCAGCCATCCTTTGAGCTAGGAAGCTGAAATTTCGGCACAAGAGTGAGCAAGTCCTTTCTCAAAAACGGTATTTTTTGTTTTTTGAATAATCAATAAATTGACGAGTTATTTAATTATTAGCGATTAATTAAGTACTTATTTAATTAATCAAATTTCCTTTCTCTTCTGACCATTAACTCAGGCACCTTTTGAGTTAGGAAGCTGATATTTAGACATGCCAATGACCAGGTGATTTGGCTGCAAAGGATATTTTTGATTTATTAATTAATCAATTAATCGAATAATTATTTAATTTTTCGATTAATGCCAAAAAAATTTTTTTTTTAAAGTTACAGATTCTGATGAAATAGTGGTAGTTTATGTGTTCTCTGACCAAATTGATTAATAATTTAATTTTTTATGATTATTATTTCTTTATTTTCATTATTAATCATTTATTTATTTTCTTTCTCATTTGGCCAATATCTCAGGCACCTTTTGAGCTGGGAATAAATATTTGGACATGAGTGACCAAGTGATGTGGCTATCAAGGATATTTTTGATTTATTGATTACTCATTTCATCTATTAATTATTTATTGATTAATCGATTAATTATTTATTGAGTAATCAATTAATTTTTTTTATTTTTTATTAATGACTTATTTAATTAAATTTCTGAAAGATACATCTTCGGATGAAGCACTAGTGGTTTAGTTATGCGATTAGCCAATTGATTATGAAAATATTTTGTGATAATCTTTTATTGATTTTAATTATACAATTAATCAATCAATTAGTGTACACCTCTCCCTCCCAATGCAGCCTCAATGAGCTGCACTGCGGTATTGCCGGGCGCCGGAGGCGCCCCGGCAATGCCGCGCTGTAGGATATTTAATTATTTGGCATGGGGCGGTGTACTTTGAATGTATTTGTACTTGTTTTCTCTTTTATTGCTCCGATGGGTGTGCACCTCTTCATTCAAGATAAATGTTAAGCTTACCATGGTATTAAGTGAATTTTATGTCGTCTTGGTTTCACCACCTTGCCAAATGCACTCTGCTGCTGGCCATTCACGTACAAAGACAGGTTTTCACAACCTTATGACATCGTTTCCAGGCATACGTGGTGTGACCATTATCTTTCAACAAATACAGAGCAGGCCAAGGGATGCTTTGGAATTTTTACTCCAACCAGGAAGCTTTAAATATTGACATCTCAACTACAAACCGGAGTAATTCCTGCACTAACCTGCACGGATGGATTGCAAGCTGTTGTTCCGGAGGTTGAGGGATTTCAGCATTTTGTACGAATGGAACTCCTTAGCCCTGAGGAGCTTGATGGAGTTTGAGGATAGATCCAGGCTTATTAGAGCCCATGGGAGCTTTCCAGGAACGTTTATAAGGCCTGCAAGAAGAGACGTACAATATAATTCATGGAAATGTAAACATGCTGAGGCCATGTGGCCCATCTTGCTAATGCATGGTGGACTAGAACGGAACTGGGTGAAGGGCATACCTCCGCCAGGCTGAACAGTTTGTTTTGTCTCAAAATGATAGGCCGGATCTGGATTCGGACCTGAACCAACTCATTCACCCAGTTTAGTCATAAGTCATCCATAACGTTTTTAAATATCATGTTATATTTCGCTTTTCGCCCGCTCCCTCAATGGTGCAGAATCACTTAAAAATTGAATAACTCTCGTATCCGCATCCATATTCAGATCTTCAGCAAAATCGAATCGATTAGTCCTTGTCACACACCCAACCCTTCCACCAAGTTTTGTCCAAATCCCTCCATAGCCTTTTGAGATATCCTGCTATGTATCGTTTTTGGCCCTATATCCCAATGGTGAAGAATCACTTAAAAAATTATAGTAGCCGGATCCGAATCCGGATCTTCACCAAAATCTAATCATTTTGTCCGTGTGACATACGCTACCTCTCTGCGAAATTTCGTTCGAATCCATCCACAACCTTTTGAGATGTTTTGTTCAGACAGACAAACAAACAGACAGAGGTGAAAACATAACCTCCATCCACCTTTGGTGGCGCAGGTAAATATTTTGATCATTTGCATGGTTTACATTTTTTGGGGTTTGGTTAGAGTTTGTTTCAGTTGTTCTCTTCTCTGTCTGTATTGAGTATCTTATAAATCAGCCATTTGATGATGCAATACGGAAGTTTATTTTCACAATTTACAGTCAGGTGAGGAAACATTGAATACTTAATGCATCTGAGTTAATCAAGACTCATTGCAGCATGTGCTCACTGAACTACCATGAAGTCTGTGCCATGTGGACATGATTGACTTCCAGAAGAAAAAAATGTCTTGTGGAACTTGCTGTGACTCTTCTTGCAGAAATGCAACAGTACTCTACGAATTCCCCAGGACAACTGTGACCATGACATAATACTTGATATCAGCAAGAACCAGCATAGAATTAACCAATTACTTTCAAACTGGACCTCGTGTGTTAATGTAACACGTTGGGTTACATACATGTTGCTTAGGGATGGGCGGATAGAGACCTGGTTTATATAACAGTGTCTTCTTCATGATATCATCCACTGAAAACAATGCAAGTTATCACCAATTTTCAATGGACTTTTCCAACTTCCCATTGTAGAGTCCAGATCGAGCCCCATAAAACAATCATTTGTTTGGCCCAATACAAGATAAACAATAAATTTGGCCCAATGCCAAAAATCAAGACTCTCTGCTCACCTTCACTCCTCTTTACTCCCGCCTCTGGAACAAACTCCCTCACTCCCTTCAATCCCGCTCCTCCCCGCAGGTCTTTACAACAGCTGTTCACCACCATCTCTCGTCTTCCCCCATCCAAAACCTTGATCTTTTCTACCTCCGTTAATTCACACCAGATCCACTTTTTTTTTTTTTTTTGAAATCCCGACTTCTTTCTTTCCTGGGAGTTCTAGCAGTGTCCATGTGTTTTATACCTTTCCCACCCCCTTCCCCCTCCTTCCCATACCTCCTCCCCCCAAGCCCTCTCCCTCCCACAGGTCTCCCGATGTCCCTGTTCTCTGCTGTTGTACTTGTGTGCTTCCCTCTCTCCCCATCTTGTCTCCCGCTCCCTTTATTGTATGCTTTGTGTGTCCGTTTGTCCTTTTTTGTGATTGATGTTCGCTCTTTCACGAGCCTCGATCTTGTATACAAAAAAAGAAAGGAAATAAAAAGAAACACTAGATCTCAAAATGCTGCAAAGTAGTCTGAAAACAGGATGTCCACTTTCCCATAAAAAGTACTCAATCGTCACCCTCCAGATAGTAGAAGTACATCTATCTAGGGATCAACTATCTTTAGGACGAGCTAAGGTATCAAAAAATTATGATTTAGATTTTCAAATGTATTTGCAAAAATCCTTTTGGGACTCTCGCTCCCCCTCCCCCTCCCCCCCCCCCCCCCCGCTCATCTGTCTCTATCTCTTTTAACACTTTGATTAGTTGCTTTGTTTAGATATTGGGAAGTCATTATTTTGATTCATTTGCTTGATTATGCAATGTAGACCCAAATAAGTAAGAGTGACAAAGTTCAGGTTTGCCTTCAGGTACAAGACAACCTTTATACGTGCTCTGTGCATCAGTGTTTCATAGTGACAGCATGTAAACCTTACCTTTGCCATGGCAATTTACCATGGGCACCAACAGGGATTCTAAGCAGCCATGTATGCTATATCCTCCGACTACCGTTGTGTTCAATTTCCTCTGAAGAGCTAATGGAGGCTTTGTTATCTCATCCTTTTTCCCCACGAGCACACTCCCGTGGTTGTAGACTGGTAAGACCTTGTTTTCACAGAGTATGTTTATCTGTACTTGCTTTAATGTTGTCCCAACAATGTGCTCTGGGGAGGAACATGTTGCATACGATCCCATCTGATGATTTCCTGGCAGTTGCAACCACCATATCATCTCCCGTAGTGTACAGTCACATGCCCAGGGGTTTCCGTGGATACGCAGGAATGTAAGGAGCGGCAGATGAATGAAGATTTCCTCGGATGCATGTGTTAGCTGATTGTACTGTAACAACAGCGTCTGCAGACTATTGAGCCCAGAGAATGTGTTGGCACTGATCTCGTGTAACTTGTTGTGGCTTAGGTCGAGTGTTTTGAGCATAGAAAGGGCAGAGAAAGCAAAATCAGGCAACGTTGAAAGTTCGTTTCTGCTCAAGAGAAGGTTTATGGTGTCAGATGCAACTTTTCGTGGAAGCTGCTGCAGAGCTTTGTTCATGCAATCATGAGTCTTTTGGACCCCTATAAAGTACTTCTTGCACCTGTGTACACTCCTAGGTACACGAGGCTTACGTGCTGTCATTGAGCACTTTCCATGACAGTCTTGTATTGTGGATATTGGTATGGACTCAGGCACAGCGACTGCTAAAGCCACAATTACCAGTGTGGTAACAAAAAGCAGGCTCAGCCATTTTATGGGGAGGACAACCATTTTTCTGCACTGGTCAGTCTTGTATTGCTTTGAGTCCCGTTGAAACCAGATGTTCTAATGTTCATTCGACACAGTCCTAATGGGTAGGGAAGAGAAAGGAGTGCGGAGGAGAGGAACAGTCGTTTCATAAGTATGGTTAAATGTTTTAATAATCACTTGGTTAACAATTGTATTGTTGCGGTTTTGAGTTTTGTACAGTCAGTATAATAAAGGTTAAAATTTCCCCCTCATAGTTAGTCACACAAGCAACATGTAGCCTCGCGATAGTGTAGTTATCTCTTAGTATTTGTGAGCTTAGTCCTTTTCCTATGTTAGTTCTGCATTGAGTAGAGTCAGGAGAATAGGTCCTACTTCTACCAACTATCCAGCCTCCCTAGCCTCATGCCCCTTTGCGCTGACTTTGGTTCATTTTGGGCGAATTAACATGAGGCAGGCCTAGGAGGGTCGGGCAGAGCCGAATGATGGGCGGCAGAGGAGCTGACGGTAAGCACGAGCCGCCAATCAGGGCTCAGAGGGTGTGGCGGCAGCACTGCGTCACAGGCGTGGTTGGAAGGTTTGAGGGGGTTCGAGAAGGTTCGGGGCGTATCTATATAAGCATTGCACAAAGCCCCCGAGAGGACTTGCCCCAGGAGGACTCGACTCACAGCAGAGAAGGAGGACTCGCGTGCACTGAGCGTCAAAGGACTCGCTGATGAGAGGGAGGACTCGTGCGCACTGACCAACCAGGAGGAATCGTTGATGAGCAGGAGTTGAGAGCGTCAAAGAACTTTGAGACATACGCGGGTGAAGAAAGACGCGCATGAACCGGAATACACGCTATTATAAAGTGACGCTCGGTTGAGCTGGAGGCCGAACCGCGTACAGTGCATTGTCACGCGAGTGATAACGGCTGTGTAAGCACCAGCCGCGCCGAGAGACGCGCATTCTCGTTATACCTCATCGGCTGCTTTTGTCGGGAGACACGCTACGAGGTTCCTTCCACCACCTGCTTCCATCTTCGCGGGACGTGCTGGGACCGTGGAGAGCCGGACGGGGCCGTCCTGGACGACCACGTCGATGCGTTTGGCTGAACATCAACCCATCTGCAATTCCCTATGTGAGTGTGACGGGCCCGAGTCTGGGAGATAAGATAAGACTGTTTAAGTGCTGCTCTGTGTCTCTGCGTCCACCGATCATTGTATATACGTGTGGGAATAATTAAACCTGTGTTCTTCCTTTCCATTCGATCGTTCCTGTGATTTCCTCATTGGCTAAGCGTGGTACGAATAGAACCGCTCGAATCGGGTTCCACTACTAAAACTGCACGGACCACGTGATTTTCAATCCGCTCAGCGTACCCAAACCACACATGGCTCGTGCGAGGCTTGCTTCCTCGCTTCCGTGGCGGCGCAGGGATTTAGGTACGAGTGAGACTTGGTCCCGAAACCCTACCTTGCGTTTTGCCCGGAAGAGGCGTTTCAAGTCTCGGTTCCACCAAGTCCAGAAAGAACAAGGGGATTAATCCCCCTTTGTAAAGGGACGAATTTGTAAATACAAGAAGGGCGGTGGAGAACCGTAACAGTATTTTTGGTCAGAATGAGCACGTGAGGCGAGATTTTCTCTCGAGGAGTGTCATTCCAGTTTGACAATGTTTTTAAAATGAGATTTTCCCAAGAGTTTTAATTTTCATTTTAATTGTTTTATTTACCTGAAGGAACCTTGCATAGAGCTAAATCATTGTCACTGGGGTTGGTGGGAAATACACAATCAACAAGCCATAAAGGTCACACACATGATCGTGTTTAAATAGTAAGAGCAGAAGAAACATTACTTGGGAACCTTGGAGCCAGACATAATGGAAAGAGAAAGTGGGTTCCTCAAGAGGAGAAGAGAAAGATGAACGAGGTGCGATTCATTAGAAAGACGAAGTTTTTTTTGGAAGAGAGGCAAAGTTGGCCAGATGGCATATGAGATGCAGAAGGAGATCGAGAACCCAGTAGGAGTTGGCAATGAATCACTTTTGGAGAACTTTTTGAAATGTGATCAGCCTGATAGTTCTGCCAAGGAGAGGCCTCTGAACACAGATTGTAATGAGATTACCAGCCAGTTTCTACAAAGATTAGAATTAAGGGTATGAAAATTAATTGGGTTGCAGATCAGATTCTATGTTCTGGAACAGTCCTTTATATTTTCCAGGTATCATGATGCAGTGTTGGGTACAATGCCTTCCTGTGGCTCTTTAATGCAACTCTTCCTTTCAGGAAAAAAAAGTTTAAGCAGGAGGTGTACCACAATCTCATGTGACCCTCTTCCCCCCTCCTTTCCCTACCCACAACCCTTTAGATCCACATTAACCCTGCCGAACCCCAACTCTCTTAATTACAAATTGTAAATTCTCCTTTATCTTGTCTTTCCTTGTTTACCATACCTGTTATCCCTTTGCCTCCATTGTCAGTTCATTCCCATTTTACACTACGCCCCTTCGCTCTTCCATTAACTTTGATCATATATAGAGAGAGAGAGAGAGAGAGAGAGAGGAGAGAGAGAGAAGAGAGAGAGAGAGAGAGAGAGAGAGAGAGAGAGAGAGAGAGAGAGAGAGAGAGAGAGAGAGAAAGAGAGAGAGAGAGAGAGAGAGAAAGAGAGAAAAAGAAAAAGAAAAACATTTTAAAAATAATGCAAGGCTCGAATTATCCAGAAACTGAAACATCACATACAGTATACATACATACATAATGTTGTAATGTGACCATGGCCATAAGGGTAGTTGATTATGTTGAATATACAATGTGTGACAACAAACAGAAAATGCCTTTTGGAATACAACATTGAGAAATTAAGATTGTTTTTTTTAGGGATATATTTTGCCAAAGTGAAAGCTTTTTTCATCATATTTCCAATTCTAGGTGACTGCCGGAACTTACAGGAACTTAATATGCCCCAGTGTGAGCAATTGACCGTATGTATTACATTTCATGGATTTTTGTAGCTATTGACAATCCCTGTAGCATATAATTGACTTTGCACCATTGTTTTTGTCAGGATCAAGCATTGAGCAGGATCTTGAGAAAATGCCAAGCGCTTCTCCTCCTCGATGTTTCACATACACACATCTCAAATGCCTCAATTTGCTCCCTGGCATGGTGCGTTTGTATTTCTTTAATTTATTTTTTGCATGTACTTTGTGAGTTGCTTATGTGCATATTTAACCTGAATTTCACCAACCATGTGCAAAGAAAAAATCTGTGAAGAACTAGCTGAGTTCCACATACCAGCCAGACGGGCATTGTGCCTGGAAGCTTGGCGCTGCGATGTTGATACAAAAACGACTGTACATTAGGGTGGTCCTTATTTTTGAAAGCTTGAAATGTTAGGGTCTCACCCTCTACAACCGGTCCATTTGCCATAACCACAAAGCAGGCCAAATATCAGCTACATTCATGAATATGTAGAGGTAGTCCAGTACCCTTGAACATTTCCCCCTATAGGTCATGTGATTGAGGTCACGTAACACTAAAAACACATATCACAGATAATGCAGTATGTATCACAGAAATAAATAAACACCGTTTGATAAAACATGCTTATGAATAATTATCACATCTATGGACTAGAAATATAAAATATAAATATATATATATATGTATAAAATCTTGATTTTTGAAGGTGTCTGGACTACCTCCAAATATAAACAGACTTGTATGAAATTTTGAGTGCAGTGTTTCTATCCCAGATGGATCACATTTAGGCCATGAGAACATTCAAATTAACATTTTAAAATTTTCACCCCGTTTAAGGGCCACCCTACAGTGTACATTCAAAATACTTATCATCATAAAATGTTCTCTTTCAAGGGGTAAAAACCCTAACATTGTGTAAAACATATTTCCTTAGGAATGATCATTATTTTTGGAATAAGAAACCAGGCTGTGGTCGAAGCAATCTCTATCTCACAACAAATAGCTTGTGTAACCTGTACTGTTCTGTGCACAGCCACAGCCCAACACCACGGTGGCTCAGCCTTGTGTACTGCTGCGGATACACAGAAAAGGGTCTACGTTACCTTGAAGCTTGTCATGGATGCTGCAGACACGGCCATCTGGACCTCTCCGGTTGTGTTCAGGTACCACTGGCACCCTCACATACAACATGCGTAAGGAATCAGAGAGAGAGAGAGAGAGAGAGAGAGAGAGAGAGACTTTCCAGGTTTTCACTGCTGGCTGCCAAAAATTGAACTTGCTGTCCAATGACAGCATGGAACTCCAGCGGTAAAATTTGCTTGTGCGTTCAGTGCCAAAAATCCTTCCCCCTTGGACGAGCTTCTGCTTTCTTTTGCCGTCCATTTCCTCCTGTACCCCTCCCTTCTTCAGCTCATTGGAATGCACTCAAGAATGCACTGGAAGGCCTCGATTGCTTCCATGTGTTGGTGGGTTAGATAGTGTGCCTTTTTATTCAACAGTCACTTGAGTTTTATTAGAGCGCTAATAAAGTCACCTGGTGGCTTAGCGGTTAGGGTGCCGGCTTGGGGTCTTAGGGTCCTGGGTTCAAATCGCGGTCGATTGCTGAATGAACACCAGGGGGGTTGACTCAGCCTATCATCCTTTCGAGGTCGGCAAATTGAGAACCAGTTCACTGGTAATTCCCTGTGTGTCGTAAGAGGTGACTAACAGAGTTGGTGGCAGGAAGGGCATCCGGCCATAAAACATTGCTTCAAAAAGGGGACCACGGTGCCCAATAAAGGCCAACCCTGCTCTGCGGGGAAAAATGGCCTCTAAAGGTGGTTCAGTCACTTTAGTTTTATTGTGGATGAGAACAGGAAATGCACAGATTTGTAAATGTCACTGCAGAATAAGGAAACTTATGACAAACACTCTTCTTTTTCTTTACTCGCATTTTAAGCAGTTTTCTATGCTTACAATGCATAGAGTAGTTTTCTATGATGCGAATAAGTAAATTGTTTAAATATAGTTTTAATTATTTTGCCATTATTATTTTTGCCAGAACCAAAAACTAAATGTTGTCCCATATACCGAAGAGGAAGGTCTTTCTTATTAATCAAAAGCAAATGTAGAAATGCTACAATTAGAAAAAAATGAAGAGAGCTTGTCATTTTCACCTCGCATACATTTTAATTGTGATTTCTGCCTATGCTGGGCTTGCTACCCTAGACAACCTTAGTCTACCTATCTGAGTTGAAAAGATCAACTTAGATCGTTTTCTCACAGGTTCATAATGTGCGTGTGTTGGTTGTTCACGTGTAACACACAAACTACCCTTTGTATCCAAAAAAGGTCGTTCACGTGTGGCATGTAAACTACCTGGTCAATTTGAATACAATGCTACTGTACAGACGGCAACCTCACTCTTAAATAGCAAGTGGTGTAACCTGGTGTCAACGAACCTCCAACAAGAACAGACCACTTACTACCAGCAATCCAGGCAGGAATTTGTAATTTGTTCAGGGTGAGACGATAACTCGCCTACTTTTCACAAAAGACAATGTGCGATCTTTAACGTCCACAAACTAATACCAGCAAACAGAGTACCCAGCTTAATATCCATCCAATGGATGGCACACACAGTGATGCTTCACCCTGCATGTGAAACACCAGAATGGTAGTTTATAGCTGGGTCGAGCTACAAACCCAGGCTAAACAGCTCAGAAGTGGGTGTGCGTACCTCTAGGCGATCCTGCCAACCTGGGTTAATAAATCAATGGAAAATCTAACACAAGACCGATTAGGGTATCTGGTTTGGGTCCATCTACTTATACTATTGTTGTGTGTCTACCCTGTAGTGAACACCGCAGGGCGACAGATGACCAAACGAGCTTTAACTCTGAGGCGTTCAATCTAATGGCGGACCTTCTTTATACGTGCGTGGGGCGGCGGGGGGGGGGGGGGGGGAGTGGGGGAAGGGCCGCGAGCACTTAACTGCACGGGTCCACCCGAACATCTTCGAACCTGCGATAATCAACTCAAACCCACACGGATTTATAATGTACAAAATTACCGGCTTTATTGAAGGAATGCCGGCAACAAAGAAATGCACGATAAAATTAAGATTCCTAAACAGGACGTCCCCATACAGATTCGTATACAACACAAGGGGAAATATAAAAGAACGAAGGTAAAAATGTGTGTTTGTGGGCACTTAGCTCTGAGCGGCTCCTGAACCCCGTCGGGAATGGTCGAGGCCCCGAGCACGCAATCCGGGCACAGCACAGGCCCTGGTGGGAAGTAGGCTTCAGCGCGCCCTCGTTCACTCAGCCATGCTCGTGCTCGTCGTCCGCCTCACCAGCACCCACGTCTCCCAGCGCAAGAGCGCAATGAACTGTGGTTGCACGGCACCAATGTTCCAACGCAAGAGTTTATCGGCGGCCGTTCACCTCTGGTCCACAAGCCGGGAGAAAGCCAAGAGCGCTCGTGATTTTCGACCGAGCATTGTGAAATCCCGAAGCAGAGAGAGGTATAAAATTGTGACCGTTCTCAATGAATGTCCCTCACTCAAGAGCGCACCGTACAGTAATGTGAAAAAGTAAGTACACCCCATGTAAAGTTGGGACTTTTTCAACATATTTCAACATACAACTATTTGATCTTCATTTCAACAATATTGACAGATAAAGGTGATATAATATAACAAATATCATGAAACATTTACATTATATCGTCCATTGTATAATTTAAATAAACATAAATGCAAATTTCACGTGTGGAAAAAGTAAGTACACCCTTGGCTCTAATAGGTGGTATTGCCCCCTTTGGCAGAAACAAACTCAAGTAGGCGTTTCTTATAACTGTCTACCAGTCTCTGACATCGACTGGGAGAAATTTTTGCCCACTCCTCCATGCAGAATTCTTTCAGCTGTGCAATGTTTGAGGGGTTTCTTGCATGCACAGCTCGTTTCAAATCCCCCCACAACATCTCAATGGGGTTTTGATCCGGGCTTTGACTTGGCCATTCCAGAACCCTCCATTTCTTTCTTTTCAGCCATTCCTTGGTGGATTTACTGGTATGTTTAGGGTCATTGTCATGTTGCAAGGTCCACCTTTGGTTGAGCTTCAACTTTCCAACAGATGGCCTCACATTATCCTCAAGCATCCTCTGGTACAATGAAGAATTCATAGTGGATTATATGATGGTGAGCTGCCCAGGCCCTGATGCAGCAAAGCTGCCCAAACCATAATATTTCCACCACCATGCTTTACAGTTGGTATCAGGTTCTTGTGGTCAAATGCTGTCTTTGGTTTTCGCCAAACATGTCTTCTGGTACTGTGGCCAAATAGCTCTACCTTGACTCATCTGTCCAGAGCACATTGTTCCAGAAGTGCTGGTCTTTGCCCTGATGTTCTTTCTGGACAGTAAAGGTTTCCTCCTGGCACACCTCCCATGTCCATCAAATTTGTGCAGCCTCTTTCTAATGGTAGACTCGTGCACTTTGACATCAACAGCGGCAAGAGCTACCTGTAGGTCCTGTGATGACATTCTGGGGTTCTTAGAGACTTCTTTCAGCATCTTGCTGTCTGCTCTCGGGCTGAACTTGCTGGGGCGGCCTGGCCTGAACAAGTGGGCAGTTGTTTGGAATCTTCTCCACTTGTGGATGATATTCCGGACAGTCGAATTATTGATTTCAAATTGTTTGGAGATCTTTTTAAATCCCTTCCCAGACTCATAGGCATCTATAACCTTCATTCTGAAGGCCTCAGAGAGCTCTTTTGATCTAGGCATGGTGACACCACACACTTCAACAACAAAGAGCAAACCAAACTAAATGTCTGAGGTTTAAACAAGACAGGTTCCTCCAAGACCTCTCTAATGATGTTCTAATAATTTGCCCCTGAGCTGGTGCACCTGATTCTAATTTTAGGTATTTGAAGTAGTGATAAATGTAGGGGTGTACTTACTTTTTCCACATGCGAAATTTGCATTTATGTTTATTTAAATTAGATAATGGACTACAAAATGTAAATGTTTCATGATATTTGTTATATTATATCACCTTTATCTGTCAATATTGTTGAAATGAAGATCAAATAGCTTTATGTGGAAATATGTTGAAAAAGTCAAAACTTTACATGGGTTGTACTTACTTTTTCACGTGACTGTATATGTGACCGTTCGCTATGGAGGCCAGCCCGGAGAGAGCGTTCGAACCAATGAGACAAAATGTCGGGAACACGACTGTTCGCCACCAAACCCAGTAAATGAGAGAGAAAAATGTCGGCCCTCTCACTCCTTTGTACTCAAGGCTCTGACGTCATCCGACGACGACGTCTGCGTGTCCGCTCCTATCAGCTCGTGCCATCTAATTGCTCTTGGTGTCCTGACCAATCACTGCTCTTTGGAGGCATGATTTCCCGGACCTGCCTGCTTGATGTGGTGATGTGGCTGCTGGCAGCACCAGCGGTATTGTTCAATGTCTTGTTCCAGTCACTTTTATTTAGTGTCATTAATGCGCGATTTCCTGCCTATGTGTGTGTCCTGCATTGTCATAAGGAACAGAGGAAAAATAACAGAGGCCATTACATACAGGGGATTAATTACCCATAATCCCTAACTAATTAACATAACCCCACCCCTCTCATCGGGGCACTTATACGCGCTTACACGACATCTGGTCTAAACGAATTTTCTACTTATGATACATTGGGTTTCTTATTCTTCACTACCTACACAATTCTACCTGGCTCTAAGGTAATCATTGCCTTCCCCCCACAAACGTAACACTATGCACAGTATGGCAGTGAGTGGTATGGAGTCTTGGGGCAGTACATATATTGGGGGTGGGGGAGAGTCAAGGAAAGGAAAAAAAAATTCCACTGTATTTCTGGTCATAGCTAAAACTGCACTCCGGGAGCACATAGTCTCATCTTGCGCACTCATCCTGAACACAAATTATATTGTTAACTAACACTATAATACAGTATTGTTAACTATTTTTCACATTTTGTTGTGTTACAGCCTGAATTTAAACTGGATTAAATTTAATTTTTTTTGTCACCGATCAACACGAAATACCCCATCATGAAAAAGTGAAAACGTGTTTTTAGAAATATTTACATATTTATTGAAAATGAAATACAGAAATATCTACTTTACATAAGTATTCAGCCCCCTGAGTCAATACTTCGTAGAAGAGCCTTTGGCAGTGATTACGGATTCGAGACTTCTTGGGTATGTCCATATCAGCCTTGCACATCTGGATCTAGGGAGTTTCTCCCATTCTTACTTGCAGATTTGCTCAAGGTCTGTCAAGTTGAATGGGAGCGTCGGTGAACAGCAATCTTCAAGTCTTCCACAGATTCTCAATGGGATTCAATTCTGGGCTTTGGCTGGGCCACTCAAGGACTTTCACGTTGTTGTTCTGAAGCCATTCCTGTGTTGGTTTGGCTGTATGCTTGGGGTCATTGTCCTATTGGAACATAAACCTTTGCCGCAGTCTAAGGTATTTTGCACTCTGAAGCGAGTTCTCCTCAAAGATTTGCCTATGTTTGGCTCCATTCATTGTTTCCTCTATCCTTACAAGTCTCCCAGTCCCTTCTGCTGAAAGCATCCCCATAGCATGATGTTGCCATCACCATGCTTCACGGTAGGGATGGTATTAGATGGTTGATGAAAGCTGTGTTTAGTTTCCGCAAGACGTAGTGCTTTGCATTCAGGCCAAAGAGTTCAATTTTCGTCTCATCAGACCACAGAATATATTGCCTCATGCTCTGTCTTTCATGTGACTTTTTTTGCAAACTTCAGGTGTGCTATCATCTGCCTTTTTCTCAGGAGTAGCTTCAATTTGGTCACTCTCCCATAAAGCCTGGATTTGTGAGTGCTGCAGAGACTGTTGTCCTTCCAGCTGGTTCTCCCATCTCAGCCAACGAACTCTAGTTCTGTCAGAGTGGTCATTGGGTTATTATTCACCTCCCTGACCAAGGTCCTTCTTGCCCTGTTGTTCAGTTTGGTCGGAGAGCCAGCTCGAGGAAGAGTCTGGGTAGTTCCATATTCTTTCCATTTCCTAATGATGGAGCTCACTGTGCTCTTGGGAACTTTCAACACTATAAATTGTCTTATACACTTCCCCAGATCTATGCCTCCTCACAATTCTATCTCGGAATACTACGGACAGTTCCATGGACTTCATGGTAGAATTTCTGCTCAAGGAAATTGGATGTTCAAACGAAATTGAATGCACATGAGCTCAATTTGGAGTGTCATAGCAAAGGGGTTGAATACTCATTGACTCAATACATTTCAGCTTTTCATTTTTAATTCATTTGTAAAAATTTCTAAAAAGTAAGAATCCACTTTGACATTATGGGATATTATGTGTAGATCAGTGAAAAAAACATATACATTTAATCCATTTGAAATTCAGGCTGTAACCCAACAAAAGATCAAGGGGTGTGAATACTTTCTGAAGGCACTGTATGAAGTTTCCGAATTTTTGGACAGGGATTTCAATTCAACCAATTATGGCTGGAATACCACTTCAACGATGACATCATCATTAACACCCTACAGCCTACATACTCCATAGGGAGTTGCTGACATATGACAAGTTGCAATATTTTTCATTGAATGGTTTTGGAGACGATGATGTCGATTTTTTTTCCTTCAATCCATTATGGCTGCCATAACATATGACCTATGACGTCAGTGTTATCAATAAAATATTCTCCATGGGGAGTCCTGCCTCCTTTGTTTAAAGCTTCTCATCGATCGGAGAAGCGGTTGCAGAGAAAGACATTTTTAAAGTGAGACGGGCAGACGGGTGTTACCTATGACCCCTTTGGGTCTTTCAACCCCTTTGGGGTGAGACTAGTAAATAGTCGGGTCCTGTGCAAAAGATGCAACAAGTAAAATAATAGCATGTGTTCACTCAACACAAGGAAATTGTGCTGTAAATTTACAAGCAGCATATACATTTTTGTAGATGCTGTAAATTCAAATCAATCATATACTACAGTACTCTCTGTTGTCATTACAGATCTCCTTTAATGGATACAGCTCAGTGGCATCATGCTGCAGTGAACTTCGTACACTGATTCTGAATGACCTTCCCACATTAACCGATTCTTGTCTGTCCGTAAGTCATCGGGTATCAAATCACCGACTCGCATTCTCATTCCTTCTTTCTTTGCTTATTACAGATGTCCTTTACAGCTGTTTTGCATGTTGTTGTCTTTAGACATTTTCTCCCTCTCAGCAAAGGTCATTTTGTTTTGCCTAAACTTACTCTGGTTGATTAGCTCACCTGGAACGAAGTTCAGAGGAGTTTATGCGATGGCGGGTCATCCGTCCGTCTGTCCGTCCGTAAACACTTGAAACTTCTTCTCCGAAACCGCTGATGGGATTGCGACCAAATTTGGGTCAAATGATATTTGTTGTGTTGTGACTAAAGTTTGTTCATCAAAAGAATTGGGGCCTAAAGGGGTTTACCGGAGGTCAAAGTGCATCAAAGTTTGACCCTCCACAATAGGAATTTGCTTTTTACGGCGTAGCCCATTGGGCAAAGCCGTCTAGAACAGTGTTTGTCCGTCCGTATGTATGTATGTATGTACGTATGTATGTATGTATGTATGTATGTATGTATGTCCCCTCAAACGTATACCAATCAGAGCTGAGTATCTGGTCACATGACAGAGTGATGTGATTACGTCTGATGTCATTATGGCGTACGGTGGATGACTCTCCACACTCTGCCATTTTGATTTATATGCCGTTCATGCCGAACATATCATCGAACCTGTCATATATCACAATCGCCATGCTCTACCTTTACGACTGCTTTTATATTAAAATATCGGCTTTTAAGCTAATATGGCTGCCAAACCACGTGACATATGGCATCAAATATGTACACTCTGCATATGTAAGGGTAGGTGATCACGTTTATGAAGTTTCATGTTGATCAGATAATGTTCGTTTTTCTATCCAAGATGGCTGCCAAACCATGTGACTTAAGATGTCAGAAATTTCATATTTCAATGCAAATGGGTCAGAGATCATGTGCATGCAATTTCAGATTTTTATGATAAGGCATTCGATTAAAACATTTATAACTGGTATACACTTCACCTATGATGTCATCATTATCATGCTTTTGTTCCCCATTGGGAGTACTTGACAATGTGCCAAGTTTCAAATTTTTCCATTCAGCTGTTTCCGAGAATTATTTATTTTAATTATTTGTGTTTAATCCATGATGGCTGCCATACCACGTGACCAATTATGTCACCATTATTTTAAAAAAACATTCTGCATGGGTGTCACTCCTACCCTGAAAGTTTCGTCTCAATTGGACATGCGGTTGCTGAGAAAAACGAGGTTTAGCCCATACGGGCAGACGAACGGACAACCCAAAAACATAATGCCTCCAGCCACCTTCGGTGTGGAGGCATTAAAAAAAACATCCAAAAACATCTAAAGGAAATGCCTGCAGTGATATTTAATCAAGAAAAAAATAAAACCGGCAAAAATGCCAAACTTTAAAAGCCCGGATGGAATTCCAAACTCATGGCTAAAGCAACTAGATGCTCTCCACACTCACTACGCTCGAGCAGACAACAAACTTATCCAAGGGGCGAAGACCTTGGATGAGTGGCTCATACTAGGTAACACATCTAACACCTCATCCCAAAGTCTGAAGAGACCCAACTACCTCACAGGTATAAACCAATAAATAACCTGTCTGCCAACAACGTACAAACTCCTGATGGGAATCATCCCAGAAATGATATACCATCACCTAACTCAAGAAGGAGCCCGAGAAGCAGAACAGAAGGGATGTAAAAGAGGATGCTATGGAATGATAGACCACATCCTACTAAACAAGGCAACACTTCCCTCCCAACCCCCCTTCCCACGCCTCCTCCCCCCAAGCCCTCTCCCTCCCACACTTCTCCCTGCTCTCAAATGTTGTGGTTGTGTGCTTCCCCTTCTCTCCCCATCTTGTTTTCCGCTCCCTCTTTTTATATATTTTGTTTGTCTGGTTGATTTGTTTGTGAAATAAATGTTAGCTCTTTCACGAGCCTCGATTCAGTATACAAAAAAAACAAAAAAAAACAAAACAAAAAAAACTCGAAACTTGCAATACAAGAAGAACAACATTATCTACACATGAATAAACTAGAAAAAATCTTTTGATGGTGTTCCACATTCATGGATGATAAAATGCATGCACTTGTACAATATCAACCCCCCAAATAATCAAACTGATAGAGAAAGCAATGGAGCTTTGAAATACCACATTGATATTACAGCATTCGGAAGGAAATATCGAAATACCAGGAGAGAAGATACATCGAGGAATTTTCCAGGGAGACAGCCTTTCACCCCTCATGTTTTGCGTGGCGCTGGACCCACTGAGCAACCTCATTAATGAGCAAGGACACAGATACACCTTGACATCAAATAAGAGAATGTCTAAAAGGACAAATAAAGGTGGCACATCTACAGTGCATTCAGAAAGTATTCAGACCCGTTCACTTTTTTCACATTTTGTTATGTTCAGCCTTGTGCTGAAATCGTTTAAATTCATTTTTCCCTCATCAATCTACACTCAATACCCCATAAGGACAAAGAGAAAACAGGATTTTAGAAAGTTTTGCAAATTTATTAAAAAGAAAAAACTGAAATGTCACATTTGCATAAGTATTCATACCCTTTGCTATGACACTTGAAATTTAGCTCAGGTGCCTCCCATTTCTCTTCATCATCTTTGAGATGTTTCTACACCTTGACTGGAGTCCACCTGTGGTAAATTCAATTATGGCCGGACGGAAAGCCCGCTTGGAGTTTGCAAAAAAGCACCTAAAGGACTCTCAGACTGTGAGAAACAAGATTCTGTGGGCTTTCCTGTGTCTTTCACTGAGGAGAGGCTTCCGTCTGGCCACTCTACCATAAAGCCCAGATCGGTGGAGTGTTGCAGTGATGCTTGTCCTTCTGGAAGTTTCTCCCATCTCCACACAGGATCTCGGACTCAGCCAGAGTGACCATCGGGTTCTTGGTCACCTCTCTTACCAAGGCCCTTCTCCCCCGATTGCTCAGTTTGGCCGGGCGGCCAGCTCTAGGAAGAGTCCTGGTTGTTCCAAACTTCTTCCCTTTAAGAATTATGGAGGCCACTGTGCTCTTGGGAACCTTCAATGCAGCAGAGATTTTTTTGTCGGCTTCCCCAGATCTGTGCATCGACACAATCCTGTCTCTGAGCTTTGCAGGCAGTTCCTTCGACCTCTTGGCTTGGTTTTTGCTCTGATATGCATTGTCAGCTGTGAGACCTTATATAGACAGGTGTGTGCCTTTCCAGATTCCTTTCCAAACACGATTCCAGATTCCTTCCAGAAAGGCTCAAAACCAGTGAATAACGACATTCAATGATGTGACAATGGAATGAATATTTCAAAAGGTCGATAACACGTGTAAGCACCATTAAAACGAATTTCCACGCAACCGTCCTCTTCATCACCCGAAGAAGCTGCTGGAGAGAATCCAAAGGAAGTTGTTGCCATTCCTGGTGCAGCGCAGCCTCCAACTGTGCCACAGTCTGCACAGGATGCTCCATTTTCTTCGTTCAATGCCCATGAATGTCCCAAACGTACTCTATTGGATTTAAATTAGGACTCCTTACTGGTCAGGGCAGTGTTGTGGTGACATTGTTTCACAATAAGGCGATAACTGTATGAGAACGATGGGCTCAGGCATTGTCATACATTAATACAGCTCTTGCGATAAGTGGGCGATTGTCAAAATACAGAACAACACTATCCAAAATGTCCCTATGGTACTTTTTGCCTGTCATGTTACTATGTACCTACCTGACAGACAAAATGTAGTGACAAGGTCAATTTACTGATAACAGTTCAATGGAAGCCAAGTTGACCTCCAATTTTAGTGCAGGACATCCCAGCATTGTTCATCCCAATACTTTGCCATCTTTGGCCTTCGCTAACTCTTATATGGGGCTTTTGTAACATAGTCCACCATTGGTAGTACACCGCTATTGTTACCTCCTCAAAACCTTAACCAGGTGAAAGTTTATTTTTATTTTTTCAAGTTGATACCCCAAACTACCTTGCTGTACCTGCTGGGTGTGTAAAATTGCCTTGGTCTCGTGATGAAGGGAAAATACAGCCTGTGCAAGGAAGCTTCTTTGGCTTGTTTGAAAGAAAATTTCCAATAGTTACCCTCGCCAGAGGAGAGGGTATTGCATTTGTGTCTTTGTCTATTTGTCTGTCTGTTTGTCCACACAAAATAAATATGATTTTCTCTGCAACCGTTGGTCCGATTGACAGGAAATTTTCACCATAGGTGCAACTCCACCTGTATAATTTTTTAAATGATAATTATGACGTCATCTTAGAGAAATCGAAAAACTTTGCACCTTTATATCTCCGAAAGCGCTGAATAGAAAAAAAATGAGACATGGCTCATTGTAAAGAACTCTCCATGGGGAATAGAATATGTTAACGATGATGCCATATGTGCCTCCATTATGACGTCATAATTCAACAAGTACAAAACTTCATCCTATCAAGATGAAATTTATTGAGCGCCATGTTGGCATAAACTGGCGGAGAAAGAATATAATGACGTCATTGGTCATGTGGTTCGGTCGCCATCTTGGAAAAACCTTGCACTTCTATATCTCCGAAAGCACTGAATAGAAAAAATTGAGACATGGCTTATTGTAAAGAACTCTCCATGGGGAATAAAATATGTTAATGATGATGTCATAGGTGCCTCCATTATGACGTCATAATTCGACAAGTACAAAACTTCATCCGATTAAGATGAAATTTCTTGAGCATAATCTAGGAATAAATTAGTTTAGAAAAAAAATTAATGATGACATCATCGCTCACGTGGTTCGGCCACCATATTTGTTTTAACACAAAAGCCTTAAAACCACTGAAAATACATCCTGGCGAGGGTTTGCAATATCCGATTGCTCTTTCTTGTTTGTTTTTGCAAACAGAACCGTTTTATTTTATAGGAGTGATTACCTTTTTCCATGTGTATATCATTTAAAATCTAAGATAGTTTTTAACACCTTTTCACCCTATGTATATTGTTGTGGATATGAGAATGGTTTTTTTTGTTGTTGTTGTGTAAATTGTTGTAAAAATATCGCCCTCCTTACTCCAGTTATGTATAAAGGTCAAAAGGGCGTCCTGTAATTAGGTCATCAACAATCACGTTAGCCAATCATAGATTTCCTCCTTGTTGGTAGTTTATTTCCTTATTCTGTGTATTAGGCGAAGGCTTTGTCTTCCATTAATTAATACTCCATTGCACCGAATCAATTAAGAATAGCTCCCCTTCAATAATTCCATTTCCCAGCCAAACTCTCCATCTCTGGGTAAAGCAGTTCACAAGCGTGGGGTGCGCGCCCTCTCATTTCGCTGCTATAGTGAATATGTGCTCCGTGCTCTGTTTGAACAGGAGGGGCGGGGTCACCAGGGAGAGGCAAGCCCAGGGCGCGCCACGAAGGGCGGGGCTGTTCAGCCCCATGCCCAAATAAGGAAACAAGCCCGGGGGATTGCCATACAAGGTCCCGAAACAGAGCACGGGGGGAGGGCGGTACTGAAACCGACGAGGGCGTGACACACCCGCGCTGAAGGTATGAGAAAAGGGTGCGACGATCGCTAAAGGAAGATACACGAGATATACGGCATATGAGTCCAGGTGCGTAAGAGGGTTGGCAGTCCACCGGGAGAGAGTTGAGAGTTGCACCGGAGTTGCGTGAGAGATACGGAAAGCCTTTGGGTGGTTGTTGCGTGAGAGATACGAAAAGCCTTTGACAAAGAGCCGCTTCAACCAGCCCCATTTCAACCAGCCGCGTGAAGTCCTGACGGGGCAGCGAGTGACCCTGCCGGTGTGCGGTGTAAAGCCGAATACAAGGAGCTGCCGGCTCCTCGCTTCCCGCCCGGAGTGGACCTGCTCGCTGTGCCCTGTGATTCCACCTGCTCATCCCTCCAAACGATTCCTGCCCTTCGATCCTTTTGCGTACGTGAGTTTGTTTTGTTTGTTCTGTCCTGGGTAATAAGTTAAGCCTGTTTAGTTAAGCTAGTATTTTCACTGTGTCTTTCTGGTCCGTCCCTCTTTCTGCTTTATTTTCTTATCTTTCCTTCTTCCTTGGTTTCTTTCAATCCTGTAAATAGTAATAAATAATAATCGTATTTCAAACCTTTTTGTCTCCTTCTTCTTCTTCACATCCGTGTCGCCTTTGTCTTTTCCCTATTGAATATCTGTGGCGCGATTTTGGCCAACGTTCAGGAATCGGGTTAGTCGGGGTAACTGTTCGGGCGATGCGGCCATCCACTCGGCAAATCCAGTAACATCCTAGCCGCGTCCGTAACAATTGGTGTCTGGGAGTGAGATACGAGGCCCGAACCAAATTTGTAAAACATCTAGAAAAAATTTGGTCAAAATTTGGAGTGGCCGAAATTTGTTTTGTTTTAGAAAAACCCGAACTTTGAAATCGCGCCATGGCTAGTCAAGGCGATCGGATGCAGGTGGGTGAGCTAGAAGAGGGGTTAGGGGTAACCCAGGACCAAAGGGAAGAAATGGTGGAGGAGAGCAATGGTGAGGTGGTTGAGGGAGTATCAGGCGCACAACATGGCGCCCTCGCGCACGTGGTTGGAGAGGCGCAAAATGGCGCCTCGTACGAGCGCGCGGTAGCCGAGCCCGCTGTACCAGCAGGCTTTAACATGCAGCCGTTTGACATGCAGCAGTTCATGGCACGGTTCGGCGAATATATGGCGGAGTCGAAGTGCGACAACGAAAAAAGAAGCAGGGAAATGAAAGAAATGAGGGACGAAGCGAGGGCTGATCGTGAAAAAATGGAAAACAGAATGATGGGGGCAATGAGGGACGAAGTGAGGGGTACCAATGCCCAAATTGGGAAGTTAGACAATAGATTTGAGGGGTTAGACAATAAATTTGAGGGGTTAGACAACGGGATAAAAGCGGTGAAGAATGGGTTAACGGGGCTAGAAGATAAGATGGAAGGCAAATTGAGGGAGATAGGGGAGCAATCTGCCCGGGAAATCAAACAAATGGGGAACCAGATAGAGGAGGTGAAAATCGGGTTAGAAACCAAATTGGATGCCCAGAGGGATGAATTGGGACAGATGAAGGCGGCATCTACTAAAGAAAGGGAGGAGATGAAGGAGGAAATACGACGAGGTGTAAGCGAGGAGGTCTCGGGGGTACGCGAGGAGGTAAAGCGAGGTGAGAAGCGTATGGAGAAAGAGGTGAGAAATGGAACGGCTAGGTTACAAGGGGGCATAGAGGACCTGACGCAGGAGGTGGAACAGCTGACGGTGGGACAGACGGAGTTAGTGGAGCAGGTACAAAGGAACACTGCGGTACTATGAGGGTTAAAGGCGACACAAAAAGAACTAAAAGACAACTTGATAGCGACGAAGAGGGAATGTCAGATGGTACGTGAGGGACTGACAACGAGGTTGGACGAGGTGACAGAAGTAATGGAGACGAAGGACCGGGAGGTGAGGACGCACATAGAAACGGTCAAGGTGGCGTTAGAGGACGAAATTGAGGAGACGCACCGGGAAATGAAGGAGGTAAAGGAAAAATTAGAGGAGGTGGAAGAGGGGGTGAGTGAAATTAAGAAGAGACGGAGGGAAACTAAGAGGGAGATAAAGGAGGAGGTGATGGAATATGTACAAGGTCGGTGCTCAAATCGTGATGGTGTGCTCGCTAACCAAATAAAGAGTTTGCAGGTGGCGAAGGAGGTGCGGAGACGAGGTGCCAAGGTGAGTGGCGATATACGTGGAAATGTATATGATGTGAGGGGAGCTTCAGTCGGCTTGGGGGTTGATTTGGATCCGGGTGTTCGTGAGAGGCCGTTGGTGAAGTGTGCGACAGGTACGGAGTGCGAAGGAGGAGGTGTGCGAGAATGTCCGACTCTGGGGTGTGTGAGAAAAAAGTGCGTGCCGAGGAGTGAGTGTGCTGTCGAGAGTGAGTTGGTCGTAGCGCGTGTGCGAGGAGGCACATGGAAGCGCGTAGTGGGGAGTGTTACAGAGGGTGTAACGGGAGAGTGTGCACGAGAGGATGCGCGAGAAAGGTGTGTAACGGACGGGTGCATGAGTACAGAGTGCGCTGTCAAAAGTAAGGGTGAATGCGTGACCGAGTGTGGTGGTAAAAGTAGTAAGAGTGACACGGAGCGTGAGTTGGTTGTGGCAGGTGAGAGAGGATGTACACCTGGAATGGAAGGATGCACACCTGGAATGGTAGAGCGTGTGTGGGAATGCACACTGGAATTGGTAGTGAGGCACGTGGTTGGGTGTGCAAGTGAGAGCACACCTGTGGTTGTCACAGAGGAGGTGACCGAGGAGGGGGCGCGAAGAGGTGTGTTGGTGAGGTGCGCGAATGACGAGTGTGTGCAAAGGTGTGCGGTGGTCAGGTGTGTGACCAAGTCTGTGAGCGAAAGAACGAGTGCAATAACGAAGTACGCGGGGTGTACGGGCGGCATTGGAGCACCGAGCTCGGTGAGGGTGAAAGGGGTCGCGTATGCGTGTGAGCATGCAGGTGAAGCATCGACGGTAACCGGGTTAGCGGTTAGAGCGACGTATAGCCGAATCGGGCCTTCGGTGCGAACCGGGCAGCTTTGCGTGCCGCGGGGATCCGCGGCGGTTTCGAAAGAACCGCCGTGCGAGATCCACGCCGGGCCGCGCTTTGAACGGCCGCGTCCATGCTCCACTAAGCGGAGCGGGCGGCCCTGTAGGAAGGGTCGTCACGACAACCCTTTGTGGTTGAGGCGTTCCGGCAGGTCGAAATCGGGCCATTGGACGGCTCCGTGCCGAGATGGTGCGTGGGATCTCGGCCCGGGTAAGCCCCCGTCCCTGCACCGAATGCCGGACGCATCCAGCCGCCGGCACCAAGCAACCCGCATTCATTGCTCGGCTTTACGAAGCCGAGCTTTGGAGATGAATTGGCACACCGAGAGGCACTAGTGAGTAGACTGTGATGATGAGAATAGTGTTTTGGACCCGAAATTAGAAAAAAAGCAAAATTTGATGATTGGCAAAGGATTGGCAGAGTGATGATTGGCAGATGATTTGTAGTGATTGGCAAATTTTTAATTAGCTGGAATTTGGTTTGCAAAAATGGTAGTGGGAGATGCCCGATGTGGTGGAATGGCAACTTTGCCATCTCTCACGCCACGGGGGCAAAGGAGCAATAGACTTATGGGGTTTGGCAGTGAAAACTAGCCCGGGAGGGTTAGGATATAGTGTGTAGGGATTTAGAGAAGATGACCTTAGGTAACGTTAAGGTTAGGTTATGACAATTGAACCGGTAGTGGGGACGCAGGTAGATCAGTGTGGATTATAATGACGAGGGAGCGTAATAAAGTAAGGGGCGACGGGGAAGCGCGAGTATTAGCAGGGCACCAGGTAGTTCAGATGATGCCGTGTGAGTGTTGGAGGTGTATTCAAGTGTATTGAGCAGGGTATGAGTAAATGATTGTGATTGTGAGTTGTAGTGTGATTGCACAGGTGTGCAACTGAACAGGTGTATGGAGCAGTGTTTGAGTGAGTGATAGTGATGTGAGTTGTGCTGACCAAATGGTCCAGGAAGGAAGGAGGGTGCAGGTGGCACCAGGTGTGATTGCACAGGTGTGCAACAACAGGTGTATGGAAAAACAGGTGTATGGAATAAATGGTATGGAGTATTGGAATGGATGGTTGTGGAGTGAGTATGGTGGAAACTGTGGAGTGGAGTGGATGGTGCGAAGGTATGGATGGGGGAAAGGAGGATGGACCCCATCACGAATACCCGGGGAGGGTAGTGTACGTGTTAGGTAGAGGGTACAGGTAAATTGTGGTTGGATATTGGCATCTGTGGTGCGTGGTGGAAGAATGGTATTTGGATGGGTGCATTAGTGACGTGGAAATGGCTGGGCGTGTAGCCTGTTAGTGTGTGTAGTTGGTTGACACTCCGCCACTGTTAGGATGTCGGCCAGGTGAGGCCGCAGGTGGGCTCTGGGAGCCGGTAGAGTTGTTGTGGATGGGGCCCGAGGATCCGGAGGACGGACCCGGGTAGCCCAGTGCCAGAGGGCACCGGGGGGTGACAGAGCCAGGAGGGGCCTTCCCCAGTTAGATAGGTTAGGTGAGGAGCAGGTAAGCTCGGGGGCAACTACAGTGGTGGAGGTGAGCAGGTGGGTAGACCTGCTGGGAGAGCTACACGACCCAGCCCGGAAATTGTGCAAGGGCACAGGGAGATGAATCGGGGGAGTGAGACCCCAAATTGAGAAGCACCACAGTTTGGTCAATAGGAATTGGTTTTTAGAACCCATAGTGTAAGTTGGCCAATGGATTGGCAGGGAAAGACCCCGGGTAGTGTAAAGTGTATTAAAGTCATTTAGAAAGTAGTTAGGATGAAGATCTCCTCGCACCATCTGCACCCACTCACCTGAGGTGACAGGACTCCCCACCATGCCATGTTTTTATTATTTTGATGCAAATGTTTGGAATGTGAGACGCATCATGACGTGGGTGTGACATTGTGCTGATGTTCCATCTCTTCCTCCTTATGAGGATTGATGATGAATTGGGTGATGGCAAATTTTGGTTAGAGGGATTGTGAAGACGAATTTGGTGTAGAAGAGATATGGGGAAGACGTGACAGTAGTGACGAATTTGTAAATGTGTAGATTTTTGTAAATATGGGGTAAGGGCAAGGGTAGAGTAGGTGACAGGGGGGGGGGTGACGTACGGTAGGGACGAGCTTTTCTCACTTCGCTCTCCGTACGCACTTCGCCTTGCATTGCCTTGTTTGATGTGTACCCTTGAGACCTTACCCCTCGCTCATCTGTCTTTTCCCCCCTTGTCTCCCACATGAGGACTGTGCGCCACTGGGCGCCGAGGGGAGCGTGCGAGAGTCCGCCATTGGGCGCCCGAACCTCTCGCAACCACAGCTGTCTGCATCGATGCACCACCTTTGGACCACATGTCTGTGGCTGAGCACCACTGATGGACCCCATGGGTTGGGGCATGGCCCCTCTGCTGGAACCGGCCATGAAGGCCCGAGATCTTGCTGGCGGACCTTGGTCACAGGGTACCTATGCCCCACAGGTGAACCACACTAGTCGGCCCTGTGGGCCATAAATAACTAAAAATGGACACGTTGGTTGCATTTTATTATTGGAAATAGGCCGCCAGCAAAGAAGATGACAACACCAGGAAGATAGCAATAGCCAGCAGAGGGAGCCGAAGAGCAAGAGACCACCAGGAGGGTTTGTTGGTTTTATTTTTTATTGAACTGTGGTGACTGTGCACCGATTGGTGCTTGAGGGTGTATTAGTGCATTGTGGGTGCTTTCATGGTGCATCGATGCAGGACAGACTGTCTCCCCCCCCCCCCCCCCCAAAAGAACGATCACAGGTCCTGGGTTAGTATTGTAAATAAAAGCAGAGCCATTGTAAATAATGCGCCCCCACCGTAAATGTATAGTTTGAAGACCATTCCGCAATTCGGTTAGCTGTGGGCGTGAATCGGTTAGGCAGGGTGCAATGGAGCAGCGGGACATATTTATTTATGTTTTAAAACTGTCGCACTCAGGGTCAGGTTAAATGTAGAGGGAACTACACCTACGTGCCACACTAAAAGTCAAGGTAAGAGGCCCGGGACGTGCCTAAGAGGAGGAGGGTGCAGTGTTGTGGATATGAGAATGGTTTTTTTTGTTGTTGTTGTGTAAATTGTTGTAAAAATATCGCCCTCCTTACTCCAGTTATGTATAAAGGTCAAAAGGGCGTCCCGTAATTAGGTCATCAACAATCACGGTGGCCAATCATAGATTTCCTCCTTGTTGGTAGTTTATTTCCTTATTCTGTGTATTAGGCTAAGGCTTTGTCTTCCATTAATTAATACTCCATTGCACCGAATCAATTAAGAATAGCTCCCCTTCAATAATTCCATTTCCCAGCCAAACTCTCCATCTCTGGGTAAAGCAGTTCACAAGCGTGGGGTGCGCGCCCTCTCATTTCACTGCTATAGTGAATATGTGCTCCATGCTCTGTTTGAACAGGAGAGGCAAGCCCAGGGCGCGCCACGAAGGGCGGGGCTGTTCAGCCCCATGCCCAAATAAGGAAACAAGCCCGTGGCTCGCCACGAGGGGTGTGCCGTCGGCGCCAAGCCCAAATAAGGAGACAAGCCCGGGGGATTGCCATACAAGGTCACGAAACAGAGCACGGGGGGAGGGCGGTACCGAAACCGACGAGGGCGTGACACACCCGCGCTGAAGGTATGAGAGAAGGGTGCGACGATCGCTAAAGGAAGATACACGAGATATACGGCAGATGAGTCCAGGTGCGTAAGAGGGTTGGCAGTCCACCGGGAGAGAGTTGAGAGTTGCACCGGAGTTGCGTGAGAGATACGGAAAGCCTTTGGGTGGTTGTTGCGTGAGAGATACGAAAAGCCTTTGACAAAGAGCCGCTTCAACCAGCCCCATTTCAACCAGCCGCGTGAAGCCCTGACGGGGCAGCGAGTGACCCTGCCGGTGTGCGGTGTAAAGCCGAATACAAGGAGCTGCCGGCTCCTCGCTTCCCGCCCGGAGTGGACCTGCTCGCTCTGCCCTGTGATTCCACCTGCTCATCCCTCCAAACGATTCCTGCCCTTCGATCCTTTTGCGTACGTGTTTGTTTTGTTTGTTCTGTCCTGGGTAATAAGTTAAGCCTGTTTAGTTAAGCTAGTATTTTCACTGTGTCTTTCTGGGCCGTCCCTCTTTCTGCTTTATTTTCTTATCTTTCGTTCTTCCTTGGTTTCTTTCAATCCTGTAAATAGTAATAAATAATAATCGTATTTCAAACCTTTTTGTCTCCTTCTTCTTCTTCACATCCGTGTCGCCTTTGTCTTTTCCCTATTGAATATCTGTGGCGCGATTTTGGCCAACGTTCAGGAATCGGGTTAGTCGGGGTAACTGTTCGGGCGCGGCGGCCATCCGCTTGGCAAATCCAGTAACATCCTAGCCGCGTCCGTAACAATATACAACATAAAATCCAAGATAGATTTAGGTATGGTTTTAAAATCCCCTCTCACTCTATTTATATATAGTACCGCATTAAATTAAAGATAAATTTTAGGCATGGTATAAAACAAACTTTTTTTCACTCTAATTATGTTATATTAATTTAAAGTTTCATTTAAGGTATTCTTTTTATGAGGAGAAAGGGGTGGGTGGAGGTTTACTTCGCAGGTGGATCTCAATGTATTGTTGCGGATGCCGGGTTCGTCGACGTACAAAGGGGGGTTTATGCCCCGTTCCCCCTCAAACTCCGGGTCCACTGAGGCCGCCAACCGCGAGCGACTAAGCTCGTGATTGACGGATTGCTAAGCATTTCCGATCGCCAACCTCCCAGCCACGCGCCGAAGAGTTTGCTGGTCAATTGATCCCAAATACCTTCAAGACACTCGACCGAAGAAACTGGGGATTCGAACCCTCGCTTCCCACACTTTATTGAGTGCCGAGCGGATTTGCACGGTGTGGAAAGCGGCGTTACCTGACGTGATTTACGGACCTGATTCAAGCCAAATTCGGTCTCGGATGATGCTAGGCCAATGGAGAAAAGACGTATCCAAACAGGTTTGAAAGTAACACAAAATGTACAGCCTTTTATTTAGAAGGCACAGAGAAAAAGAGACGGATTCAATCTTATCAATCCTTACCTAATAATAAACCCCACAGTCGCCTTCACACTCTCACACACAGACACAGGGAATAACACACTGGTTGTTATCGTACCGATGTACGTGCTGGGATTGACTCGAACGTGGCCACGTGGTGTGCGCAGCACGCAGTTCGATCCTTGATCCGGACATGCAGCCTGGACGAGGTATCTGGACGACGAACTTCCACAGGTTGCACAAGCTGCAACGTAGGTAGACAAGCTTCAACTTCAAGGTGAGTCGCGGAAGAAGCCAACGCTTGCAGGTCAGCCGGATCAGAGCGAGAGATCGGTGAGGAGCGATGGGTGTCGGTCGGCGAAACACAAAGCAAGGGCAGGAGTGTCGGCGAAGCACAATGCAAGAGGGTCCGGGCAAGAGCACAAAGGCAAGAGCAGGAGTGTCATCGCAAAATGCAAGAGGGATGTCGTGGCGCAGCAAAATCCAAGAGCAAGAGTCCAGAGCAAGGGATGTTGTGGCGAAGCAAAATTCAAGAGCAAGAGTCCAGAGCAAGAGTCCAGAGCAAGAGATGTCGTGGCAAAGCAAAATCCCAGAGCAAGAGGCCAGAGCAAGAGTCCAGAGCAAGAGTGTCGGCGAAGGACAAAGGCAAGAGGAGTGTCATGGCGCAGCAAAATCCAAGAGCAAGAGGCTGGAAATGCGATCGGCGGGTTTTTTTTATCACACCCGAAAAGCTTCTCGAATGTTCCACAGCCTCCCATTGGCTGAGGTTGGTCACGTGCTGGCCTTCAATCCCTCCTTCCCCCTTTCATTCGGGGAGGTTTCACACCCCATTGGTCCCTTGCTGGTGACGTGCCCCGGCCCGTCATTGGTCACGTGGGCCTGTTCTTTTGGCCACGCCTTCCTGCTCATTAGAAATGACTTCCCTTAACCAAACGAAGGTTTGAAATCCTGCCTACTCTCAACGCATATTGGTCTTTATTATTACACAATGGGAAGGAGCTAATCTTTACATTCAATAAGAAATAACTCACTACTGCAGGCTACATGTTGTCGTGCAATTAACTAAAGGGGGTTTGCCTTTATGGCAAAACCGCAACAGTATTACATAATTGGTAGTTTGAAGGGGTTATGGGGGCTATCTGAAATTTTTTTGTTTCATTTTTTATCAACAGAAGCTACAGAAAACAAATATATGTACATGCATTATTAATAAGTTAATTTATAATCCAATGGGTTAATACTTTAAAAGGTATGAAAAGAGGTTTATATAGTTGCGGATCTCGACGCCGGCCTTCTTCCCTTACCAAGTGGGGATTAGTCCCCTTGTCTTTGACTGGCCTGGCGGGACCCGGGACCTATGACGTCCTTCCCGGACAGCGCGAAATAGGGTATTAGGACTAGGATTCGCTGTTACCTAATTACTACGCGCTGCCCTGAAACGAGGCAATAAGCCCCGCACGAACCACGCGTGTTGAGACGCCGAGCGGTGCGTACACGCGATCCGTGCCGTTTAGATGGTGACCCTGGTTCTAGCGATCTTATTCGTGTCACGCTTAGTCAATGGATAAATCACAAAAGCGGTCGAATTGGAAAAAGGAAGAACAGATTTATTTACACTATACAAGGATTACAGAAAAAGGGGACACAGTGCAGCCTTATACAGTCTTAACTTAATACCCAGGACAAACGGGCCCGTCACACACACACACACACACACACACACACACACACACACACACACACACACACACGGGGCTTGCAGCTGCAGGATGATGGTCCGCGTCCAAGGATGGCTCCCGTGCAGCTCCCTCCGGTCTCCGGCTCGTCCCGTGCAGATGGTAAGTAGAGAAGGCAGGAGCTCTCCGCGTGTCGTTTGGACGCACAAGGTTATTACGGGGCGATTTGGTAGGGAGCGGACTTGGGCGGTTAGCGGTTATCACTGGCAGCTATTACCGCGTTTACTCGCATGGCTGAAGTAGGCGCTATTCGCCACCGGCGCGTCTGGCTGCAGCCGTGTACTCAACGCCTCTTCTTCCTCTCCTCTGGCGCGTATGTTATACTGTGTGAGTTACAGTTCAATGCCTCAAAACGAGTGATGCGAGTCAAGTTCTCCTTCAAAGTCCGGCTCGTAAATTCTCCCAACAAGTCCTTTGCTTCAGTCCTGGCAAGTCCTGTTCAAGGGCTTTGTGCACCGACTTATATGGGCACGCCCTGCAAACCTTCTAGAACTCACCAGACGCGCCTCTCCACGCCCTCTCATGCCATGCCGCTCGAGCCCTGATTGGCTGGTGGCTCTTACCGTCATCGCCTCTGACACTCTGCCTTGACGCCGCCCCCACCCCGACCCCGCGCTCCTCCTTCTCAGGCCTACCTCGTGTTACTCGACTAGTGAGTGAGCAAAGGGCAGCAAATGCTGCAGGCAGCTAAAGCGTAACAACTGAGCGGGCAACCAAAGCGTAACAAACTGAGTGGGTCAGCCAAATGGGGCGCGGGATCAATTATGCCCATCGAGGTGGAATTGGAGGGTGGACGCAAAATGAACGGGACCTAAACTCATGTCTTTACACAACGCAGGTATCAATAGGGGAAATGGCCTATACTTACACATACTATGACATAACTAATACTACAAGTGGGCCTACGTGTTGCTCGTGGACTAACTATGGGGGGGCAACCCTTTAACCTTTAATGATCAATATGTGCAAATCTCAAAACCGTAGCAATATATTATCTGCTAAGACGTGCTGATTCAATTGTGAGATTTTCTGCTTATTTTACCAGCTGCGTCAAGAAATTTTGGTGACTGGTCCAAAAGCCCCCTTTATACATTACTTCGGCCACATTCCAAGCCGAAATCTATACTTATTTTAATGATTTACTAGAATCTTTCCATCTCTTTGCTGATGATTCCCCACTGTGAATTCCACGGGAAAGTTGTTTATCCTCGCAACAGACAGGTTGTCCGCTGCCCTCCAGAAGACCAGAGCTTCTGTCTTCCACATGGAACGTGTCCTTCAACTCAGACATTGGCTTTGCGCCATCAGCTCCTTCATTCCACTACAGTCTCAGTAGAATAAACATGCTCATCATCCAACTCGCTTCTTATGTGGCTTAATCCAGATTGATAGCTCAACCCCATTTCTCTGCCCCCATTTTTATCCTGTCTGCAGAAGCCTTGCAGATTCTCTCCAGTTCTTCTCCATCCTTCAGTAAATTAAGGTGTCAGTTCTTCATAACCTTACGTGAAATCTTGTTTTCTTCTGAGTTTGTATACCTTTCCTGTTTGTCCTTCCATCTGCTTGCCCTTTCTTTTCCACCGTCTTGCGAGCACTGCCCCCACTTCCCCCAGCTCCCCTCAACTCTCTCTTATTTAGTTATTCCATGACTGTATTCTGTATTCTTTTTTTTAAAGCCATGTTTTCTGTCTAAAATTTCCTTGTATTATTTTTAATGGAAGAGGTTAAATGTAGGTACACATTAATTTTTATTTAAAGCTCAAATATAAGTTTGTGAATCATTGGTTAACTGCAATAGATTAATCAAGCCTTGATGTGGCAAATGCATTTTGTCCTTATAATGCAAGATATAATGGAAATCATGGTATTTGACACAGGTAATTGTAATAACTATCATGAAGTGAAGAAGAAGAAAAAACAGCACCAGCAGGACATCCACAGTCATGTTCCCATTGAAATGATGAGCTAGGAAGGAAATTTCTGCTGAATCGTAGCCTTATCATCAATCTTGCTTGACCTTGGGTGAGTCCAGGTTTGGAAAAAGGCCCATTTGAGATTTGGCACAACCTCCTCCAGTAAACAAATTTAAAAATGTTTATAGACAGCGAGTGCGGTTCAATGAGAATGCAAACAGTTACAAGTAGCCGTGTGCCTGTTCTTTTTCGCAATGTATAGTTTTGCGTCTGTGCGGAGCCAGCATATATGCCTGTTTTCCTGTTTGCTTACATAATGCCTGTTTTCTAGCTCACAGACATCAGTTCACAGTTCCTGGCCAGAGCGTCACAGTTCCTCCACTACCTGGACATCTCTGGCTGTGTGCAATTGAGCAACCGCAGTGTGAAGCTCTTTCAAAATTGTAGAAACCGGCTGCGCATGCTCATTATGCTGTACTGCACAGGGATATCAAGGTGATGGGGGTAGTTATGGGCCCTTCACTGGCTATTTGCAATATAAATAAAATTATAGTACAGCTAGTTGTCTTGACCTTTTAGATGTGCATGGTAAATTCCCCATGAGAGCCAGTTGGTGACTTGAAGTTGGTCTTTTTGTTTGCTGCAAAAATTATGCTTGACTCGTCAATGTTACACATCACAGAAGCTTATTTTGCATAAAAAGTCGAGGTTCATGGAAAAGCGAGGTAACAGAGGACAAAATGGGCTTTTGGGAGTCGAATCAGGTGGGGGTTACTGAAAGAATATTTGCATCCTCAAACAGCTGAAGTGGGGTTGGATGAGGAGCCAAGGGGAGCAGTGTCGGTAATAAACAGAAAGGCCACCAACCTGTCTGTGATGTGAGAGCAATCGACTTTGTGCTTCCATCTTTGTTAGAAATGGCAATAATGTTGGGCGTTTTAGATATTGTTGATCATTCCACAGAATCCAGAAAAGACAGATTTGGCATACCAGTCTATTTGGGGACAGCAATACTCTTAAACTATGGAGAAGGGCTTTGTAGGCTGCGAGTAGTTGACAGAATATGGATGCCCAGTCTGTGGAAGCCAGTTAAGATACATGGTAATTCCAGGAGAGATTGTGAGCGATGATGAGAGCTTGAGGTTTAAGAAACTGGATCTCTTTCAGTGGCTGGCTGTGTCTTTGTCCTGCATGTGATGTATGTACAAGTTCCTCCATGAGCCTCAGATCACTGTACAAAAGGAAAATACATTTACACACTTGTCTCCACTAGTTGAGAAAATGGGAAGATTTCAGCACGAAGCCAGCCTTGTTTGCACAATATTCAGTGTACAATGGACGGGAGGAGAAGGGTATGACAACTGAAGACGAGATGGGATGAATCTGTGCATGAGGTGGAGAAAATATTATGATTTTGGATGGGGGATGACTTGAGATGGTGGTGAAAAGCTGTCTTGAAGACCTGGAGGGAAGAATGAGATTGGAGTCTGTACAGGTTGAAAAAAGAGGAATAAATGAGTGGAGGTGAGCAGTGGTTCTGGATTTAGGCAGTTTCACTAGGAGGGGGTTGCTGGTGGACCACGTGCATCCTGCTGATACCTGAGAGGGACAGAGGGCAGAGGGTTCAGGTCTTGACAAGGTGCCATCAGGAGGACAAGTTTGAAAGCTTATTTTTGAGATTGGACAGATGTTGTTTTCTGGCTCTCCAGAGAGTAGACACAGTTGTTGCGAGCTTTGTGCAATGATCTGAAGTTGTCTTCAGTTGGATATGCTTTCCAGGAGAATCCAAGTGGTTTGAAAGCAACCGCCTCATCACATGATTCAGAGTACCAAGAGTGAGAGGATGGGCAAGATAATTGAAGACGAGATGAGATGCATCTGTGCATAAGGAAGAGCAGGTTTCTGTGGAAGAATTCCCAGGCTGAATTAATATCAGAGGAGATGGATATAGGAGTCATCCACAGTATGTGGTAGTTAGCTGGTAGATCATCTGAGATGGTGGAACCGAGGGACAAAATAAACGGAGACGGACATCAAGGGATGTGCGGGTAAGGAGTACAGGTTGGGGAGAATGCATGGGGTGGATAAGATGCATACAGAAGTAAGCGATAAAAGACATATTCCAAGTGTTTGAACAGTTTGTGATTTTGTCAAGGTCTGAAGAGAGGGGCGGGGCTGCTGCCTGTCTATCTGAAGGATGGGGGAGGGTGGAGTCATCAGCAAAAAGATAAAGAAGATTTTCCTGAATGTTCTGTTTCAGGATGCATACAAGAATGCTGCTAAAGGCAAACGATGAGGGCAGGGATGTGCGCAAACTGCATTTAGTCAAAATTTACATGCCTTTTTTAAAACCATTATTTATTAATGATGACGATGATGTGTTGATGTCCTGAAGTGTAAAAAAAAAAAAAAAAAAAAAAAAATTTTTAATACAAAAAAAACAAACTGCGAATATGCGAAGCACGAATGAAGAAGACGCAGGTCATATGTTATGAACCGCAAATGTTGGGAACGCAAATGCCAAGGTCCGACTGCTTTATAATGTCTCCGTGACTTTTCTTATCGCTGTTTACAATTTCAATTTTATTTTGGGAAAGCAAGATAACTGTTCCATTCAAAGAAGATGCATGAAAAGCAATTTATTTCGTTTCATTAACAAGTTCTTACAACAGTACATACATGTCATAATTTCAGAACAAGATAATTAAAATGCATCAATAACACATACATGAACAAATATCTTCAATTAAAACTTTCTCAAAGGATGGATTTGTACATTTTTTTCTCACTCTTGTTCTCATATTTGCAGAACAGCTGTCCTGGCCATCAGGCCGCAACTAGTCGAGTGCATATATAGCAACAATTTTCCTCCACCCTGGTTCCACACGGATGATACAGCTGATCAACTCGAGGACACAGGTACATCAAGTCATTTAAAAAGCATTTATACTCGCGTGCACACGCGATTTAATGCATGGACAACTTCGTACATCAACAGCTTCTTGCATACATCAAAGCATTGCTGTCACAAGTCACCTCCTTTGACTATATGACAAAGAGAAAATTGTAGTCTGAGGGTGCAGCATGAGCTAAATGGTAAAGGTGAGTGCAAACAAAAACGATACCGCAGCACACAAAAGTGCAAGCATACCTGTGATTTTGAAACAGATACGCTAATGGAATATTAGCAAACACGCACACGCGTGTACACGCGCACACACAATTTTACAGGCCTTTCACTTCACAGTCTCATTGCTGTACTGTGTGCTGAATTGCATTTGGACCAGTAACATAATTTACTGTAGCAGCAGATCTACTGCATCCCAAAATGGATAAATAAAGTCATCTACCTTTGGCAATCTAAACTTTCTTCTGTTAACAAACAAAACACCTTAACATCAGCTCTGAAATTATGAGCACAAATTGAAAAGTGTCCTTGAACGAAGACATGTACATCTCTGTTATTTGTTAGGTGTTGTTGTCCATTTTCATAGCTTGTCACTCATGCAGTGCAGCTTTCACTCATCTTGCTGGCAAGTCTTGCTCGTGCGGCTATGTGGCTTTTAAGACTGCCAACATGATATGGCAGGCTTGCCTCCACAGCAAATATGTGGGAATGTGCATCTGTGGTCGTCACAGAACAGATTAAAAAATTATTCGTCAAAGGCACCAATCATTGTGCACACAAAATAACGAGATCATATTTTACATATTTAAGCAGCAGCATACCTTCCACATGTCTTTCATCTCCAAAATGAGATCCCAAAGCAAACAAGATGAGTTTCGGCCCATCGCCTGCAATTTTACATTCACAGGCAAAAACAGATGACAGTATTCATCGAGTCGTGAAAAACAACATTTTTGAGCACTTCCTCCCCCCCCCCCCTATCTTCCTCCCACCCCAACAACACATCCAAGATTTTAAAAAGTGTTTGTTTGTGTTTTAACTCTTTGTCTTTGAAACAAATTCCATACATCTCCTGTTCTGCAATATTCACAGATCCTTCTTTACTCGCCAGTCAAGCACGTACCGATTGTACATCGCCGCAGAGTGAGGGCCGTGATGGGCCCGGGGAGCACTGCTAGCGACAGCTGCATTTTCCGCGAAGATGTGTCAAAAGCAACAATTCTCCCACTGGCCAGGCCAACCCACAATGCAATGCTGCGCTGTACAGCCATTGAACATACAAAACACGTAGCGCCCTCACTCGTTTGAGTACCGATGCATTTTTCATTCGCATCACCATCAGGTGGCCTGTGCAAATGGGAAACAAGTTTGCGATGATGCCATCTCCATTTCCTGTTCCCAAACATTTACTGTTGACAAGGTTTATTTATTCCCTAACAAAATGAGAACAATCTTTGACTTGCCCATCTGTAACATGACTCAGGAAATAAACATGTCCAAACATATGGCTCAAACGCAATATCGTGTTGTACACAATAAGCTCTTTTACATTTTCTGCACTGGTGGAAATAAAGATTCAGTGCACATCAGACTGGTGCATTATTGGCTTGGTGCCAAGTGCAGTGCATACCGTTAGTTTTACAAACGACGTACCAAATTGCATACGCGCAGTCGATAGTTCCTTGGTACCGGCTGTTCGCACCGTCCCAGATTTCCACCTTAGAGCTGCTGCGCCTCGCCAGGTACACATATTTATCGGCACAAAGACACCATATGGCAGATGCGTCGTCGTTTATCGTTCTGAAAGAGATGCATGAAAAATAAAAACGTTTTTTCGTTTTTAAAATGAGTCATTACGACAGAAAAGTGAACAATAATAAAGTCATTATCGAGGACAAAGTTGCATAAAGTTGATGAAGGAAGATACTTGGTTCTAAGGAAAGGAAAGATATGTTTTGTTCTTGCAACCTGACAGCCGATAAGAATGTTAGGCTCAAAATCTTTTACACTGGTGAAAAGAAAAACAATTAACATAGTATTCCTGGTAATGGACCAGCAACCCATTCTGGGGAAAAAAAAGAAGGATGAGTTTTTAAGCGACAACAAGCCGTGGCCTAATAGTGCATGGCAGCGAGAAAATAATGGATAAATGTAATATTTCCTGGACCATGTTGAGTTTTCCACATTTGTCAATAATCTGACCCCCATCCCTTCCTGAGACCGTTTTATATTGTTATGCTCATGTTTTGTTTTTTTACCTCCGCCACCAAAGGTGGATGGAGGTGATGTTTTCACCCCTGTCTGTCTGTTTGTTTGTTTGTGAACAAGATATCTCAAAAAATTGTGGACGGATTCGGACGAAATTTGGCAGAGATGTAGCGCATATGACAAAGACAAAATGATTAGATTTTGGTGAAGATCCCGATCCGGATCCGGCTAGTATAATTTTTTAAGTGATTTGTCACCATTGAGAGATAGGGCCAAAAACGATACTTAGCAGGATATCTCAAAAAGGTGTGAACGGATGATTTTGATTAAATGTGATTCTGTATTGTGATTGTCTGGTTTTTTGTACACAGACTCAAATCTCGTGAAATAGCAAGAACACTGAACAGATCGAGACACAACATAACAAAAGGAACAGCAGAAAAATGCAAGTTGCCTTGAAACAACTTGCACTCTGTCTGAAGGCAAATCTGACCGAAGGCAACATCAGATAATTTCACAAATCCACCAGAAAAAAAGATCAATCCACCAGGAAACAACATCTGTCCAAACTCAAGACTGAACTTCCAAACTCGTCTCCCTCCTCTGAAAGCTGTCTCACCTTGTTATGTCTGTCTCTGACTTATGCTCCCCCTTCAAGGCCTTCATCCCTTCCCTCTCTTGAAATGGCACCACAGCCTACTCTGCTCGTGAGAAGGCCGAATGCATCAATTCTGTGTTTGCTTCCAAATCTTCTGTCCCCAACCCCTTCCTCTCTGTATCACCCCACCCCAATTCCCAGTCGCACCCAACTGCTCATGGACTCTTTGTCTTTTGCACATGAAAAGGTGAAAAAATTTCTGCCAACTCTTGACTGATTCTTGCCACAGACAGAATAAGCTAACGTGTCATAAAAACCTGCTCTGCTGCTCTCACACTTCCTCTCTCTGCATTATTTACCGTATTACTTATCCCAAGTCATATCCCATCTTCTTAGAAATCAGCCAACATCACGATTACATAACTAGAACAGTACTCGGTAGAGTGCGTACCTCCGCCAGGCTGAACATTTAATGTTTTGTATCCCACTGATAGGCCGGATTTGGATCCGGACCTGAACTAAAATCGAATCGGCTTGTTCCTTTCACCTACCCAACTCATCCACATAGATTTTTCCAAATCCATCCACAACCTTTTGAGATATCATGCTATATATTGTTCTTGGTCCCATCTCTCAATGGTGAAGAATCACTTCAAAAATTATCGTATCCGGATCTTCACCAAAGTTGAACCAATTCTTCCTTGTAACACACCCAACATGTCAACCAAGTTTCATCCGAATATATCCATAACTTTTGAGATATCCAGTTCACAGACAAACAGACAGAGAAACAAACAGACAGATAGGGGTGAAAACATAACCTCTCCCCATCTTCAGTGGCGGAGGTAAAAAGGTGCAAAAACCGATCCCTCATCTACAGGTCAATCTTGCTTCCAATCTTATTCGCTTACTTCCAATCATCAGCAAGGTCTTGGAATCCATCATCACAGTTCACACAGCTATTCCTTTTCGCCACTGACCCCATTTCAGTTCATCCATTCGGATTCAGGCCAAATCACTCTCCCTCTAATATGCTGTTTAGACTCTCCCAGCAATGGATGGAGGCCATAAATATCAGACATGGCATCAGGGCCCTCTCTCTGGACATATCTCGAGCTTTTGAAGCAGTCTGGCATCCTATGCTCTCCGAACTCTCTGCCTATGGGCATCCAAGACCAACTTTCAGGACCAGGTTCATCACGGCGAGGTCACGCCTTTTCGAAGCTGTTCCATGCGCTCACGCTTTCGAAGCTAAGTAATCTTTCACAATTGTGTTTTTGTCGAGACTGTATCTATCTTTCGGTGTGTGTACCTGTAGCGTATCTTTAGGAAAATTTTCGGTGCTAATTTTTCGTACATGTACACACAATCGTCGGTTAATGCGTATCGAGTATTCTGAGGCCTAGTACTCGTAGGCTTAGGCTACCGTACCGTCTCCGACCTTGTGGTTTTGTTTTTCTCTTAGCGGTTCGTCGAATGCGCTGCATTTATTTTCGTTCTCTGTTTTGTCCCAGTCGTTCACCCCATACCTCCTTGTTTAATATCTCTACTCAAAAAAAAAACAAAACCCAAAAAAATATTTCCTTCTCAGGTCTTATTCGTTTATTTGTTGTTCTTACTTGTTCGTTCGTTCTTCGTTCACGTTGTTCGCGATCACGTGGTTAGAAATGTATAATCTCTCCCCTGAACAACTATTTTCTCTCAAATATTATAACACCTTTTTCTTCTTCTCCTACAAAAGGATGCTTTCATCTTGCTCACCAAATCTATTCATTCCAAAAAAATAAAATAATACCATCTCTTACAGTTCCTCTTTTCTACATTCCCTAAACTCTCCAGAACTCCACCCCTCCTTCAGCTTCCTCAAACGTATTTTTGACTCAAAGGTCTCAAACTCATTTTGCAAAAAATGTTCGTTTCCCATGAATCGTACACTTTTCAAAATCCAATCTCACCCCTCCCCTCCAAATCCTCCCCATCACCCATCCCTTTCAAATCTCCCCCCTTGCCCCTTCCCTCCCCTCCCTCCTAAACTCCCCCCACACCCCTCCCCTCCGAGACACTCCCTCGCTCCTCCCCTCCGAGACTCCCCTCTCACCCCTCCTCCTCAAAGCATCCTCCCTGCTTCTTCCCCCTTCCAACTTTCACCTTCATCTCCCCCAACCTTCTGCCTCGCTCTTCCCCCTCCTCAAATAACACCTCACTGTGCCTCACCCAATCTCCATCAAAACTTTTGTCCGTCCCATTCTTCCCTTTCTCCAAGCTATTCTGAAATCTCTGAAATCTCTGACACACCTTCAACAGCTCTCCCTACCTCTTCCTCCTTTTCCACATCTTACCCTACCCCCCCCCCCCTGTTCTGTACCCGATGCTCCCCCTTCCTCTTCATTAACGGTATGGACCTCAAACATCCAGGGCCTTCGCTCAAACTTGACTGATCTCTCCATACAGGTTGCTTCTGACAAACCAGATGTGATCTGCTTAACAGAAACTTTCCTCCTTCATGATGTCTCTGACTCCTTAGTATCTCTCCCGGGTTACTCCCTCCTCCGGTATGATAGACCTGAGCCTCGTCCTGGAGGTGGGGTTGCTATCTTTATCAAAAACTCTCTTCCTCACTCGCCCTGCACTGCACTCTCTCCACCTCACCCCCAGGAATACCTCTGGCTACGGCTTCCCCTTCGCTCCCACCTCTTGTTCATATGTGTGTTGTACCGTCCACCAAACAGTGATGACTCCATCTACATCTCGCTGTCTGATAATATGGACCAACTTCTATCTACTCATCCCAACTCTCTCTTCCTCATATGTGGTGATTTCAATTGTCACCATGCCAGTTGGCTGGGTGTGGGTACCTCTCTCACCAGCTATGGCTCCTCAGCAAAGGACTTCTGCAACTCACTGGGACTGACACAATCTGTCAATTTCCCGACCCGGATCTCAGTCAACGGAGCATCTTCTCTTCTGGACTTGGTTATGACTAACTTCCCTGAAAATGTCTGCTGCTCTTCTTCTGCTCCAATCGGCTCATCTGATCATGTGCTTGTTAAAGTGGACATCTCTCTGACCATTCTCAGAGAGCCTCCTCAGCGTCGGCGAGTCTGGCATTTCACTCAGGCCAACTGGCACGGTCTTCAAGCAGCCATCAATCATCTGGACTGGTCTCCCATCTCTACCGCCTCTGACATCAACTCATCCTGGGAATTCTTTCAAAGTAAATTGCTCTCTCTCATGCACAGATTTATCCCATCTCGTCTTCAGTTGTCATACCCTTCCTCCCGTCCATGGTACACGGAATCTTGTGGTGAGGCTGTTGCCCTGAAACAACTTGCTTTCGTCTCCTGGAAAGCAAATCCAACGGAAGGAAATCTCATTTCCTTTCACAAAGCCCGAAACAAGTGTGTGTCCACCCTCAGGAGAGCCAGGAAACAATATCTCACCGTTCTCAAGACCGAACTCTCTTATCTGTCTCCCTCTTCCAAATCCTGGTGGCGTCTGGTCAAATCTGTTTCTGGTGTTTGTTCCCCCTCCATCCCCTCCCTCACCTCAAACGGCTTAATGGCTGACTCCGCACGTGAAAAAGCTGAATGCCTCAACTCTGTGTTTGCCTCTAAATCTTGTGTCCCAAACCCATCCCTCTCTGTACCCACCGTACCCAGTCGTACCCAGCTGCTCCTGGACTCTGTGTCCTTTCCTCCTGACAAGGTGGAAAAGTTTCTGTCAACCTTCGACTCTGATTCTGCAACTGGTCCTGACGGCATCAGCCCACGGGTCCTAAAATCATGTTCTTCCGCTCTTTCACTCCCTCTTTCTGTTCTCTTCACCCTCTCTTTTGCTCAATGTCATCTGCCATCTGCTTGGAAATCAGCCAACATCACCGCTTTGCACAAAAAAGGTGCAAAAACAGATCCTAGCAACTACAGACCAATCAGCCTTCTCCCAATTATCAGCAAAGTCATGGAATCCATCATTGCTTCAGATATGAAATCTTTCCTCTTCTCCAATGGCTTGATCTCTGATCATCAATTTGGTTTCAGACCTGGTCACTCTACTCTGGACATGCTGCTTCTGCTTTCTCAACAATGGATGGAGGTCCTCAACGCCAAACAGGAAATTAGAGCTGTCTCCCTTGACATTTCACATGCCTTCGATACGGTCTGGCACCCTGCTCTGCTCACCAAACCCTCCTCCTTTGGTATCCATGGAAATCTCCACGCATGGCTGGCGGACTTCCTCTCTGGTCGTAGTCAACGTGTGGCCCTGAATGGGTTTCTCTCATCTCCTCTTCCTGTTCAGGCTGGAGTTCCCCAAGGTAGTGTTCTGGGCCCTGTGCTTTTTCTGGTCTTCATCAATGATCTCTCTGACTCTCTTGAAAATCCTCTCTATCTCTTTGCTGACGACTCTACTCTCTGTCGCTCCATTCCTCATCCCTCAGATCGGCAGTCTGCAGCCTCCTCACTCTCTGCAGACCTGGACAAAATCACAGACTGGGCAAACAAATGGAAGATGTCTTTCAATCCTGATAAATCTCACACTCTTACGATGTCTCTCCGAAAAGACCGACTGGACAACCCTCCCATCCACTTTCTGAATAATCCTCTCCAAGAAGTTCTGTCACTCAAGCTTTTGGGTCTCACTATTTGCCATGATCTTTCCTGGGAAAACCACATTTCAAATCTGGCCTCCAAAGCGGCATCCTCCGTCGTGCGAAGTCCTTCCTTGGCACACCTGGGCTCCTCACCACATACAAGGCTTTCATCCGCAGCTCTATGGAATACTGCTCTCCCCTGTGGTCTGGTGCTCCTGCCTCACACCTAGCTCGTCTTGACGCTGTTGAAACCAAAGCGTTCAGAATCATTGGAATCTCCCGCGATGAAGCTAACTCCAAGGGCCTTTCACTCACTCACCGCAGGCAGGTTGGTGGTCTTTCCGTCTTCTACCGACTCCTCTCTGGCCTTGCCCCCCCAGCTCTCTCTGGGCTCTGTCCACCAAATATTCCTACAGGTCGCACAAGATCTGCCTGCAACCCTCTTATGGTTAAACTGCCAAAATCAAGAGTTTCTGCTCACTTTCACTCCTTCATTCCTCTTTTCTCCCGCCTCTGGAACAAACTCCCTCACTCTCTTCAATCCCACTCCACCCTCCAGGTCTTTAAAACAGCTGTTCACCACCATCTCTTATCCTCCCCCATCCAAAACCTTGATCTTTTCTACCCCCGCTAATTTCGGTCCCCTTGTGTTTTAGACCTCTCCCCCCCCTCCCCCTTCCCATGCCTCCTCCACCCCAAGCCCTCTCCCTCCCACACTTCTCCCTGCTCTCAAATGTTGTGGTTGTGTGCTTCCCCTTCTCTCCCCATCTTGTCTTCCGCTCCCTCTTTTTGTATATTTTGTTTGTCTGGTTGATTTGTTTGTGAAATAAATGTTAGCTCTTCCACGAGCCTCGATTCAGTATACAAAAAAAAAAAACTTCACACATGGCTTACTGACTTCCGACACTCTCGTAGCCAAAGTATGGCTCTCAACGGAATCCTTTCCTCTCCTCTCCCTGCCAAGGCTGGAGTGTCCGAGGCACCCCATCCCATTTCCAATAAACACATCTTCGTGGAACATCCCCCAATGGTAAGGGTGCAATGCCCCATATGCTGTTGTTGCTTTTGTTATGTTGTGTCTTGATCTGTTCGTATTGAATTGAATTTGAACTCTTCGGCCTCTTTCAGGGCATGTGAGAAAACATAAGAGAGAATCCTAGAACAGGCACTTGGTGGAGACCATACATACCTCCACCAGGCTGAACAGTTTATGTTTTGTTTCCCACTGATAGGTCAGATTTGGATCAGGACCTGGACCAAAATCGAATCAGCTTGTTCTTGTCAATTATCCAACTCATCCACTAAATTTTGTCATAATTCGTCTGCAACCTTTTGGGATATCATGTGAGATATCGTTTTTTGGCCCTGTCACTCAAGGGTGATGAATCACTTAAAAAAAATTTAAATCTGGCTTTGGAGGCCAATTTTGAAATGTGGCTTGCCCAAGAGAGATCGTGTGTGAGAGTGAGACCCAAGAGTTTCAGTGAATGAACTTCTTCAAGAGGGCTGTTGAGAAAGTAGATGGGAGGGTTGCCGTACTGTCCTTTATGAGAGAGGGAAAGGGTGTGGGGGATTTCTCAGGATTAAACGATGTATTCCAAGTGTTTGACCAGTTTGTGATATTGTTAAGGTCGGAATAGGGGGACAAGACAACTGCCTGTCTATCTAAATGATGGGGGATGTCACGGCAGAGGATGGAGTCATGAACAAAGGGATAAAGAGGATTTTCTTGAATGTTCTAAGGATGCGTTCAAGAATTCTGCTAAATGCAAACTACGAGGGCAGGGATGGATGTGCGCCTGGTGCGTTTAGTGCAGATTTACACAGTTACTTTTTTTCCATTGTTTGTTAATGTTACCTCAAACAACCCCTGTACACGTGCGATGGGTTGTAACTCTGTTTACAGCCGAGGCTTTCCTTGCACAACCAATACAGTGAACAATACAGTGAATACAGTGAACCAATACTCATTCAATGCCTCATGTCCCATTTAGACAAGTGAGTCCTATCACACGAGAATAGATTAGTAAGCCTTATTCAACATGGTTCCTCTTGTCATCTGCTCGTTTTTTTCCATCAGCATCATTCACTTATCGACAAGCGCGCATTCAAAATGAAATGGAGATAATCTTGGGCTCTCTCCGATGTTTTAGTGTCTGCAATGTGGAATCTGTAGCCACAAATGAAAATGGCTTTACCTTTTACTTTGTTACCCGTCCTCGAGTTCGTTCACACTGGTTTGATTTGTGACATCAATACCCCAGACAATAGGTTTTTCGTTATTTTGTTGGCTTAGCAGTTTGATGTTTACACATTTGCTTCCTGTATTAGACGCACCAAATCGCAAAAGGAAAATAAAATTAAATTCTAAAATATCTCTCCAGACTTTGTTTCTCCAGACTAAAATATCCTTATTTGTACCATTTTGTCCAAACCTGGCAGTTATACTTTTCCTGATGGATGTTATCTTTATGTTTCTTTATTTCTTAAAAGAAACATCTTTTTCTTGTTTCCGTCTGTCTCTGTCCGTCCTTGACGCTATTTCCTCCTAAACGGTCGGGCATAAATTCACCAAACTTTGTACTTTTGATCGCCACACAGTAAGAAGGTGCAAGAGCAGTATCAATTTTGGCTCCACCTTCTGAGGCAGGGTCAAAAGGTCAAATACAGAAAAATGTAATGAGGGGCAGATTTTAAAATGAAACTTCATATATGCAATCACGATTTGGGGACGCATGAAATATTTAACAAGTATTTGGATTCGACTCCCGGCTCCTGTCCCAGTGGGTGGGGACTATGGTGTCACAAGGGTCAAAACATGAGACTCCTGGTTCATGCCCTAGGCAGTGGGGACTATAGGGGAACAGGGGTCAAACCATAAGATTAACTCAAAATATGATATTGGGTCATTCCTGGTGGAACGTTTTGCCCACTTTCAACTTTGCTTTACGTGGGAAGCGTGGGGATTTGCAATGGCAGGCCATCGACTTCACTCTAGTTTTTTTCATTTTTTTTAATGAGAGGTTATCAGGAAGCATGTGATCTGAAATAAAAGTCAACGACCTAAATTATTTGAAACTTATTTTATCAAATAATTAATTTATAACTTTTTAGTGGAATTCAAACTTGTTTTACTCATATTTAACCACTTTTGTGCTTAACCTAGTGCAACTTGCCACCAGTGTCAGCCATTTTTGTTGAGTGTTATTGACCCTTTTGTTTGTGACCACATCAGTGAAGTAACCCAGGTGTACGGAACACAAACTCGTCCCAATATTTACCAAACGTTTAAGTTGATATGAGGAAAGTATATACACGAAAACAGACTGGGTGAAAACTTGAATGAAAATTAAATGTAGTGCATGAAAGTCTTGCTACAAGATACGGCAACTGGGAGATCAAACTGCCAGCAGCAAATGCTATTGCAAAAAAGTAGAAAATGAAAGCTTCCACTGCCGGTTTATGTGTCGCCAAATCTTTGGGCTTAATACCAAAATATTGTTGTACGTAATTTAGTTTAGCAGCCTAACTAAATCACTGAATTCCTAAATTGAGCACCGCTCTCAAGTACTGCACCAACCTTTGAGTTTTGGATGTTTCAATGACATTGTGCACTTGCAGGTCACCACGAAGGCTGAACAAACTAGTCCCACAGCTTCCCCACAACACAACATCGTTGTTGATCGTCATGGCAGGAACAAATCCTCTTACCGGCATTCCTCCAATTCCGAGATGCAGCTCTTTTGGACAAACGTGTAGGTCGCTCTGCAAGGTGGAAAACAAGAGCAAATACGGGGATGAGAATCACAACGTTTTCTTTATTGAATAGATGTCACATTGTTTTATAAGCAAAACGCAATATTTTGTAATCACCACAAGAGAGGTGACAAAGCTCTCTTTCTTCTGGAGTAGAATGTCGATGGAATCCGTTAAACAAAATGATTGCACAATGTTGCTTCTCTTTTAAGATATATAAACGAGAGAGTTCATAGAACACCTTACCACGTGCAATCATGAGAAAACGGATGTGGGAAGGGTCTTTTAAATACTTACTTTGCATTTCTGAGCACAAGCTTTTTTTCTTTTTTTAAAGCTTCAATTTTTCTGAATCTCGATACTCCCCAATGTTGAGGGCCTGAGCGGCAAAGTTGATTGGTCGAGATGGTATAATCCACTTTAAATGAAATAAAAGTTTTAATGTTTTTTTTTTTTTCAGAAGTTTACTGCCGCTGATGCAACTTCTTCTCTTTTTTTACACCACCTTATTTAACACATTAAATTAGTTAATTGTGAGGGTTGACAGAATGACCTAAGGGTACGCACACTCACCTCTAAGCTGTGTAGCCTTGGTTGTTTGAATCCCGACCCAGCTATAAACGGTCATCCCAGTGTTTCACAGGCAGGGTAATTCTTCAATAATGTGTGTGACTTCCCTCGGATGGACGTTAAATGAGTGTCCCATTTGCCAGTATTCATTGGCAGACGTTAAAGATCCCATGGTGTTCTTCACGAAGAGTAGGCGGTCTACCACTGGCACCATGAACGAATTACAAATTCCTGCCCTAACCAGTAGAGGGAACTGCATCAGCGGCATGGCCGCACCCTCACCAAATGATGCTATCCTTCAGCCTCGTGCTGCATATGAACAAAGAAGTAGGTATTCGTGCCTGGTGTTTGTGTCCTTTATGACGTTCCTAAATATTGATTTTTTTATTTCGAGTAATTTTCAAATCTGTTTGATTGCCAGACAAACAGATGAAAACAATAACCTTATTCATCTGTGTGCATGCACGCTCGGGACGAGATTCAATACATTTTGCCAAATTCAGAGTCAAAGCACTGCACATCCATGTTCCGATTCGTGTTCTACAGTTCAAAATGTAAAATTATATTGGAATTAACTAGTTCCTCGACCATAGACTGATGTCTGCAAACAGACAGGCATACTAAACCAATTGCTTAACCCCACTTTGCACTTTGCATGCAGGGTAATAAGGTCCACGACTGGTCCCTATATCCTTCAAACAGGTAATAAGGATAAAATTCTCAAAGTGTTAATTTATTACCTGAGCCACCGAAGGTGGACGGAGTTTGTTTTTTCACATTTGTCTGTTTGTCTGTCTGTGAGCAGTATATCTCAAAAGGTAATGGACGGATTCAGACGAAAAATGGTGGACAAGTTGGATATGTCGGCGACGGCACGGTTTTTCTAAGCTGTCCACGCTCTCACGCTTTCGAAGTTAAGTAATTGTTCACAATTGTATTTTTGTCGAAACTGTATTTATCTTTCGGTGTGTGTACCTATAGTGTGTCCCGAGGAAGATTATTGGTGTTAATCTTTCATACCTGTATAAAAAAATCGTGGGTTATTTCGTGCCGAGTTTTTTTCGGCCTAGTACTTTGCTTCCTACCTTGAGGCTTTTTTCTCTCAGCGGTCGATTGTGGTCCATTTACTTTCGTTCTCAGTTTTTCCCAGTCTTTTCATCCCATACTTCCTTGTTTAAAATAAATTTAAAAAACCCCCCAAAAAAAACATTTCCTTCTTTGTTCTTATTCATTGTTCTTATTCATTTATTCGTTGTTCTTATTCGTTCGTTCGTTCTTCGACCACGTGTTTCACCAACATTTCCCCAGATAGTTTTCACTGTTCAATTTTAAAATGTTTAAACTTTCCCCTGAAGTACTGTATTCTGTCGTATATAATAACACCTTTTTCTTCTTCTTCTTTAAAAGGGTGTTTTCGACTTGCTCACCAAATCTATTCATTCCCCAAAAAAATTCCATCTCTTACAGTTCCTCTTTTCTACATTCCCTAAACTCACCTGCACTCCATCCCCCCTCCAGCGTCCTGAAGTGTATCTTTGATTTGAAGGTCACAAGAAACTCATTTTGCAATAAATGTTCGTTTCCCATAAATCGTACACTTTCTAAATTCCAATCTCACCCCTCCCCTACAAATCTTCCCCATCACCCATCCCTTTCAAATCTCCCACCTTGCCCCTCCCCTCCAAATCTTCCCCATCACCCATCCCTTTCAAATCTCCCACCTTGCCCCTCCCCTCCAAATCTTCCCCATCACCCATGCCTTTCAAATGTCCCCCCTTGCCCCTCCCCTCCAAATCTTCCCCATCACCCATCCCTTTCAAATCTCCCCCCTTGCCCTTCCCTCCTAAACTCCCCCCGGACCCCTCCCCTCTGAGACTCCCCCTCACCCCTCCCCTCCTAAGCTCCACCCTCCCCTCCAAATCTCCCCCATCTCCCATCCCTTTCAAATCTCCCCCCTTGCCCCTTCCCTCCTAAACTCCCCCCTAACCCCTACCCTCATAAACTCCCCCTCACCCCTCCCCTTCAAATCTCCCCACCCTCTTTTTCTCCATTTCCCCCCTCTCACCCCTCCTCCTCAAAGCGTCCTCCCCGCTTATTCCCCCTTCCAACTCTCACCTCCATCTCCCCCAACCTTCTGCCTCACTCTCCCCCCCCCCCCCCCCCTCAAATAACACTTCACTGTGCCTCACCCAATCACCATCAAACCTTTTGTTCGCCCTATCCTCCCCTTTCTCCTAGCTATTCTGAAATCTCCGACACACTTTCAACAGCTCTCCCTACCTCTTCTTCCTCTTCCACATCTTACACTACTCCTCCCCCCACCCCCCCCCTTTTCTATATCCGATGCTCCACCTTCCTCTTCATTAACGGTATGGACCTCAAACATCTGGGGCCTACGCTCAAATTTGACTGATCTCTCCATACAGGTTGCTTCTGACAAACCAGACTTGATCTGCTCAACAGAAACTTTCCTCCTTCATGATGTCTCTGGTCCCTTAATATCTCTCCCGGGTTACTCGCTCCTCCGGTATGATAGACCTGAGCCTCGTCCTGGAGGTGGGGTTGCTATCTTTATCAAAAACTCTCTTCCTCACTCGCCCTGCACTGCCCTCTCTCCACCTCACCCCAGGAGTACCTCTGGCTATGGCTTCCCCTTCGCTCCCACCTTTTGTTCATATGTGTGTTGTACCGTCCACCAAACAGTGATGACTCCATCTACATCTCGCTGTCTGATAATATGGACCAACTTCTATCTACTCATCCCAACTCTCTCTTCCTCATATGTGGTGATTTCAATTGTCACCATGCCAGTTGGCTGGGTGTGGGTACCTCTCTCACCAGCCATGGCTCCTCAGCAAAGGACTTATGCGACTCACTGGGACAGACACAATCTGTTAATTTCCCGACCCGGATCTCAGGCAAAGGAGCATCCTCTCTTCTAGACTTGGTTATGACTGACTTCCCTGCAAATGTCTGCTGCTCTTCTTCTGCTCCAATCGGCTCATCTGATCATGTGCTTGTTAAAGTGGACATCTCTCTGACCATTCTCAGAGACCCTCCTCAGCATCGACGAGTCTGGCAATTCACTCAGGCCAATTGGCACGGTCTTCAAGCAGCCATCAATCATCTGGACTGGTCTCTCATCTCTACCACCTCTGACATCAACTCATCCTGGGAATTCTTCCAAAGTAAATTGCTCTCTCTCATGCACAGATTTATCCCATCTCGCCCTCAGTTGTCATACCCTTCCTCCCGTCCATGGTACACGGAATCTTGTGGTGAGGCTGTTGCCCAGAAACAACTTGCCTTCGCCTCCTGGAAAGCAAATCCAACGGAAGGAAATCTCATTTCCTTTCACAAAGCACGAAACAAGTGTGTGTCCACCCTCAGGAGAGCCAGGAAACAATATCTCTCCACTCTCAAGACCGAACTCTCAAACCTGTCTCCCTCTTCCAAATCCTGGTGGCATCTGGTCAAATCCGTTTCTGGTGTTTGTTCCCCCTCCATTCCCTCGCTTACCTCAAAGGGCTAGACAGCTGAACCCGCACATGAAAAAGCTGAATGCCTCAACTCTGTGTTTGCCTCTAAATCTTGTGTCCCAAACCCATCCCTCTCTGTACCCACCGTACCCAGTCGTACCCAGCTGTTCCTGGACTCTGTGTCCTTTCCTCCTGACAAGGTGGAAAAGTTTCTGTCAACCCTCGACTCTGATTCTGCAACTGGACCTGACGGCATCAGCCCACGGGTCCTAAAATCCTGCTCCGCCGCTCTTTCACTCCCTCTCTCTTTGTTCTCTTCACCCTCTCCTTTGCTCAAGGTCATCTTTCAGCATCTTGGAAATCAGCAAACATTACCGCTTTACACTTTTGTAAAGATCCTTGCAACTAAAAGGTGCAAAAACAGATTCTTGCAACGACAGACCAATCAGCCTTCTCCAAATTATCAGCAAAGTCATGGAATTCATCATTGCTTCAGATTTCAAATCTTTCCTCTTCTCAAATGGCTTGATCTCTGATCATCAATTTGGTTTCAGACCAGGTCACTCTATCTGGACATGCTGCTTCTGCTGTCTCAACAATGGATGGAGGTCCTCAATGCCAAACAGGAAATTAGAGCTGTCTCCCTTGACATATCACGTGCCTTCGATACGGTCTGGCACCCCGCTCTACTCACCAAACTCTCCTATGGTATTCATGGAAATCTCCACGCTTGGCTTGCGGACTTCCTCTCTAGTCGTAGTCAACGTGTGGCCCTGAATGGGTTTCTCTCATCTCCTCTTCCTGTTCAGGCTGGAGTTCCCCAAGGCAGTGTTCTGGGACCTGTGCTTTTTCTGGTCTTCATCAATGATCTCTCTGACTCTCTTGAAAATCCTCTCTATCTCTTTGCTGATGACTCCACTCTCTGCCGCTCCATTCCTCATCCCTCAGATCAGCAGTCTGCAGCCTCCTCACTCTCTGCAGACCTGGACAAAATCACAGACTGGTCAAGCAAGTGGAACATGTCTTTCAATCCTGACAGATCTCACACTCTTACTATGTCTCTCCGAAAAGACCGATTAGACAATCCTCCCATCCTCTTTCTGAATAATCCTCTCCCAAGAAGTTCTGTCACTCAAGCTTTTGGGTCTCACTATCTTCCCTGATCTTTCCTGGGAAAACCACAGTTCAAATCTAGCCACCAAAACCAGTCGCCGACTGGGCATCCTGCGTCGTGCGAAGTCCTTCCTTCGCACACCTGAGCTCCTCGCGACATACAAGGCTTTCATCCGCAGCTCAATGGAATACTGTTCTCCCCTCTGCGCCGTGCTCCTGCCCCCCAACTAGCTCGGCTTCACGCTGTTGAAACCAAAGCTTTCAGAATCATTGGAATCTCCCGCGATGAAGCTAACTCCGAGGGCCTCTCACTTACTCACTGCAGGCAGGTTGATGGGCTTTCTGTCTTCCACCGACTCCTCTCCGGCCTTGCTCCCCCAGCTCTCTCTGGGCTCTGTCCCCCAAATATTCCTGCAGGTCGCACAAGATCTGCCTGCAACCCTCTTATGGTTAAACTGTCAAAATCAAGACTCTCTGCTCACCTTCACTCCTTCATTCCTCTTTTCTCCCGCCTCTGGAACAAACTCCCTCACTCTCTTCAATCCCACTCATCCCTCCAGGTCTTTAAAACAGCTGTTCACCACCATCTTTTATCTTCCCCCATCCAACACCTTGATCTTTTCTACCCCTGCTAATTTCACCCCAAATTCTATTTTTTGAAATACCAACTTCGTTCCTTGAAGTCTTTGTAGTGTCCTTGTGTTTTATACTTCTCCCACCTCTCCCCCCCCTTCCCAAGCCCTCCCACAGATCTCCCGATGTCCCTGCTCTCAAATGTTGTGTTTGTGTGCTTCCCCTTCTCTCCCCATCTTGTCTACCTCCACCATTATTATATGTTGTGTGTCTGTTTGATTTTTTTGTGTGATAAATGTTAGCTCTTTCACGAGCCTCGATCCTATATGCAGAAAAAAAAAAAAAAAAAAAGTGCCAATAACGAATTGATTCGATTTTGGCGAAGATCTGGATGCAGATCCGGCCTATCGGTGGGATACAAAATGTAAACTGTTCAGCCTGGCAGAGATTTGCACTCTACAGAGTGTCGTTCTAGTTTTATAATGTTCTTACTTGTGTAAATGACACTTTTTGTTTTTGCTTCATTAAGGAGTAGCCTCAATAGTCACTCGGTCTGACAGTTGACTTAAAAGCCTGTTGTTGGCTTAGTAGTTAAGGTGGCTGGCTTAAGATCTTAGGGTCTTGAGTTTGAGCCCCTGTCGTTCCGTTAAATAACACCAGGTGGGTTGGCTCAGACTGTCATCATTCCAAGGTCGGCAAAATTAGTACCAGCTTTAACACAAAACTGAGAATAAGGTGTCACAATGCGACATTAGTGTGTTTATAATCACTAGTACACCAGTTCACTACAGGAGCAGTAAGAAGGGTCATTCATCTTTGGGGTATATAGATTACAGTCGATCTATGGTCGGGTCTCAAGAACATTGGGTGTGTGTTCATTTACCAAGTTTCTTGTGGAGAGATCACCAAGTGGTTTGAGCATTCGAGCAAGCACTCCATTCAAAACCATTAAGGAATGGCTGGCTTGGTAAGCGCAAGATATCTGCTTGGTAAATGAGCACACCCTGGTCTTCCTCTTTTCAATTTCGTGTTAAACAGCAGGAGCGAGTTTCCAAAGTTCGCTACGAAAAACGCCATGTTAGCGGCAAGAAGGGCCACATTATTAACCCAACCCCTGTGGGGTATATAGAGTACCGTAGATCTTCGCTCAGTTCTGTAAGTAAAACTTACCTCACGGATGTCGGGATTCCTCCAAATTTCTTAATTTAGTGTTATAAAGAGCATTAGCGACTGTTTAAAAATCTAATCATACGTGTTTGTGGTTTATAATATTTTTACTTCCGGTCGAGGTCGTTGCTCCCACAAAAACGCCATGATAAACTTTATAAATGTTAACCTTCTTTATACGTGCAAGGGAGGGCAGCGAAGGGTAACGAAGGTCTTACATTCACGGACCCTACCGGACCTCTTCGAGCCTGTTAATCAATGCAAACCAACACGGATTTAAAATGCATGCAAAAATACCGGCTTCATTGAAAGAAATGCCGGTAACAAAAGAATGCACGGTAAAAGATGAAATCCTAAATGGAGCGCTCCTACACGGACCCGTATACACACACAAGGGGAAAAATAAATGTGAGCTCTGGTCCCCTTGATCGTCCCGGATCGTCACAGGCCCCCCGCGTCTTTGCATGGGAAAATACACCTTCAATCGTGGGAACCAGGCCTGAGCGCATCGTTCCTTCACTCCAGCCGCGCTCGGCCTCATCGTCCGCTTCTCACAGCAAAGACGTCTCTCAGCGCACCCAGACAATGCACAGTGACACTGACGAGCCAAGGAAAGGACAATGCGGGTGCTCAAACCGATGAAAGGCAGGGACCATGAAGACAAAATGCGCAACTGCGTCCGCCTTTCATGAACACCAGGAAGCGAGAGGGTGTGGTGCGTGAATGCCATCTCCAAGCGCGAGCCCGAACTCCAACCACACACAACGAGGACCCAACGCAATCGAGCACCGTATATGTGACCGTTCACTTGCAATGTCCCTGGCGCAAGAGAGAAAATGTCCACGTCTGCACGCCACCAATGCCAGGACCCAAGAGGACAAAATGTCCGGACTCGAGTCTTTTATTCTCAAGGCTCTGACGTCATCCGACGATCCCCGTGCGTGCTCCAATCATCGAGTCCCTCTCATCGCTCGACCATACCGGACCAATCACTGCTCTTCGGGGCGTGGCTTCACCAACCTGCCTGCTTGATGTTGTGATGTGGCAGGTGGCGACGCCAGCGGTATTGTTCAATGTCTTGTTTTGGTTACTTTTTATTTAATGTTTATTTTAGGTGCAGCGTGCGAGGCTGGTGTGGTGTGTGTCATAAGGAACAAGGGGAAGTGTACAGAGGTGATTACTGATTACATACAGGGGATTAATTACCATTAATCCCTAAATAATTAACATAACCCCACTGCTCGTCATGGGGACAAAGATACACTCTTACACGACATCCGGTCTAAACGGATCCCTACTTATGGTACATGGGGGTTCTTCTTCTTCACGACAGTCAGAGCACACTGCCGACAATTCCAACTGGACTAAGGTATCGCATTGCCTACCCCCATAAATGTAACAATATTATGCTATTATCGTTAGTTTTGTTATTAGAAGCGGCCTTGGAAAAACGCCACAATAAAGCAACGGGGTTGCATGTTGAGGTGTATATCCGTGTTAAGATAGCTTTATCATGGCGTTTTTCAAGGGTGCTTCTAATAACAAAAGTAAGAACAACACTGCATATTGTTACGGACGCGGTTTAGATGTTATTTACCGAGCGGTGGTATTGCCGCGACCGAACAGTTATTCCCCGACTAGACCCCGATTCCACCCAGACGTTGACCAAATCGCGCTATGCCAAATCAATGATAGAAAGGACACGACGACTGGGAAAGAGGAAACGACGCAAGGGGTACAGTTCTCAAGACCTCCGGAGGAGGGTATAATTACAGTGGTGGAGAAAAGGGGGTAGATTACAAGGCAGTGAGGTAAAGACACAGAAGAGATGGGCACTTAATTACCGTCTTATCTTATCCCAGACAGACCACAGACAAACGGAACAAGGCGGACTTACACAGGGATTGATGACAGGAAGGGACAGGTAGGGCGATAGCACAAGGTGCACCTTGGCTCGGGGACAGGATAAAGCACGGTCCAGAAGATGCGGGGAGGCCTCACAGCGCTCGGAAGGGACGTCTTGCTTGCTCCAAGCTCAGCGCGCATCTGACGTCACCTCCCTCTCCCTGCGCATGCTCAGCGGGGAGTGACACGCCCTCGGCTGGTTGGCTCCGCCCCACTGGGGCCGGTCCGCCGCTTCCATTGGGTGCGGGGGTTACCGGGCTCCGCCCTTGACGAGGAGCTGACAGGGAGCCCCTATTTGGTAACCCCGTCGAGCACATGTTCGATGGCGGCTCGTTGGGGAGGCCTGGTGCCCTCCCAACACCCCCTACCAACCAAACCGGAGTGAGGACGCGCACTCCCCGCGCCCACCGCTGCCGTTGCTGTTGTTGTTGTTGTTGTTGCTGAACCGTGAGGAAGAGCTGCGGGTAGGTATTGGGAGGTCCTAAACTTCCTAACGGTGCCATACAATCACATTCTGGTGCAACGAAGGGTCAGAATTAATGGAAACGAGTCCTTAACTGACATAGACTAAGAATAACTAGCAAGATGTCCTATAGTTGTCTTACATGAGATGCAGTGAACCTGGGCACGACATTTAATGGGGGAAATAGGGGGAGGTCGGGTCTACAGAGTGTTGTTTACAGAAAATGGGACTAGGGAATGGGGGATTGGGGATAGTTGGGAAGTATTGAGGAAATAGGGGAATATTTACAAGCGGATATGGATGGATGCAAATCCCATATCCGCAACATTGCACCCTTCTCTACCTCGGGGCGTCCCGACCCGATAAATTTTTACCTACTTTAGTGTGGCACTCAGATGTAGTTCCCTCTACTATTAACTCAACCCTGAGTGCGACAGTTTTACAGATGTTCACAAATGAGTAAATATGTCCCCCTGCGACGTTGCACCCTTCTCCTAACAGAAACACACCCACAGGATAACCGAATCGCGGAAAGCATCCTCAAACTAAACATACAGCCGGTAGGGAGCATTATTTATACAACACTGATATTTACACTACGATCCAGGACCTGTTCTTTGAGGAACACATGCAGATGTTATGCATAGGGAGAGCACGCATGCCAGCATCGATACACCAACGCACGAGTGCCCTGTGGCCCTACGGCCTTTAATAATGTGCAGAGCACCCCGTCCAAGCACCAAAAGCACCACCCCATTACGCACAGTCAGCACCATCCGGTGCACCAATAAAGTGTTCATAAAAATGCACAATTAAGTGTCCATGGTCCATGTAACAATATTATGCTATTATCGTTAGTTTTGTTATTAGAAGCGGCCTTGGAAAAACGCCACAATAAAGCAACGGGGTTGCATGTTGAGGTGTATATCCGTGTTAAGATAGCGCAAGCGGATAGCGCACCGGTGGTGTCGCAGCCGGCCGATGTTCTGCCGCTGGTCTTGCCTTCATGGAGTGCACTTGGCCTTCTGGCTTCTTTAGAAATAAAGAAAGGCGCCAACCGCGTCCATTTCTTAATTGTGGCCGTCAGGGGGCCAACTAAAAGTGGTTCACCTGTATGGCATAGGTGCCACGTTGACCCAGAGGTCCATCCACGGGTGGTGCTTGACCGCAAAAGAACTGCGGTCCATTGTGGGCGGCCACAAAAATTGCGGTCCATATGGTGTATCGATCCAGGCAGCAAGCAGCGGAAGTACAGGCCCACAACTGCGGAGCCAGCACCTCTCTCTCCTCTCTCTCTGCCCCAAAGCCAGATCCTCGGAGGTGGGAGACAAAAGAAGACAAGTGAGTAAGGTGGTAAGGGCGCAAAAGTGCACGCAATACAAGGTAATGCACACTGGGGGCACATGGGAACCAGGTGAGACCGGTACGTTCCTACCGTACGCCCCCCCCCCCACCAGGTAACCTACATTGCCCCTCCCTTACCCCTTACTGTATCCACAAAACACAACACTACCCATAAACATCTACTTTACACATCAACAAACGTCCCTACTGTCTTCCCCGTTCCTCCCAGAAACCAAATTCGTCTTCTCTCCCTCCTAACCAATCAAATTTGCCATTTCCAACTCTCATCAAAATCTGCCATCTCCAACTCAACATCAAAATCTGCCATCACCAATTCATCATCAGTCCCTCCTAAGGAGGGAGAGATGGAATCACCCCAATGTCTTATCCACGTCGTGATGCGTCTCACAAATCCAAACAGCAATTCTCATTTCCTGCAACACAAAACAAAGAAAACACAGGTGTAGAGTCATCATCATCACCTCAGGTAAGTGGCTGCGTATGGTGCGACAGGTTCATCAATCCTAACTATTTCCTAAATGACTTTAACAACTTTACATTACCCGGGGTCTTTCTCCTGCCAAACCATTGGCCCACTTACACTATGGGTTCTAAAAACCAATTCCCATTGACCAAACTGTGGTGCTTCTCAAGTTGGGGTCTCACTCCCCCGATTCATCTCCCGGTGCCCTCGCACAATTTCTGGGCTGCGACGTGTAGCTCTCCCAGCAGGTCTACCCACCTGCACACCTCCACCACTGCAGTTGCCACCCGAGCTTACCTAGCTCCTCACCCTAACCTATCTAGCTGGGGAAGGCCCCTCCTGGCTCTGTCACCCCACTCGGTGCCCTCTGGCACTGGGCTACCCGGGTCCGTCCTCCGGATCCTCGGGCCCCATCCACAACTACCGGCTCCCAGAGCCCACCTGCGGCCTCACCTGGCCGACATCTAACAGTGGCGGAGTGCCCAACCATTCACACTCATACTAACAGGCCACACGACCAGCCAATTTCACCACACCAATGCACCCATCCACAATACCATTCTGCAACCGCACCACAAATGCCAATATCCAACCACAATTTACCTATACCTTCTAACTATTCTTTAAACTACCCTCCCCGGGTACTCGTGAAAAGGGGTCCACTCTTCCCCCATCCACACCTTCGCACCATGCACACCACTCCGTACCATTTACTCCAACTCTCTCCACACCACGCATTCTCTGCTCCATATATTCCACACACCTGTACTTGCACACCTGTGCTCTCATACTTGGTGCCGCCTGCACCCTTCTCTCCCCCAAAGCTCCTTCAATCATTCAATACAATGCACAACCACAATCGTTCCTCATGCACTGCTCCATACACTTCCACGCTCAAAACCATTCACAATCACCTTCTCAAGCATTGCCTAGCAATTCCTCATTACACCAAGCCCGAGAGGCACCCATCGGCTGCACCACGGACGCACCTATCGGCTGCACCACGGACGCACCCACAGGCTGCACCATGGACACACGCACCGGCAGCACCACGGACACACCCACCGGCTGCACCACGGACACACGCACCGGCGGCACCATGGACAAACCCATCGGCTGCACCACGGACACGCACACCGGCTGCACCACGGACACGCGCACCGGCGGCACCATGAACACGCCCATCAGCTGCACCACGGACACACGCACCGGCGGCACCATGGACACACCCACCGGCTGCACCACGGACACACGCACCGGCGGCACCATGGACAAACCCATCGGCTGCACCACGGACACGCGCACCGGCGGCACCACGGACACACCCACCGGCTGCACCACGGACACACGCACCGGCGGCACCATGGACAAACCCATCGGCTGCACCACGGACACGCGCACCGGCGGCACCACGGCCACACCCACCGGCTGCACCACGGACACACGCACCGGCGGCACCATGGACACACCCATCGGCTGCACCACGGACATACCCAACAGCTGCACCACGGACACACCCCCCGGCTGCCCCTCGGACGTACCCACCAAGCGTTCCACTCTAATCTACCTGCGTCCCCACTACAGGTATCATTGTCACTAACTAATCTTAACGTCACCTAATGTCATCTTCGCTAGATCCCTACACACGATATCCTAACCCACCCGGGCTAGTTTTCACTGCCATACACCCCATAAGTTAGTGCTCCTTTGCCCCCGGTTTGTGAGGGATGACAGAGTTGCCATCCCACCACATCGGGCATCTCCCACTACCAATTTTGCACATCAAATTTCAACAAATCAAAAATTTGCCAATCACTACCCATCATCTGCCAATCATTACTGCCAATCCTTTGCCAATCATCAAATTTTGTTTTTCTAATTTCGGGGCCAAAACACTATCCTCGTCATTACAGTCTACTTACTAATGCCTCTCGGTGCGCCAATTCACTTCTAAAGCTCGGCTTCGTACAGCCAAGCCATGAATGCGGGTTGTTTGGTGCCAGCGGCTGGATACGTCCCGCATTCGGTGCAGGGAAGGAGGTTTACCCGGGCCGAGGTCCCACGCACCATCTCGGCACGGAGCCATCCCATGGCCCGATCTCGACCTGCCGGACTGCCTCAACAAAAAGTGGTCGCCATGACGACCCTTCCTATCGGGCTGCCCGCTCCGCCTAGTGGAGCACGGACGCGGCCGTTCAAAGCGAGGCCCAGCGTGGATCGCGTACGGCGGTCCTTTCGAACCCGCCGTGGCTCGGATCCCTGCTGGTTCCCGCGGCACGCGAAGCTGCCCGACGCGCACCGAGGGCCCGATTCGGCTATAAGTCGTTCTAACCTCTAACCCGGTTACCGTCGATGCCTCACCTGCATGCTTACACGCATACGCTACCCCTTTCTTGCTCATACATCCAGCCGTTTCCCTGCTCTTGGTCATTGCACCTTCTCTTACACACCCAGGTACACTCATTCCACTCACAGACTTGGTCACACACCTGACCACCGAACACCTTGGCACACATTCGTCGCTCGCACACCTCACCAACACACCTCTTCGCGCCCCCTCCTCGGTCACCTCCTCTGTGACGATCACAGGTGTGCTCTCACTCGCACACCCAACCACGTGCCTCACTACCAATTCCAGCGTGCATTCCCACACACGCTCTACCATTCCAGGTGTGCTTCCTTTCTCACCTGTCACAACCAACTCACGCTCCGTGTCACTCTTACTACTCTCACCTCCACTCTTGACAGCGCACTCACCCTTACTCTCGACAGCGCACTCTTTCCTCATGCACCCGTCCATTACACACCTTTCTCGCGCACACTCTCCCGTTACACCCTCTGTAACACTCACCACAGGTGTACACTCTTCCTTACTTTTGACAGCGCACTCTTTCCCCATGTACCCGTCCGTTACACACCTTGCTCGCGCATCCTCTCCCGTTACATCCTCTGTAACACTAACCACAGGCGTGCATTCTTCCGTTACATCCTCTGTAACACTCCTCACTACGCGCTTCCATGTGCTCCCTCGCACACGCGCTACGACCGACTCACTCTCGACAGCACCCTCACTCCTTGGCGCGCACTTTTTCCTCACACACCCCAGAGTCGGACTTTCTCGCACACCTCCTTTTTCGCACACCAGACCTGTCGCACACTTCACCAACGGCCTCTCACGAACACCCGGGTCCATCTCGACCCCCAAGCTTATTAAATCACCTGGCGCATCATACGCACGACCATATTGGTCACCACTTACACCGGGTCCTCTTTCTCTTCGCTTCTCCTCCATCACCTGCGAATCCCTCATCCAGTTAATGAGCACATCATCACGATCCGAACACAGACTTTGGACCAATTCTTTTACTTCCTCTTTCATCTCTTTCTTATCCCCTCTCCGTCGCTTCTTAATTTCGCTCACCCCTTCTTCCACTTCTTCTAATTTCTGCTTCACCTCTTTTATTTCCCGGTGCGTCTCCTCAAGTTCGTCCTCTAAGGCTACCTTGACCGTTTCTATGTGCGTCCTCACCTGCCGGTCCTTCGTCTCCATTACCTGTATCACCTCGTCCAACCTCGTTGTCAGTCCCTCACGTACCATCTGACACTCTTTTTTAATTACCCCTACGTCCTTTTTCATCTCCTTCTGTGTTGATTTTAAACCCTCTATTACCGCTGTGTTCTTCTTTACCTGGTCCCCCAACTCCTTTTGTCCCACTGTCAGTTGTTCTACTCCCAGCGTCAACTCCTCTATACCACCTTGCAATTTTACAGTCCCCTTTCTCACCTCCTTCTCCATGCGCTCCTCACAGTGCCTCACCTCCTCGCGCACTCCTCCGACCTCCTCACTCACACCTCTTCTGATCTCCTCTCCCATCACTTGCATCTCCTGCCCAGATGCCACCCTCATCTGCTCCATTTCCTCCCTGTGAGCATCCAATTTAGTTTCTACCCCCATTCTGACCCCCTCTATCTGCTGCCCCATTTTTTTAACTTCCCTTTCCGCTTGGTCCCTCATGTCCCTCAATTTGCCTTCCATACTGTTTTCTAACCCCTCTAACCCCTCTTTCATCCCTTCCATTTGATTCTCTTGAGCGGCCATTCTGTTTTCTACCCCCGTTAACCCATGTTTCACCCCTTCTATCCCATTGTCTAACCCCTCTAATTTAGCTTCTAGCCGTTCCCCCATTTCTCCCATTTTGCCCCCCATTCTGCCCCCCAATCGCTCACTATCAGCCCTCATTTGCTCACTCTGAGCATCCATCCAGTTCCCCATTACCCCCATCATTCTGCTTTCCAATTCTTCTCCATTCTTGTCCATAAGGGCCTTCATTTGTATAAAAAAAAGGTTCAAATCCACCAGCGGCGCTGCTACGGTCGCGGGCGCGGTCGCCGTAGCCATCTGCGAGGCGCCATTTTGCGCGCCCGTAACCTCGTGCGCGAGGACGCCATTTTGTGAACCTGCCGCCCTCACTGCTTCGCTCTCATGTCCCTCAATTTGGTCCTGGATCGACCCTGCCTCACTCTCCTCTACCGGAACCCAGCCGTCTTGATCTGCCATAGCGCGACTTTCAAAATTCGGGTTTTTGTAAAACAAAAGCAAATTTCGGTACTTTATAATTTTGACCAAATTTTTTTCCTAGATGTTTTTTTTAAAATTTGGTTCGGGCCTCGAATCCCACTCCCGACACCAATTGTTACGGACGCGGTTTAGATGTTATTTACCGAGCGGTGGTATTGCCGCGACCGAACAGTTATTCCCCGACTAGACCCCGATTCCACCCAGACGTTGACCAAATCGCGCTATGCCAAATCAATGATAGAAAGGACACGACGACTGGGAAAGAGGAAACGACGCAAGGGGTACAGTTCTCAAGACCTCCGGAGGAGGGTATAATTACAGTGGTGGAGAAAAGGGGGTAGATTACAAGGCAGTGAGGTAAAGACACAGAAGAGATGGGCACTTAATTACCGTCTTATCTTATCCCAGACAGACCACAGACAAACGGAACAAGGTGGACTTACACAGGGATTGATGGCAGGAAGGGACAGGTAGGTCGATAGCACAAGGTGCACCTTGGCTCGGGGACAGGATAAAGCACGGTCCAGAAGATGCGGGGAGGCCTCACAGCGCTCGGAAGGGACGTCTTGCTTGCTCCAAGCTCAGCGCGCATCTGACGTCACCTCCCTCTCCCTGCGCATGCTCAGCGGGGAGTGACACGCCCTCGGCTGGTTGGCTCCGCCCCACTGGGGCCGGTCCGCCGCTTCCATTGGGTGCGGGGGTTACCGGGCTCCGCCCTTGACGAGGAGCTGACAGGGAGCCCCTATTTGGTAACCCCGTCGAGCACATGTTCGATGGCGGCTCGTTGGGGAGGCCTGGTGCCCTCCCAACACCCCCTACCAACCAAGCCGGAGTGAGGACGCGCACTCCCCGCGCCCGCCGCTGCCGTTGCTGTTGTTGTTGTTGTTGCTGAACCGTGAGGGAGAGCTGCAGGGAGGTATTGGGAGGTCCTAAACTTCCTAACGGTGCCATACAATCACATTCTGGTGCAACGAAGGGTCAGAATTAATGGAAACGAGTCCTTAACTGACATAGACTAAGAATAACTAGCAAGATGTCCTATAGTTGTCTTACATGAGATGCGGTGAACCTGGGCATGACATTTAATGGGGGAAATAGGGGGAGGTCGGGTCTACAGAGTGTTGTTTACAGAAAATGGGACTAGGGAATGGGGGATTGGGGATAGTTGGGAAGTATTGAGGAAATAGGGGAATATTTACAAGCGGATATGGATGGATGCAAATCCCATATCCGCAACAATATAATAGCATAATATTAATGTTATTACAAAAGAATGTTAATACTAATAATATCTTCCCCTCCACAAGGGGTGTTTCCGCCTTGAACAAACGCCGAGTTAACGTTTATGAACAGCTTATCGTGACGTTTTGTGGGAGCACCGACCACGACCAGAAGTAAAATGCTAATAAACCACACACATGTTCGATTACCTTTTAAACAGTCGTTAATGCTGTTTAACACTAAAGTGAAAGGTAGGAACCCCGGGGTGTGTTCAGTTATCAAGCAGCTAACTAACGCTTGCCAGGCCAGCCATTCCTTGTCATGGTTTTGAATGGAGGGCTTGCTCGAATGCTTAAACCACTTGGCGAGTGCTCTACAATAAACTTGGTAAATGAATAAACCCCTCCCCAATGTTATTGAGGCCTGACCCTAGATCTACTGTAATCTATATATCCCACAGAGAGGAATGACCCTTCCTGCCGCCGCCATAGGGAATGGGTGTACGAGTATTATTAAATTGTAAGGGGAGTCCCAAAAGTTGTAAGGGGAGGAGTTTTATCACATTTGTAATGAGACGTCCATGATGTGAATAAATCTGCTGTGTTGCATGAGTCTAAGCAGCCAGGAACCGACAAGTGAATCCATAAACAGAAGATTCCCAATTCCCCTCCAACCCGGGGGTAAATTGTCCAGCATAAACCAAATGAGTCTTCCAGCCCTAAAGCCTTTTATTCTGGATGCTGAGTTCTGCGAGCTGGGCTGCGCGTACTGAAGTACATAACTATCGATCCACGGAGTGTGGGCTCAGTGTGATGGGGTACATAGCTATTGATCCATGGAGTGTGGGCTCAGTGTGATGGGGTACATAACTATCGATCCATGGAATGTGGGCTCAGTGTGATGGGGCACATAACTATCGATCCATGGAGTGTGGGCTCAGTGTGATGGGGTACATAACTATCGATCCATGGAGTGTGGGCTCAGTGTGATGGGGCACATAACTATCGATCCATGGAGTGTGGGCTCAGTGTGATGGGGTACATAACTATCGATCCATGGAGTGTGGGCTCAGTGTGATGGGGTACATAACTATTGATCCATGGAGTGTGGGCCCAGTGTGATGGGGTACATAACTATTGATCCATGGAGTGTGGGCCCAGTGTGATGGGGTACATAACTATTGATCCATGGAGTGTGGGCCCAGTGTGATGGGGTACATAACTATCGATCCATGGAGTGTGGGCCCAGTGTGATGGGGCACATAACTATTGATCCATGGAGTGTGGGCTCAGTGTGATGGGGCACATAACTATTGATCCATGGAGTGTGGGCTCAGTGTGATGGGTACATAACTATCGATCCATGGAGTGTGGGCTCGGTGTGATGGGTACATAACTATCGATCCATGGAGTGTGGGCTCAGTGTGATGGGGTACATAACTATCGATCCATGGAGTGTGGGCTCAGTGTGATGGGGTACATAACTATCGATCCATGGAGTGTGGGCTCATTGTGATGGGTACATAACTATTGATCCATGGAGTGTGGGCTCATTGTGATGGGGTACATAACTATCGATCCATGGAGTGTGGGCTCATTGTGATGGGTACATAACTATTGATCCATGGAGTGTGGGCTCATTGTGATGGGTACATAACTATTGATCCATGGAGTGTGGGCTCATTGTGATGGGTACATAACTATCGATCCATGGAGTGTGGGCTCATTGTGATGGGTACATAACTATCGATCCATGGAGTGTGGGCTCATTGTGATGGGTACATAACTATTGATCCATGGAGTGTGGGCTCATTGTGATGGGTACATAACTATCGATCCATGGAGTGTGGGCTCATTGTGATGGGTACATAACTATCGATCCATGGAGTGTGGGCTCAGTGTGATGGGGTACATAACTATCGATCCATGGAGTGTGGGCTCAGTGTGATGGGGTACATAACTATCGATCCATGGAGTGTGGGCTCATTGTGATGGGTACATAACTATCGATCCATGGAGTGTGGGCTCATTGTGATGGGTACATAACTATCGATCCATGGAGTGTGGGCTCATTGTGATGGGTACATAACTATTGATCCATGGAGTGTGGGCTCATTGTGATGGGTACATAACTATCGATCCATGGAGTGTGGGCTCATTGTGATGGGTACATAACTATCGATCCATGGAGTGTGGGCTCATTGTGATGGGTACATAACTATCGATCCATGGAGTGTGGGCTCATTGTGATGGGTACATAACTATCGATCCATGGAGTGTGGGCTCATTGTGATGGGTACATAACTATCGATCCATGGAGTGTGGGCTCAGTGTGATGGGTACATAACTATCGATCCATGGAGTGTGGGCTCATTGTGATGGGTACATAACTATTGACAAAGCACTGCTTTGTGTGGGCCAGAGGAGCCTGTAAAAAAACAACATAAAATGCATTTTACACCAAAATCAGAAAGTTAGGGTTAAGCTTTGAGCATCAAAGTGAGAAAATAATTACATTGACATATCACAATAATAATAACCAAAAAGTGTGACTTTGACGATCATAATCACACCAGACACTTCACATTCTGTAGATGGTGTAGTTAACCCTCCCCCCATGGGAAAGAAGGTGCGGCTGACGTTTAGAGTGTTAAGCCTTCGTCAAAGCAAAAGAAGCTGCGTATTAAATTACTGTCTTTTGATCTGATGAAGGACCTACGTTTTATTTTTCCCACGATGGTAAACATGCAGTAATCAACTTTTGGAACTGGGAAAATCCATTATTTATTATGTTTGCCGGACACAGACCAATACTCGTTTTTACCGGGCACACATTTACCTGAAACTCACTTGCATCATAGATTAATAATTGGCCATCAGCTGTTCCGACGAGTAGTAGCTGACTCTTTCTGAAAAACAAATCATCAGAGTAAAAACATGACAGTGCTATAGGGTTCATCTTATGGGGTCATTTTGCTTTTAGTTATTTTTGGATGGTATAATTGCTCAAACACTAGCAAAGTATTGTAGGCCATGGGCTACTAGCGGCCGGTGTTACCCCACAAAAAAACCTCTGACACTATATTTTTCTGATGCCCTAGAGTATCCTGAACATGAAATCAAATGTTAACATTACACAAGTCGGGACGAAATTGTCATTTTGGATCAATATTTAGAGGTACCCTCAAAACGCGACCATGGTTGATTCGCATCACACTCAATTTCCATATTTTATACTTTGATAATTTGCGAGGTCATGACAGCAGCAATACACACAAGTGAAGTACCAAATGAAAGCCTAGCTTCTGCTGGTTATTCTGAAATCAATATTGTCATGTTTCAGAAATATTTCATGTATGTTATTGGACTACATATGACCGTACACAGCGTACATATTTAGCGCCTCACAAATATGATGAATGAATGAATATAAACCAAAAAAAAAAAAACAACAACAACCACGGTCCCCGAAAAAGGCCAACCCCCGCTTGCGGGGAAAAATGGCCTCTAAAGGTGGTTTTTTTTTTTTTAATGAAGATAAACTGACAAAGTTATGGCAAGTTCGAAAATGGCGCTCGTTAATAAGAGAAAGGAAAGCAGCGAGCAATACATTCATGGGATTCAATACATCAACAACTCATGTACCAATTCAATATCTACTCTTCTGTGATGTAACTTATGGTCATAAAGATTACGAAGATGATGAAGGGTGAAACTAGCCTGACAGAATGTATGCACATTAGCAAATGAACAAGCCACCACTAGATGAGATATGCTGGGTCATGTATTCAATACAATGAACGGGCACATAGGTCATTCACTGGTGAACATCGTCAATCTTGATCACTCTCAGTGCTGTCTCCACCAAACTGATACGGGATATCTAGAAGTTCTGAATCCGAGTCATCTGAGTCCAAATCTTCAGAACCTTGTGGTTCATCGATGATACCGATGAGCTGTTGTAGCAGCACCTTTCCTACATACCATGGTGTCTTCAGCTTGCCATCCCTCAACTCCCATCCATGGCCAACTGTTACATCTGGAATATCTGGTTTAGCGATATGGACCCTCTTCCAGATTCCAATCTGATAGTTCACCACCTTATGTGCTGCTCTAGACTACATGGTGGTAGTGTTCACATTTCCACATTATTTGAAGGGTTGAGTTGGTCCTCCTAGGCACATAGTTCCTTTATGTGAATGTATCTCAGTTCATTGACCTTATGCACTGCAGTGCGACCATAGATGGCACAAGTGAACACCTCGAGTTCATCAATATCTTCTGCCACATCCCACATTTATCCCATCCTGGACAGTACAGCTGAACACTTTGGGGGTTTTCCGAAGAGTTTTCATGAGCTGGATCTTCCCTAGTCCCTTGAAGGTGTTGGTTGTGTCACATCCAGTGCACGAATGGAGACACAAGAGTGCTGTGCAGTGATGCTGTATGTGCCCCTCTGCGAGCTCAGTAATGTTGATCAGTCTTTGCTTATCTGTATGCCAGCCTCGATGATGGCCGAGAGGGCAAGAACCTGATCACAGGTACAGCACCGGGCCTAAAGCCCCCCCCTGCCTATCAGGTATGAAGGTCTCCAGGGTGGGGGTTAAACGGGATAGTAGGGCCCTCTCCATCAGCTATTTTTTTCAGTAATTGTAGGGTGCATTTTCCTGGCATGGTTTGGGTGTAGTCATTCCCTTAGAAGGTAGCTCAATGCCAATCGCTACTTAATGGGACTAAGTGATCATCCACCCCGTGTTTAGGCATTTCTTTCCTGCCGGGGGGGGTGTCTTCCAGGATGGCAATGTCCCCATCCCCAGAGCACGTGGAGTCGCCCAATGCTATGATGAGCACGACAATGATGTTATCCATATGCCATGGCCTTCTCAGTCACCAGACGTGAACCCAATCGAGCATTTGTGGAGTACTAGCAGGAGTACCCGGACCCGGCGTTGCCTGGCCAGTGATGTTCGAATCCTGTTGGCATTTTGAAGAAATCAAATTGGTTTTTGTTTTTTCTATTTTTTGTGGGTGCCTAAAACACTTCCCGACACCTACTGAGGAAAATTTATATTTTATGTTATAATATTACGCACACACACACACACACACACACACACGTCAGGGATAATTTAATATTACCTTTTAGAACGTTCTCGTTTCAAACGTTTCCAAACGTTTTTTTTTTTTTCAAAAAAATGTTTCTTTTTTTTTTTGGCCTAAAACCCTCAACAACACTCACTGATGAACCTTTGAAAGCTTGACGAAGATCCGTTCAGCCATCTCTGAGAAAAATGGCAACACACACACATAGACAAATGGCTCTCTTGTAATATAGATTCTGGAACGACGCCTGAGACAGCATTTTCCACCTCCCTCAAACAGGTGTGAGTTGATTAACTTTCTTGTGGAAGAATGGTGCCGCATCCCTCCTGCAGAATTCCAGACACTGGTGGACTCTATGCCATGCGTGCGCATGCAGGCCATACAGGCTGCATGTGGTGGCCCAATGTCCTATTACATTTTTTGGCCATGACCTGTGGATGTAACACACACACACACACACACACACACACACACACACACACACACACACACACACACACACACACACACACACACACACACACACACACACACACACACACACACACACACACACGCTTTCACCCCTCCTGCCCCTGCTGTTTTTTCCTGGCCCTGGACCCACTGAACAACCACATTAATGAGCAAGGACATGAATACACACTGATGTCACTCGGTGATGAATGAATGAATACTCAGTGATGTCACACTGAACATCCAAAAAGGTGATATAAATATTTGCTGCACATGGATGATTTAAAGGCCTTCAAGCCAAAGGAGGAAAAATTGGCAGAACAACTGAAATGTCAAACGGTACTCCGACAACATTCAAATGCAATTTGGCCGAGATAATGTGCCAAGTGCACATTCATACAAGGTAGACCAACAAAAACGGACAACATCAAAATTGACACAAATACAAAAGGGGAGCTAGACAACAAAGCATCACACAAATACCTCGAACTAGAAGAGGGCCACCAAATATAGTGCATTCAGAAAGTATTCAGACCCCTTCACCTTTTTCACACTTATTATGTTGCAGCCTTGTGCTGAAATCGTTTAAATTCATTTTTCCCTCATCAATCTACACTCAATACCCCATAATGACAAAGAGAAAACAGGATTTTAGAAAGTTTTGCAAATTTATTAAAAAGAAAAAACTGAAATATCACATTGACATAAGTATTCAGACCCTTAACTCAGTACTTAGTTGAAGCACCTTTGGCAGCGATTACAGCCTCGAGTCTTCTTAGGTATGACGCGACAAACTTTGCACACCTGGATTTGGGGATTTTCTGCCATTCTTCTCTGCAGCTCCTCTCAAGCTCTGTCAGGTTGGATGGGGACCGTCGGTGGACAGCCATTTTCAGGTCTCTCCAGAGATTATCGATTGGGTTCAAGTCAGGGCTCTGGCTGGGACACTCATGGACCTTCACAGAGTTGTCCCTAAGCCACTCCTGCGTTGTCTTGGCTGTGTGCTTAGGGTCATTGTCCTGTTGGAAGGTGAACCTTCGGCCCAGTCTGAGGTCCTGAGAGCTGTTTCAGGTTTTCATTAAGGATATCTCTGTACTTTGCTCCATTCATTGTTCCCTCAACCCTGACCAGTCCCCCAGTCCCTGCTGCTGAAAAACACCCCCACAGCATGATGCTGCCACCACCATGCTTCACCGTTGGGATGGTATTGGGCAGGTGATGAGCGGTGCCTGATTTACTCCAGACATGACACTTAGAATTGAGGCCAAACAGTTCAATCTTGGTTTCATCAGACCACAGAATCTTGTTTCTCACAGTCTGAGAGTCCTTTAGGTGCTTTTTTGCAAACTCCAAGCGGGCTTTCATGTGTCTTTCACTGAGGAGAGGGTTCCGTCTGGCCACTCTGCCATAAAGCCCAGATCAGTGGAGTGTTGCAGTGATGGTTGTCCTTCTGGAAGTTTCTCCCATCTCCACACAGGATCTCTGGAGCTCAGCCAGAGTGACCATCGGGTTCTTGGTCACCTCTCTTACCAAGGCCCTTCTCCCCCGATTGCTGAGTTTGGCCAGGCGGCCAGCTTTAGGAAAAGTCCTGGTTGTTCCAAACTTCTTCCATTTAAGAATTATGGAGGCCACTGTGCTCTTGGGAACCTTCAATGCAGCAGAATTTTTTTTGTTGGCTTCCCCAGATCTGTGCCTCGACACAATCCTGTCTCTGAGCTCTGCAGGCAGTTCCTTCGACCTCATGGCTTGGTTTGTGCTCTGATATGCATTATCAGCTGTGAGACCTTATATAGACAGGTGTGTGCCTTTGCAAATCATGTCCAATCAATTGAATTTACCACAGGTGGACTCCAATCAAGGTGTAGAAACATCTCAAAGATGATCAAGAGAAATGGGAGGCACCTGAGCTAAATGTCAAGTGTCAGAGCAAAGGGTCTGAATACTTATGTCAATGTGATATTTCAGTTTTTTCTTTTTAATAAATTTGCAAAACTTTCTAAAATCCTGTTTTCTCTTTGTCATTTTGGGGTATTGAGTGTAGATTGATGAGGGAAAAAATGAATTTAAACGATTTCAGCACAAGGCTGAACATAACAAAATGTGAAAAAAGTGAACAGGTCTGAATACTTTCTGAATGCACTGTATGTCACAAATAAATGCGTAAAATAATTACCAAAGAATACGTGCATGAAACGATGTGGATCCTCAAAACGTACCTTTCAACAGGAAACAAAATCAAAGCCATAAACCTACAAGCAGTAGGTTTATGGTTTAGGGCTTTAATGGCTTCAACCCTCCCATCTACTTTCTCAACAATCCTCTCCAAGAAGTTCTGTCACTCAAGCTTTTGGGTCTCACTATCTGCCATGATCTTTCTTGGAAAAAACACATTTCCACGCTGGCCTCCAAAGCCAGTTGCTGACGGCATCCTCCGTTGTGCGAAATCCTTCCTTGGCGCACCTGAGCTCCTCACCACATACAAGGCTTTCATCCGCAGCTCAATGGAATACTGTTCTCCCCTCTGGGCCGGTGCTCCTGCCTCACATTTAGCTCGGCTTCACGCTGTTGAAACCAAAGCTTTCAGAATCACTGGAATTTCCCACGATGAAGCTAACTCCGAGGGCCTTTCCCTGAAGCTAACGCTGTGTCCCCCAAATATTCCTACAGGTTGCACAAGATCTGCCTGCAACCCTCTTATGGTTAAACTGCCAAAATCAAGACTTTCTGCTCACCTTCACTCCTTCATTCCTCTTTTTTCCCACCTCTGGAACAAACTCCCCCACTCTCTTCAATCCCACTCCTCCCTCCAGGTCTTTAAAACAGCTGTTCACCATCTCTTATCTTCCCCCATCCAAAACCTTGATCTTTTCTACCCCCACTAACTCACCGCAGATCCACTTTTTTGAAATACCAACTTCTTTCCTGGAAGTCCTTGCAGTGTTCTTGTGTTTTATAAGTGTCCTTGTCCACGCAGGACCTTGCAGTGTCCTTGTCCACGCTTCTTCCCCCCAAGCCCTCTCCCTCCCACAGATCTCCCGATGTCCCTGCTCTCAAATGTTGTGTTTGTGTGCTTCCCCATCTTGTCTACCGCTCCCCCTTGTCATATGTTTTATGTGTCTGTTTGATTTTTTGTGTGATTGTTAGCTCTTTCACGAGCCTCGATCTTGTATACAAAAAAAACAACAAAAAAAACACGTGACCTATGATGTCCCAACTATCATAAAAACATTCTACATGGGTGTCGCTCCTTCCCTGAAAGTTTCGTCTCAATCTGACATGGTTGATAAGAAAAACGAGGTTTATTCCGTACGGACGGATGTAGGCGGACGGACAGACAACCCGAAAACATAATGCCTTCGGCTACCTTTGGGGGCGGAGACATAAAAAGGAAACGACAAATACAGGTACCAACTTTCTGGATGCATGTTGCAGATCGTATTTTAACCTGGATGTTAATGTGTATGCCGTCAAGGCAGTGATGGCAGAAGAACGCTGGCATAACCGTTGAAGATTTGTGGGTGTGTCAGCAGGAACAAGCCAGATAGAGCCAGACTCCATTCCAACCACCACCCAAGCATCCTGTTGATGTGGCAGGTGCAAAGTGGTGATACACAGGATGCGCTCTGTTTCGAACACCTGGAACATCCGGTAGAGCCGCACTGTTAGACATCATGTGTTAAATAACCTCATATTTGTGATTACTTTACTTTTTTAACATGGACGAGGGTATACGTGTATCTCGATTGATATATTTTCATTGAAAATCTCAATACAGAAACACAAAAAATATCATTTAATTAAACACACGAGAAAATTTCACATGTGCAAATCATTTTTGCATTATGCTCTTTATTCCCAGAACATTTTGGAACCAAAGAGCTTGTACTGCCCTTTCGTGGGGTTCAAAAAGGTGAGAATCAGAAGAAGCGAAGTTCAGTTTCCCATCCTATGCAACTGCAATCAGGTTTAGAGATACGAATTCCACTGTTTTCCAGATTAATCTTGCTATCCCCTCCGACACACATGCAATTTCCTTAGTTATCATACAAACGAGGCATGATTCCTGCTCGGATTTCATGATGTTTTATACTCTTGGTAATTAAATAAACGAATGCAGATGCTTTCTTCCTCCATTGCCAACAGTTTAGGGTTTCAGTTCCCTCATGCACATAGGGCACTTTTCTCTGGGAGAGTTTTATTCCACAACAAATGCCATTATATCGGATTGTATTATCGAATTGTTGTCACTTGTTTACTGCTTCATGCGTCAATTCATGCGTTTGTGTATGTGAGTGGGAGATTGCGTATTGGCAACAGGACATGCACACAATTGCTCCAAGTTCAGCGCCAGCACACTGGAATCATATTTGTCTTACGTCTCTATATTTATACAACTTGAAATCTCAATGCGTCCCCTGCATTCCCTCTAATAATGCAATGGCCCCACCGGAGACACCGGAGGCTGGAAATGAGGTAGAATATCTGAACTCCTCGTCTACCTCAACCTCAAATCCAGGTTTATCATCACTCTTTTGCTCCTCTTTTCTCCCAATTCTGGAACTATTTTCTGGAGACTGCACAACCACACTCTTTCCTCAAAGTCTTCAAAAGCAGGTGGGGCACCACCATCTCCTATCATCCCTCATTCCTACTGTGATTTCTGTGATTTTCTGTGATTTCTGTGATGATGGCTATGATCTTTTCTACTCCCATTAACCCTACCAACCCTCTTACTTGCAGGGCTCGGTCTATCCTTCTCTTTCTTTCTCTCTACCTCTCTATCTACATTCTCTTTCTCTCTGATTCATTAATTTCCTCCTTCTGCCCATCTGTGCCTTCACTGTCAATACGTTGCCCTTTTACCCTCTGTCATCTCACTCCTCCATGAACCCAAATATTCCATATGAAATACAATACAGACCTGGATGAGTTATAATTGAAACCGATATTCTGTTTTATTTATTACTAGCAGAAGTACCCGGCATTGCCGGGCGGGGGAGGGAAGGGGAACGGGGGGAGGGGGAAGGGGAGGTGAGGGGAACGGGGAGGAGAGGGGGGAGGGGGAGGGGGAAGGGACGGGAGGGAAGGGGAGGGGAGGGGGGGAAGGGAAGGGAAGGGGGAAAGGGGGTAGGGGGAGGGGGAAGGGAAGGGGAGGGGGTAGGGGATGGGGGGAAGGGGAGGAGGAGGGGAGGAAGGGGAGGGGGAGGGAAGAGGGGGAAGGGGAAGGGGAAGAGGGGAAGGGGAGAGGGGAAGGGGGGGAAAGGGGGGAAGGGGAGGGGGAAGGGGAGGATGGGGGGGAGGGGGAAGGGGGAGGGGGTGGGGAGGGGAGGGAGGGGGAAGGGGAGGAGGGGAAGGGAAGGGCCAGTCAACAATGACGTTGCAGCACAGGCTGAGATTCAGTGTATAATGTTCCTCGCTGAAATGCGCTAAGTTAAATATGAATAAAAATATGGATCTCGTCATCGGAGGTCATTTTTACATAGGCCATGTCCTTCCCAGGCCCAATGGCCATGTCTATGCCAAAAATCAAGTACGTGAGCGAGTCTGGCGCACTGAATTGAAAATGTATAGAACGCTCATACTCCGTGAAAAGTGTAGCCGCCGTGTCACCATCTTGGTTAGCACGACTCGACCGACTCGCTTCGCGGATCTCGTTTGTTTTGACCGTGTCCCATATTTTAAAAGCCAGACAACTGTTAAAATGCCATTTTGTGCGGCAATAAACTGCTCCAATCGGTTATGGAAGGGTTGTGGAAAGACGTTTCACAGCTGTTTCAAAGACGTTTAATTCATATCGCACAAAATCGACACAAAAACACGATCGCACAAAAGGTGAAAAAACGCAATCGCTTTTCGCTCTGAATTACGTGCAAACGCGTGACGGAAATCACCATCGCCCAGCATCGAGTGCCAACCAAGATGGCACCCGGTAGCTGCATCTCCACCTGTGTGGTGTGAATGGCAATGGCCATTCTATATATTTTCAGTTCAGTGGTCTGACGGCGAGGATGGAACATCACGTGATCGCTCTGAGCGAATCAGCGAGCTCCTCTGGCACTGGCTGAGATTCCGTGTATAATGTTTCTCGCTGAATTGCACAGAGGTAAATATGAATAAAAAAATATGGATCTCGTCAAATATTTTTAGGTAGGCCATGTTCTTCCCAGGCTCAATGGCCATGTCTATGCCAAATATCAAGTACGTGAGCCTCTCCGTTTAGGAGTCTATAGGTAACACACAAACAAACTGTGTTTTATATATATAGATTATATGTACATTTTTAATTACGGAATCGTTTTTCCCCACTCAAAACAACTGTCCTAACTTGCACTGCAAAGCAAAAACAATCAGTAACAATCAGCAAGGTCAACTGACTCTTAAATACTGTATTTCGCATTCTAAATGCAACAAAACCACAAACCTGCGACCATAGTAGCGTTCCATTGGAATTAAGGACACACAGCTCAGCTTTGCCATCTCGATGCACACAGACACACACGTCAGTCTCATGCTGCACCGTCCGGGTCACAGTCAGACAGCTGGCTATCCCTGGGCCCGGCACTTCAATCACTGCAGCCAACCCCAGAATTTCTTCTGTGCAGAGACGATTGTACACCTGTGCCCATTATTCGGTCAAAAAGCAAAGAAATAGAAGATGGCCAACACCACATGTATTCAATTTGTCACAAAATGTATGCTGGCATTTCCCCTTAATAGAAACTGCAACTGTGTATGTTTTTTATTGATCACATGATTTATGCAGAAATTGCCAAAGAAAAGTGAAGGTTTAAGATCATTAAATAACTCTCCGACAAAAAACAAACAAAAGAAGACAAAAAAAACAAAACGACATTTTGCTGAATCAATGTTTGAAAACAATAATGTATCGTAATAATAGTGCAGCCAAGTGGTGTTTAACCGAATGCAAGGAATTCAGTCGAATGCTCAATATAAAATGGAGATTTTGCACTTCCACTCGTACGACGCCAATCTTTCTCCATGCGTAAACACATTCGTGGCTTCGGCAATTTCTCAGTACAATTGAGATTCTCCCTTTCCACCTGTGAGAAGCCGCAATTTTTTGCACACACTCGCAGATTCGACATTTGCAGTTTCACCATTGACCACATGTAGAAACATTATAAGTTTTTTGCCCAATTCATTCGGGAACTGGCTGTCCATGCGCCTGTATGATCCCATGATTCCACCCATGTGTACCGTCTAAGGTGATAAACTGTGTAGCATGGGTACCTAACTCACCAGTATATTACAGTGCCTTCAGAAAGTATTCACACCCCTTGACTTTTTCATATTTTGTTGTGTTACAGCTTGAATTTAAAATGCATTTAATATAGATGTTTTGGTCACCGATCTGCACAAAATACCCCGTAATGACAAAATGAAAAACAGAAATATCTAATTTATATAAGTATTCAACCCCTTGAGTCAATACATCATAGAAGCGCCTTTGGCAGTGATTACAACTTTGAGTTTTATTGGGTATGTCTGTATCAGCTTTGCACATCTGGATTTGGGTATTTCCTTGCAGATTTCTCCCATTATTCCTTGCAGATTTGCTCAAGCTCTGTCAAGTTGGATGTGAAGCGTCAGTGAACAGCAATCTTCAAGTCTTCCCACAGAATCTCAATGGGATTCTTCTGGGATGGGATTCTTGTTCTGAAGCCATTCCAGTGTTGCTTTGGCTGTATCGTTTAGGTCATTTTCTTGTTGGAACGTAAATCTTTGGCACCGTCTAAGGTCCTTTGCCCTCTGAAGCAGGTTCTCCTCAAGGATTTGCTGTTTGGCTCCATTTGTTGTTCTCTCTATCCTTACAACTCTCCCAGTCCCTGCTGCTGAAAAGCATCTCCATAGCATGATGCTGCCACCACCATGCTTCACGGTAGGGATGGTGTTAGATTGATGACGAGCTGTGCTCGGTAGTACTTTGCATTCAGGCCAAAGAGTTAAATTTTTGTCTCATCAGATAACATAATATTTTGCCTCATGCCCTCAGAGTCTGTCACCTGCCTTTTTGCAAACTCCAGGCATGCTGTCATGTGCCTTTTTCACAGGAGTGGCTTCTGTGTAGCCACTCTCCCATAAAGCCTAGATTTGTGAAGTGCTGCAGAGACTGTTGTCCTTCCAGCAGGTTCGCCCATCTCAGCCAAATAACTCTGTAGTTCTGTCAGAGTGGTCATTGGGTTATTGGTCACCTCCCTGACCAAGGTCCTTCTGGCCCGGTTACTCAGTTTGGTCAGATGGCTAGCTCCAGGAAGAGTCTGGGTAGTTCCATATTCTTTCCATTTACTAATAATGGAGCTCACTGTGCTCCATTATTTGGAACTTTCAACAGTCTAGAAATTGTTTTATACCCTTCCCAGATCTCTGCCTCCTCACAATTATATCTCAGAGTTATATGGACAGTTCCTTGGACTTTATGATAACGTTTATGCTCTGAATAAACGTTTATGTTTATGCATTGTCAACTCAGTTTTGACCTTATAGACCTTAGTTTTGACCTTATAGATGAGACCTTATATAGAAAGATGCGTTTCTTTCTAAATAATGTCCAATCAATTGAATTGACCACAGTTGGACTCCAATCAAGTTGTAGTGACATCTCAAGGATGATCAAAGGAAATTGGATGCACCTGAGCTCAATTTGGCATGTCATAGCAAAGGGGTTGAATATTTATTGACTCAAGACATTTCAGCTTGTCATTTTTAATTACATTGCAAAAATTTTCCAAAAACAAAAATTCCACTTTGACATTGTGGGGTATTATGTGTAGATCAGTGACAAAAAAAAAATCTAAATTAAACCCATTTTTATTTCAGGCTGAAACACAACAACATGTGAAAAAGGTCAAGGGGTGTGAATACTGTTGCGAATATGGAATTTGGCCTCCATATCCGCTTGTAAATATTCCCCTATTTTCTCCAATACTCCCCAACTTTCCCCAATCCCCCATTCCCTAGTCCCATTGCATGTAAATAACAATCAGTAGAGCCGACCTTCCCCTTATTCCCCCATTAAATGTCGTGCCCAGGTCCACCGCACCACACGTAGCCAACTTTCGGACATCTTCCTAGTTATTCTTAATCTATGTCAGTTAAGGCCTCGTTTCCATTAATTATGACTCTTCGTTGCACCAGAATGTGATTATATGGCATCAGTAGTGAGTTTAGGACCTTTCCCATACCTCCTCCCATCTTCTTCCCCAAACAACAACAATAACAACAACTACAACAACAATTACAACAACAACAGAGGGGATGGCGGCGGAGCGGGGGAGGATGCGTCCTCACACCGGCTCGATTAGCTCCAGACCATGCGCTCCACGGGGTTACCCCGAAGGGGCTGGCTGTCAGCTCCTCGTCGGGGGCGGAGCCAGTAACCCCCCCCGCACGCACCCAATGAGAAGCAACGTGCCGATTCCACGAGGCGGAGCTAACGAGCCGAGGGCGTGTCACTCCCCGCCGGATATACGCGGCCACGCGCCGGATGTGACGTCAGATTCGCCCCCAGCTGGAGAAAGACGGACCTGCGAGCGCTGAAACAGATGCGCCTGAGTTTGGAGAGGCCTGAGAAAGAACGTCACCTCTGAGCGCTGCGACGAGACCTCCCCGCATCTCTGGACCGAACCGTGTACCCTGCTTTGAGCCAAGAGTGCACCTTGAGCCATCGCTATCTGCCTTTCCTAGCCATCAAACCCCGTGTGAGTCAGCGTTGTCCCGTTTATCTGTCGTCTGTCTAGGGTTAATATAAGAGTGTGTCTAAGTGCCTGTCTTTCTATGCTGTCCCTCTTGTAGTTGTAATCTAACCTTCCGCCTTAATATAACCTCCTCCGGAGGTCTTGAGAACTGAACCCCTGGTGTCGTATTGTGTCATTATAACCCAGCCGGGTGTCTTCTTTTTCTTATTGAGCCAGCGTAGCGCGACTTCGTCAACGTCGAGTATAGTCGGGTAATTTGTGCGGACACGACGGCCATTCCGCTCGGCCCACTTTAACATCAAAGTCGTGTCTGTAACAATTGGTGTCGAGGAGTGGAATTCGAACCCGGGACTAAATTTATTAGGCCCAAATTTTGGGAGGGAAAATCGATTCGGAGCGCGTACTGCGCTCGACGAAATTATAACGAAAAAAAAAAAATTGGATTTGTTTTACGAAACTCGAATTTTGCAAGTCGCGCTATGGCGGATCAAGACAGCTGGGGTCCGGTAAAGGAGAGTGAGGTAGGGTCGATCCAGGACCAAAATGAGGGACAGGAGGAGAGCGAAGCAGTGAGGGCGGCAGGTTCGCAAAATAGCGCCGTCACGCACGAAGAAGCGGGCGCGCAAAATGGCGCCTCGCTGGTCACCGTGCCCGCGACCGAAGTAGCGCCGCTGGGAAGATTGGAACTTTTTTTTATACAAATGACGGCCCTTATGGAAAAGAATAGTGAGCGATTGGAAAACCAAATGGGGGTAATGGGGAACCGGATGGATGCTCAGAGTGAGCAATTGGGGGTAATGAGGGACGAAGCGAGGGCTCGGAGTGAGCAATTGGGGGTAATGAGGGACGAAGCGAGGGCTCGGAGTGAGCAATTGGGGGTAATGAGGGACGAAGCGAGGGGTACCAGTGAGGGGTTAGACAATAATTTTGAGGAGTTAGACAAGAAATTTGGGAAGATAGACAATAATTTTGAGGGGTTAGACAACGGGATAAAAGAAGTGAAAAATGGGTTAATGGGGGTAGAAAATAGAATGGCTGCCCAGGAGAATCAGATAGAGGGAGTGAAAAATGGGTTAGAGGGGTTAGAAAACAGTATGGAAGGCAAATTGAGGGACATGAGGGACCAAGCGGAAAGGGAAGTTAAACAAATGGAGCAGCAGATAGAGGGGGTCAGAATGGGGGTAGAAACCAAACTGGATGCTCACAGGGAGGAAATGGAGCAGATGAGGGTGGCATCTGGGCAGGAGATGCAAGTGATGGGAGAAGAGATCAGAGGAGGAGTGAGTGAGGAGGTCGGAGGAGTGCGCGAGGAGGTGAGGCACTGTAAGGAGCACATGGAGAAGGAGGTGAGAAAGGGGACTGTAAAGTTACAAGGGGGCATAGAGGACCTGACGCATGAGGTGGAGCAGCTGACGGTGGGACAAACGGAGTTAGTGGAGCAGGTTCAAAGGAACACTGCGGTATTAGGAGGGTTAACAGCGACACAAAACGACATAAAAAACGACTTGATAGCGACAAAGAGGGAATGTCAGATGGTACGTGAGGGACTGACAACGAGGTTGGACGAGGTGATAGAGGTAATGGAGACGAAGGACCGGCAGGTGAGGACGCACATGGAAACGGTCAAGGTAGCCTTGGAGGACGAGCTTGAGGAGACGTACCGGGGAATAAAAGAGGTGAGGCACAAATTAGAAGAAGTGGAAGAAGGGGTGAGCGAAATTAAGAAGCGACGGAGAGGGGATAACAAAGAGATAAAAGAGGAGATAAAAGAATTGGTCCAAAGTCTGTGTTTGGATCGTGATGTGCTCATTAACCGGATGAGGGATTCGCAGGTGATGGAGGAGAAGCGAAGAGGAAGAGGACCCGGTGTAAGTGGTGACCAATATGGTCGTGCGTATGATGCGCCAGGGGATTTAAGAAGCTTGGGGGTCGAGATAGACCCGGGTGTTCGTGAGAGGCCGTTGGTGAAGTGTGCGACAGGTCTGGTGTGCGAAAATGGAGGTGTGCAAGAAAGTCCGACTCTGGGGTGTGTGAGGAAAGAGTGCGCTGTCAGAAGTAAGGAAGAGTGTCCACCTGTGGTGAGTGTTACAGAGGGTGTGACGGGAGAGTGTGCGCAGGAGTGTGCGCGAGAAAGGTGTGTGACGGACAGGTGCATGAGGAAAGAGTGCGCTGTCAGAAGTAAGGAAGAGTGTCCACCTGTGGTGAGTGTTACAGAGGGTGTAACGGGAGAGTGTGCGCGAGAAAGGTGTGTGACGGACGGGTGCATGGGGAAAGAGTGTGCTGTCAAGAGTAAGGGTGAGTGCGTTGTCACGAGTGGAGGTGAGAGTAGTGAGAGTGATAAGGAGCGTGAGTTAGTTGTGACAGGTGAGCGAGGATGTACACCTGGGATGGAAGGATGCACACCTGGAATGGTAGAGCGTGAGTGGGAATGCACGCTGGAGTTGGTGGTGAGGCACGTGGTTGGGTGTGCGAATGAGAGCACACCTGTGATTGTCACAGAGGAGGTGACTGAGGAGGGGGCGCGAAGAGGTGTTTTGGTGAGGTGTGCGAGCAACGAATGTGTGCCAAGGTGTTCGGTGGTCAGGTGTGTGACCAAGGCTGTGAGTGGAATGAGTGTACCTGGGTGTGTAAGGAAAGGTACGAGGAGCATGGGCACGGCTGGATGTGTGAGCAAGGAACGGGCTGCGGGGTGTAAGCGTCCAGGTGAAGCATCGACGTTAGACGGGGTAGAGTTTAGAACGACTTATAGCCGAATCGGGCCCTCGGTGCGTGCCGGGCCTCGCTTTGAACGGCCGCGTCCAGGCTCCACTAGGCGGAGCTGGCAGCCCGATAGAAAGGGTCGTCATGGCGACCACTTTTTGGTGAGACGTGCCGGCAGGTCGAGATCGGGGCATTGGATGGCTCCACGCCGAGGTGGTGCGTGGGATCTCGGCACGGGTAAGCCCCCGTCCCTGCACCGAATGCCGGACGCATCCAGCCGCTGGCACAAAACAACCAGCATCCATTGCTTGGCTTTACGAAGCCAGGCTTTGGACAGGAATTGGCGCACCGAGAGGCAGTAGTGAGTAGACTGGGTGATGAGGTTAGTGTTTTGGACCCAAAATTAGAGAAAAACAAAATTTGATGATTGGCAAGGGATTGGCAGTAGTGATTGGCAGATGATGGGCAGTGATTGGCAAATTTTTGATTTATTGAAATTTGATGTGCAAAATTAGTAGTGAGAGACCCCCGATGTGGTGGGATGGCAAATCCACCATCCTTCCCACGTGGGGGCAAAGGAGCTATAGTTTATGGGGTGTATGGCAGTGAAAACTAGCCCGGGTGGGTTAGGTTATATTGTAGGGATCTAGAAGAGATTGACATTAGGTAACGTTAAGTTTAGTTAGTGACTGATACCTGTAGTAGGGACGCAGGTAGATTAGTGTGGATGATAATGACGAGGGAGCGCAATAGTTTAAAGGGACGACTGGGAAGCGCAAGTTTCAGAAGGGAGTAGTTAGCTGAGATGATGCCGTGTGTGGGAGGATGGAACAGGTGTGATTGCACAGGTGTGCAATTGGACAGGAGTGTGGAGCAGTGTATGAGTAGTGAGTGTGTGGATCAGCGCGAATGCGCTTGGGGAGAGAAGGGTGCAGGTGGCACCAAGTGTGAGAGCACAGGTGTGCAAGTACAGGTGTGTGGAGAGAGTTGGAGTAAGTGGTACGGAGTGGTGTGCATGGTGCGAAGGTGTGGATGGGGGAAGAGTGGACCCCTTTCACGAATACCCGGGGCGGGTAGTGTAAGTGTTAGGTAGAGGGTATAGGTAAGTTGTGGTTGGATATTGGCATTTGTGGTGCGGTTGCAGAATGGTGTTGTGAATGGGTGCATTAGTGTTGTGGAAATGGCGGGGCGTGTAGCCTGTTAGTGTGTGTAGTTGGTTGGGCACTCCACCACTGTGAGGATGTCGGCCAGGTGAGGCCGCAGGTGGGCTCTGGGAGCCGGTAGAGTTGTGGATGGGGCCCGAGGATCCGGAGGATGGACCCGGGTAGCCCAGTGCCAGAGAGGGCACCGAGTGGGGAGAGTGCCAGAGGGCCTTCCCCTGGTAGTTAGGTTAGGGTAAGGAGCAGGTAAGCTCGGAGGCAACTGCAGTGGTGGAGGTGTGCAGGTGGGTAGACCCACTGGGAGAGGTACACGCCACAGCCCAGAAATTGTACGAGGGCACCGGGAGATGAATCGGGGGAGTGAGACCCCAAATTGAAGCGCACCACAGTTTGGCCAATGGGAATTGGTTTTTAGAACCCATAGTGTAAGAGGGCCAATGGTTTGGCCGGAGAAAGACCCCGGGTAGTGTAAAGTTGTTAAAGTCATTTAGGAGATAGTTAGGATTGATGAACCTGTCGCACCATACGCAGCCACTTACCTGTGGTGATGATGATGACTCCACACCTGTGTTTTCTTTGTTTTGTTGCAGGAGATGAATCGCTGTGTGGATTTGTGAGACGCATCACGACGTGGATGAGACATTGGGGTGATTCCATCTCTCCCTCCCTAGGAGGGACTGATGATGAATTGGTAATGGCAAATTATGATGTTGAGTTGGAGATGGCAAATTTTGATGAGAGTTGAAAATGGCAAATTTGATTGGTTAGGAGGGAGAGAAGACGAATTTGGTATAGGGGAGGAACGGGGAAGACAGTAGGGATGTTTGTTGATTTGTAAAGTAGATGTTTATGGGTAGTGTTGTGTTGTGTGGATACAGTAAGGGGTAAGGGAGGGGCCATGTAGGTTACCTGGTGTGGGGGGGCGTACGATAGGAACGTACCTGTCTCACCTGGTTCCCATGTGCCCCCAGTGTGCATCACCTTACATTGCGTGCACTTTTGCGTCCTTACCACCTTACTCACTTGTTTCTTCTTTTGTCTCCCACCTCCGAGGATCTGGCTTTGGGGTAGAGAGAGAGGAGAGAGAGGTGCTGGCTGCGCAGTTGTGGGCCTGCACTTTCGCTGTTTGCTGCCGGGATCGATACACCATATGGACCGCAATGTTTGTGGCCACCCACAATGGACCGCAGTTCGTTTGCGGCCAAGCACCACCCGGGGATGGACCTATGGGTCAACGTGGCACCTATGCCATACAGGTGAACCACTTTTAGTTGACACCAAGTGCACCACAAGAAGAGCAAGAGACACCTGCAGGGTTAGGGGTTGTCGCATTTATTTTTAATCATTGAACAATGGTGACTGCACCGGATGGTGCTGACTGTGTGGTGGGGTGGTGCTTTTGATGCTGGGAAAGGGTGCTCTGCACGTTATTAAAGGCCGTCGGCCACAGAGCACTCGTGGGTTGGTGTATCGATGTTGGCAAGCGCGCTCTCTCTATGCATAACATCTGCATGTGTTCCTCCAAAGACAGGTCCTGGATCGTAGTGTAGATATCAGCGTAATCTTGTAAATAATGCTCCCTACCGGCTGTATGTGTAGTTTGCGAATTCTTTCCGGATTCGGTTATCCTGTGGGTGTGTTTCTGTGAGGAGAAGGGTGCAACGTCGCAGGGGGACATATTTACTCATTTGTGAATATCTGTAAAACTGTCGCACTCAGGGTAGAGTTAATAGTAGAGGGAACTACATTGCGTGCCACACTAAAGTAAGTAAAAATTTATCGGGTCGGGACGCCCCGAGGGTAGAGAAGGGTGCAATGTTGCGAATATGGAATTTGGCCTCCATATCCGCTTGTAAATATTCCCCTATTTTCTCCAATACTCCCCAACTTTCCCCAATCCCCCATTCCCTAGTCCCATTGCATGTAAATAACAATCAGTAGAGCCGACCTTCCCCTTATTCCCCCATTAAATGTCGTGCCCAGGTCCACCGCACCACACGTAGCCAACTTTCGGACATCTTCCTAGTTATTCTTAATCTATGTCAGTTAAGGCCTCGTTTCCATTAATTATGACTCTTCGTTGCACCAGAATGTGATTATATGGCATCAGTAGTGAGTTTAGGACCTTTCCCATACCTCCTCCCATCTTCTTCCCCAAACAACAACAATAACAACAACTACAACAACAATTACAACAACAACAGAGGGGATGGCGGCGGAGCGGGGGAGGATGCGTCCTCACACCGGCTCGATTAGCTCCAGACCATGCGCTCCACGGGGTTACCCCGAAGGGGCTGGCTGTCAGCTCCTCGTCGGGGGCGGAGCCAGTAACCCCCCCCGCACGCACCCAATGAGAAGCAACGTGCCGATTCCACGAGGCGGAGCTAACGAGCCGAGGGCGTGTCACTCCCCGCCGGATATACGCGGCCACGCGCCGGATGTGACGTCAGATTCGCCCCCAGCTGGAGAAAGACGGACCTGCGAGCGCTGAAACAGATGCGCCTGAGTTTGGAGAGGCCTGAGAAAGAACGTCACCTCTGAGCGCTGCGACGAGACCTCCCCGCATCTCTGGACCGAACCGTGTACCCTGCTTTGAGCCAAGAGTGCACCTTGAGCCATCGCTATCTGCCTTTCCTAGCCATCAAACCCCGTGTGAGTCAGCGTTGTCCCGTTTATCTGTCGTCTGTCTAGGGTTAATATAAGAGTGTGTCTAAGTGCCTGTCTTTCTATGCTGTCCCTCTTGTAGTTGTAATCTAACCTTCCGCCTTAATATAACCTCCTCCGGAGGTCTTGAGAACTGAACCCCTGGTGTCGTATTGTGTCATTATAACCCAGCCGGGTGTCTTCTTTTTCTTATTGAGCCAGCGTAGCGCGACTTCGTCAACGTCGAGTATAGTCGGGTAATTTGTGCGGACACGACGGCCATTCCGCTCGGCCCACTTTAACATCAAAGTCGTGTCTGTAACAATACTTTCCAAAGGCACTGTGTATATTTATTATGATTCGTTAAAAATTGTACGTAATTCCTTTTGCCACTAAAAAGTGGATGCACGTGCAAGTTATCAATGGAGACGGGTCCCATCTGAAGGTTTCGCTGCAGTAAATCCAAAACATCTAAATCCATTGTTCTCGGGTAGAGGAGGGGGTAGGGGGAGAGGAGGGGGTAAGACTCCTGTTGGTTCTGGGTTTTCCATCTAGCATTGCATAATTGTTGAGTTGCTGCAAGATAGTGCTTCACCTGCTACCAATGAAGCGCTTTCATGGATTTGTTTTATGAGCCATGTCATATTATTCCTGATGTGTGTTGCTGTGCCAATCTTGAGGATGCCACCTGCCTGTGCAGCCGTTGGCCTGCTTTGAGGCTGTTTCTGCAGGCAATCACCGATGAGCCGCTGTATGCCAGGCCACGGTGCACAGCCAGCATAAACAAGGGGGTCTACAAAACAGAGAGGTATGATTGTGCACATGTCTTGAGCTGCAAAATGTGCCGAGCAATAAAAATGAAAAACCTGAAAATAAAAATTCCTTTATATTACAGGTAAGTTAACTTAAAATAATCAGTTTGGCTGCATCACATCAAGCAAATATCAGAAAAAAGAAAGGCTGAGCGTTTACAATGCATGTTGGGAATGGTTTTTCAGCAATTTATTTTATCTTTATTTTTAAATTTTGGAAGCACTGCTGCCTTAAAGGCATCATCTTCTTATCGTCCTTGATTTGCATGAACAGATAGGTAGTTCCGAGTGCTCTCTTTAAACTACTGCAGTCTCTCTATTGATGGTCCACCTTTAAAAATAGTTGAAGGGGATTCCAGGATTTTTATCCAGCTGTGATGGAGAATTGATGTTATCCTTGCGCATACATTTCAGCAAGTTGTTTGACTTAGTCAAACTTGGAGTTGGTTGATCGATTCTTGATTGTGCAGGATGGGCATGCAGCCATTTCAGGACATCTGCATTCCCATCCTCGACATATCGAAAGTTTATGGCATAAAGTTTCTGCAAGATGAAAATCATTGTATGTAAACACATCTTGACTGTAAGGGAGTTACATATCTCATTTGCCTTTTGATCAATCAAGAATCGTTTTGAACCTACTTGGTACTTTTTAAGTCATCTCATTTTGATTCTCTAAGAGATTAACTTATAAAATGGGTCCTGATGTCTGGATGTCTGTCCGTCCAGTTGTCCGTCTGTCCATCAACTTTTTGCTATTTTTGCTACTCCTCCCTTATCACCTGGATGATTGTTCTGAAACTTGACACATGAACACAAGGCAGGAGCCCGCACAATCTCTTGGACTTTGATTTTTCGATTTCAGATCATGGGACCATGGCTCCCAGGGGGATGGGGTGGGGGTTACCCCCTGAAAATTTGGATCCCTATTTATTCCTGATTTACCAAATGATTTCTCTGAATCCCAATACAGCCCCTTCTAGTCTATGGTCCATAAGACGGCTCGATCTTACATTTTTCAATTTCGTTTCATGGTGGTTCCCAGGAGGTGAGTAGGGTTGTCACCTCCTGAAACTTTGGATCCCTTACTCGTCCTTTATTTGCCAACCAATTGCTCTGAAACCCGATACAGCCTTTCTACTCGATAATCCGCAGGATCGCTCTAGAGTCTTCAATTTCATATCAGGGGCCCAGGTGATCATTGGGGGGGGGGGGGGGGGGGGGTTCAGGGGGAGGAGCGGGGAGGGAGCCCAAAAATCAGCAGAGGTCTGAACTACAACCTCAAGAGATGACCGTCAGCCCAATCATGGCTAATTGGCTAAAGGTGGATGGAGGTTATGTCCGTTTGTTTGTTTGTTTGTTTGTGAACAAAATATCTCAAAATGTTGTGGACGGATTCGGACGAAATTTGGCAGAGAGGTAGCATATGTGACAAGGACGAAATGATTAGATTTTGGATTTTGGTGAAGATTCGGATCCGGCTACTAGAATGTTTCAAGTGATTCTTCACCATTGAGTGATATGGCCAACCAGGCAGAGGTATGCTCTCGACTGAGTGCCGTTCTAGTTAACCTATGCACTTACAGAAAGAAATACAACAAACAACAACATGAATTTTAAAGGCCATTTTCCCTGCTAGAGTGGGGGTTAGCCTTGCGGTCCCCATGACAATCTTCTCCATTTTGCCCTATTTTCTGCATCTCTTCTTGTTAACCCCCTTGCCCACATTTCTTCTTCCACCATCTTTAGCCAAGTCTTTCTCGGTCTTCCCCGTCCTCTACTTCCTTCTACATTAATTTCCATCACTCTTCTCAACCAGTCACTTTCATCCTTCCTCAACACATGACCAAACCATCTCAACCTGTTCCTCTTCACAGCATCAATCACAGGCTCTATTCCCATCATCTTTCGCAATTCATAATTTGTCTTCCTCTCTCTCAACGATACTCTGCACATCCATCGAACCATTCGCATTTCCACCCTTTCCAACCTTCGTTGCTGCTCTACGTTCATTACCCATGTCTCGCTCCCATAAATCATAACACTTCTCACACATGCAGCATACACCTTTCCCTTCAGCTTCAACAACACTCCCCTCCTCATCGGCACGCCACTGAGTTCCCGAAACTTCTTCCATGCACATCTCACTCTAGCAACCGTTGCTGAGTCTGATCCACCTTCTTCATTCAGCATGTCTCCGAGGTAGCAAAATGTTTTCACACCTTCCAGCTTCACGCCGTCTCCAAGATCCAACTCAACATTTCCTCCATCTGCAGCTCCCTCTGTGCACACCTTACATTTGAATGTAGCTGCCACACTGGTTAATGACCCTCTCAAACCACTACATTTTTGATGAACCCACTCAGCGCACATTGTACATTGAATGGAGTTCACTCCGACACCCTTCCTGCACACAGCACATGGCCACTTCCCAGTTCTTTCCACCTCACCACATGCTTTACCACTTGCCATCACCTTCGTCTTTCCTATATTCACCTTCAGACCTTTTGTCTCCATACATTCCTTCCACTTGTTCATCTTTTCCTTCAGTCCATCCATACTTTCCGCAATCAACACCAGATCATCTGCACACAACAACTCCCACGGTAAACCCTCCTTTACGTTCTGAGCCAGCACCTCCATCACAGCTACAAATAGTAGTGGACTTAGTAGCGACCCCTGATGCACTCCCACCTTCACCTCAAACTCACCACTGTTCCCCTCCTTCATCCTTACAGCTGTGCGCGCTCTTTTGTACATTGCCATCACTATGCTGATCAACCATTCCTCCACTCCTAACTTCCTCAATGCCCATGTCAATACTTTGCGTAGAGCCCTATCGAATGCTTTCTCCAGATCAACAAACCCAAGAAACAACTTCTTCCTCTTCTCCATGTACTTCTCCTGCAACTGCCTCACAATGAAAAGCACATCTGTCGTTCCTCTTCCTGGCATAAATCCAAACTGCATTTCGTCGATCTTCACTTTCTTCCTTATCCTCCTCTACAACACCCTTTCCAATACCTTCATTCCATGCTCCAATAACTTTATCGCTTGGTAAGAGCCACACTCCAGAGGGTCACCTTTCCCCTTGTATAGAGGGACGAGGGTACTCAGTTCCCAATCCACTGGAATGCGGCCTTCTTTCACCACCAGATTACAGATCTCTGTCATTCTCTTCACACCCCAACTTCCTGCTGCCTTCAACATATCTCCCACAACTCCTGTCGGCCCTCCTGCTTTTCTACTCTTCATTGCTTTTATCGCTTCCTCAACTTCCTTCTCAGTTATCTTCTCTGCCGGTCCTAAAACTGGGTTACTCTCTATGTTGCCATCCCATTCATTCTCTGTATTGAACAGCATTTCCATATATCTTTTCCATCTTCCTTTAATTCCATCTGGGTCCACAACGATTTGTCCCACTTCATCCTTCAAGAAACTCACCCCCATCACATCACACCTCTCTTTTGCTATCTGCTTTGCAATCCTGAATACCGCTCTCTGACCCTCTTCCGAATCCAAGCGTTCTCCGAACATTTTCCTACATGCCTCCTGCGCCTTTGCTACCTCTTTCTTTGCAGCCTTCTTGGCTGCCTTATAACTTTCATGCTCTGCTGTTTCTGCTCCCGTACCCTTCGCCTTCTGCCACTCCTTGAACTTCTTCCTCTTCTCGTCAATCCTCTTTCCAACTTCATCATTCCACCACCATATTTCCGAGTGCCTCGGTGGTCCTTTTGTCCATCAACATACCTCACCAACGGCTCCAAACAGACTAGCTTTCATTGACATCCAACCACTTTAAAGCTCAACCACATCATCCTCTACCCTACTCAGCATCTCTTTTAATGCCTCCCTTACTGTCACCTCTTTCAACCTCCACACCTTCATTCTCGGTTGGTACTTCACCCACCGAGCTCTCCTCGCACCTTTATGTCGCAGACAACCAATTGGTGCTGTGAAACAGCCTCACCTTTGTGTCCCGGAGGTGCCCCCTATCTCGCCTACGCACTATCAGGTAGTCAACGGTTGTCGTCGACCCACCTGACGTGTATGTAACAAGCTTATTATCCTCTTTCTGGAACTGAGTATTACAAATCAACAAATCAGCCCCATCAGCAAACTCCAAAATCCTTTCACTTTCTCCATTTCTCACACCATATCCGTAACCCCCATGAACTCCCACAAAACCATCTATACTCCTTCCCACATGTCCATTTAGGTCTCCTCCTACCACAACAACTTCCTCATCTTTCACGTTTTCCATCAGCTTCTCTATCGCACACCAGAACTTGTCCTTCTCTTCATCGCTCTGACCAACCTGCGGAGCATATCCCGAGATGACGTTCACCTAGAGCTTTCCAATCATCATTTTCACCATCATCAACCTATCACTCACTCTAGTCACACTCACCACACTGTCTACAAACTCCTCAGAAAACAGGACATAAACACCATTCACGCCCTCCGGGCACCCTTGCCACACAAACTTGTATTTCTGTCCCTGCCTACCCTTCACCATTCTCACACCACTTCCCTTCCATCTCGTCTCTTGCACACAACATATTGTTGCGAATATGGAATTTGGCCTCCATATCCGCTTGTAAATATTCCCCTATTTTCTCCAATACTCCCCAACTTTCCCCAGTCCCCCATTCCCTAGTCCCATTGCATGTAAATAACAATCAGTAGAGCCGACCTTCCCCTTATTCCCCCATTAAATGTCGTGCCCAGGTCCACCGCACCACACGTAGACAACTTTCGGACATCTTCCTAGTTATTCTTAATCTATGTCAGTTAAGGCCTCGTTTCCATTAATTATGACTCTTCGTTGCACCAGAATGTGATTATATGGCACCAGTAGTGAGTTTAGGACCTTCCCATACCTCCTCCCATCTTCTTCCCCAAACAACAACAACAACAACAACTACAGCTACAACAACAACAACAACAACTACAGCTACAACAACAACAACAACAACTACAGCAACAACAACAACAACTACAGCTACAACAACAACAACAACAACTACAGCTACAACAACAACTACAACAACGGCGCGCGCGGGGAGTGTGCGTCCTCCCTCCGGCTCGGTTAGCCGCCATTATCCATGCGCCCCACGGGGTTACCACGAAGGGGCTGGCTGTCAGCTCCTCGTCAAGGGCGGAGCCTGGTAAACCCCCCCGCACCCAATAAGAAGGGCGGACCGATTCCATCTGGGCGGAGCTAACGAGCCGAGGGCGTGTCACTCCCCGCCGGATATACGCAGCCGCTTGCCGGACGTGACGTCAGATGCGCCCCCAGCTTGAGACGACAAGACGCCACCTCGAGCGCTGAGAGACCTCCTGCATCTTTTGGGCCGCGCCATCCTGTCCCTGAGCACAAGGTGCACCTTGTGCTGGCCATCGAATACCCGCTTTCCTTGCCATCAATCCCCGTGTGAGTCAGTTTTTGTCCTGTTTCTCTGTGGTCTGTCGGGAATAATATAAGGTTGTGTCTAAGTGCCTGTCTTCCTATGATGTACCTCTTGTAGTTGTAATCTAACCTTCCGCCTTAATATAACCTCCTCCGGAGGTCTTGAGAACTGAACCCCTGGTGTCGTATTGTGTCATTATAACCCAGCCGGGTGTCTTCTCTTTCCTATTGAGCCAGCGTAGCGCGGCTTCGTCGACGTTCGAGTACAATCGGGTAATTTGTGCGGACACGACGGCCATTCCGCTCGGCCCACCTTAACATCAAAGTCGTGTCTGTAACAATTGGTGTCGAGGAGTGAGATTCGGACCCGGGACTAAATTAGTTAGGCCCAAATTTTGGGAGGGAAAATCGATTCGGAGCGCGTACTGCGCTCGACGAAATTATAACGAAAAAAAAAATTGGATTTGTTTTACGAAACTCGAATTTTGCAAGTCGCGCTATGGCGGATCAAGACGGCTGGGGTCCGGTAGGGGAGAGTGAAGCAGGGTCGGTCCAGGACCAAATTGAGGGACATGAGGGACAGGAGGAGAGCGAAGCAGTGAGGGCGGCAGGGTCGCAAAATAGCGTTGTCACGCACGAGGTGGCCACGGCGTCCACGCCCGCGGCAGCGCCCCTGGTGGATTCGAACCTTTTCCTCCTGCAAATGAGGGCCCTTATGGAACAAATGGTGGGAATGAGGGCTGATAGTGAGCGGTTGGGAAACCAAATGGGGGTAATGAGGGACGAAGCGAGGGGTACTGGTGAGAAGGTAGACAAAAATTTTGAGGGGTTAGACAATGGGATAAAAGAGGTGAGAAATGGGTTAATGGGGGTAGAAAACAGAATGGCCGCTCAAGAGAATCAAATGGAAGGGATGCAAAAGGGGTTAGAGGGGGTAGAAAATAGAATGGCTGCCCAGGAGAATCAGATAGAGGGAGTGAAAAATGGGTTAGAGGGGTTAGAAAACAGTATGGAAGGCAAATTGAGGGACATGAGGGACCAAGCGGAAAGGGAAGTTAAACAAATGGAGCAGCAGATAGAGGGGGTCAGAATGGGGGTAGAAACCAAACTGGATGCTCACAGGGAGGAAATGGAGCAGATGAGGGTGGCATCTGGGCAGGAGATGCAAGTGATGGGAGAGGAGATCAGAAGAGGAGTGAGTGAGGAGGTCGGAGGAGTGCGCGAGGAGGTGAGGCACTGTGAGGAGCACATGGAAAAGGAGGTGAGAAAGGGGACTGTAAAGTTACAAGGGGGCATAGAGGACCTGACGCAGGAGGTGGAGCAGCTGACGGTGGGACAGACGGAGTTAGTGGAGCAGGTTCAAAGGAACACTGCGGTATTAGGAGGTTTAAAGGCGACACAGAAAGAACTAAAAGATGACTTGATAGCGACAAAGAGGGAATGTCAGATAGTACGTGAGGGACTGACAACGAGGTTGGACGAGGTGATAGAGGTAATGGAGACGAAGGACCGGCAGGTGAGGACGCACATGGAAACGGTCAAGGTAGCCTTGGAGGACGAGCTTGAGGAGACGTACCGGGGAATAAAAGAGGTGAGGCACAAATTAGAAGAAGTGGAAGAAGGGGTGAGCGAAATTAAGAAGCGACGGAGAGGGGATAACAAAGAGATAAAAGAGGAGATAAAAGAATTGGTCCAAAGTCTGTGTTTGGATCGTGATGTGCTCATTAACCGGATGAGGGATTCGCAGGTGATGGAGGAGAAGCGAAGAGGAAGAGGACCCGGTGTAAGTGGTGACCAATATGGTCGTGCGTATGATGCGCCAGGGGATTTAAGGAGCTTGGGGGTCGAGATGGACCCGGGTGTTCGTGAGAGGCCGTGGGTGAAGTGTGCGACAGGTCTGGTGTGCGAAAATGGAGGTGTGCAAGAAAGTCCGACTCTGGGGTGTGTGAGGAAAAAGTGTGTGCCAAGGAGTGAGTGTGCTGGCGAGAGTGAGTCGGTCGTAGCGCGTGTGCGAGGGAGCACGTGGAAGCGCGGTGTGGTGAGTGTTGCAGAGGGTGTGACGGGAGAGTGTGCGCAAGAGTGTGCGCGAGAAAGGTGTGTGACGGACAGGTGCATGAGGAAAGAGTGCGCTGTCAGAAGTAAGGAAGAGTGTCCACCTGTGGTGAGTGTTACAGAGGGTGTAACGGGAGAGTGTGCGTGAGAAAGGTGTGTGACGGACAGGTGCATGAGGAAAGAGTGCGCTGTCAGAAGTAAGGAAGAGTGTCCACCTGTGGTGAGTGTTACAGAGGGTGTAACGGGAGAGTGTGCGCGAGAAAGGTGTGTGACGGACAGGTGCATGAGGAAAGAGTGCGCTGTCAGAAGTAAGGAAGAGTGTCCACCTGTGGTGAGTGTTACAGAGGGTGTAACGGGAGAGTGTGCGCGAGAAAGGTGTGTGACGGACAGGTGCATGAGGAAAGAGTGTGCTGTCAAGAGTAAGGGTGAGTGCGTTGTCACGAGTGGAGGTGAAAGTAGTGAGAGTGACAAGGAGAGGGAGTTGGTTGTGACAGGTGAGCGAGGATGTACACCTGGGATGGAAGGATGCACACCTGGAATGGTAGAGCGTGAGTGGGAATGCACGCTGGAGTTGGTGGTGAGGCACGTGGTTGGGTGTGCGAATGAGGGCACACCTGTGATTGTCACAGAGGAGGTGACCGAGGAGGGGGCGCGAAGAGGTGTATTGGTGAGGTGTGCGAGCAACGAATGTGTGCCAAAGTGTTCGGTGGTCAGGTGTGTGACCAAGGTTGTGAGTGGAATGGGTGTGCCTGGGTGTGTAAGGAAAGGTACGAGGAGCATGAGCACGGCTGGATGTGTGAGCAAGGAACGGGCTTCGGGGTGTAAGCATGCAGGTGAAGCATCGACATTAAACGGGTTAGAGGTTAGAGCGACTTTTAGCCGAAGCAGGCCCTCGGTGCGTGCCGGGCCTCGCTTTGAACGGCCGCGTCCGTGCTCCACTAGACGGAGCGGGCAGCCCGATAGGAAGGGTCGTTATGGCGACCACGTTTTGTTGAGACGTGCCGGCAGGTCGAGATCGGGACATTGGATGGCTCCACGCCGAGGTGGTGCGTGGGATCTCGGCCCGGGTAAGCCCCCGTCCCTGCCCCGAATGCCGGACGCATCCAGCCGCTGGCACAAAACAACCAGCATCCATTGCTTGGCTTTACGAAACCGGGCTTTGGACAGGGATTGGCGCACCGAGAGGTATTAGTGAGTAGAATGGGTGATGAGGTTAGTGTTTTGGACCCAAAATCAGAGAAAAACAAAATTTGATGATTGGCAAGGGATTGGCAGTAGTGATTGGCAGATGATGGGCAGTGATTGGCAAATTTTTAATTTGTTGAAATTTGATGTGCAAAATTGGTAGTGAGAGACCCCCGATGTGGTGGGATGGCAAATCCACCATCCCTCACAGGTGGGGCAAATGCGCTATAGCTTATGGGGGTGTATGGCAGTGAAAACTAGCCCGGGTGGGTTAGGATATGGTGTGTAGGGATCTAGCGAGGATTGACATTAGGTGACGATAAGGTTAGGTAGTGACTGATACCTGTAGTGGGGACGCAGGTAGATTAGTGTGGATGATAATGACGAGGGAGCGTAATAGTTTAAAGGGACGACTGGGAAGCGCAAGTTTCAGAAGGGAGTAGTTAGCTGAGATGATGCCGTGTTTGTGAGAATTGAACAGGTGTGATTGCACAGGTGTGCAATTGGACAGGTGTGTGGAGCCGTGTATGAGTAGTGAGTGTGTGGATCAGCGCGAATGCGCTTGGGGAGAGGAGGGTGCAGGTGGCACCAGGTGTGAGAGCACAGGGTGCAAGTACAGGTGTGTGGAGAGAGTTGGAGTAAGTGGTATGGAGTGGTGTGCGTGGTGCGAAGGTGTGGATGGGGGAAGAGTGGACCCCTTTCACGAGTACCCGGGGCGGGTAGTGTAAGTGTTAGGTAGGGGGTACAGGTAAATTGTGGTTGGATATTGGCATTTGTGGTGCGGTTGCAGAATGGTGTTGTGGATGGGTGCATTAGTGTTGTGGAAATGGCTGGGCGTGTAGCCTGTTAGTGTGTGTAGTTGGTTGGGCACTCCACCACTGTGAGGATGTCGGCCAGGTGAGGCCGCAGGTGGGCTCTGGGAGCCGGTAGAGTTGTGGATGGGGCCCGAGGATCCGGAGGATGGACCCGGGTAGCCCAGTGCCAGAGAGGGCACCGAGTGGGGAGAGTGCCAGAGGGCCTTCCCCAGGTAGTTAGGTTAGGGCAAGGAGCAGGTAAGCTCGGAGGCAACTGCAGTGGTGGAGGTGTGCAGGTGGGTAGACCCACTGGGAGAGGTACACGCCACAGCCCAGAAATTGTGCGAGGGCACCGGGAGATGAATCGGGGGAGTGAGACCCCAAATTGAAGAGCACCACAGTTTGGCCAATGGGAATTGGTTTTTAGAACCCATAGTGTAAGAGGGCCAATGGTTTGGCCGGAGAAAGACCCCGGGTAGTGTAAAGTTGTTAAAGTCATTTAGGAAATAGTTAGGATTGATGAACCTGTCGCACCATACGCAGCCACTTACCGGTGGTGATGATGATGACTCCACACCTGTGTTTTCTTTGTTTTGTTGCAGGAGATGAATCGCTGTGTGGATTTGTGAGACGCATCACGACGTGGATGAGACATTGGGGTGATTCCATCTCTCCCTCCCTAGGAGGGACTGATGATGAATTGGTAATGGCAAATTATGATGTTGAGTTGGAGATGGCAAATTTTGATGAGAGTTGAAAATGGCAAATTTGATTGGTTAGGAGGGAGAGAAGACGAATTTGGTTTATGGGAGGAACGGGGAAGACAGTAGGGATGTTTGTTGATTTGTAAAGTAGATGTTTATGGGTAGTGTTGTGTTTTGTGGATACAGTAAGGGGTAAGGGAGGGGCCATGTAGGTTACCTGGTGGGGGGGGGGGGCGTACGATAGGAACGTACCTGTCTCACCTGGTTCCCATGTGCCCCCAGTGTGCATTACCTTATATTGCGTGCACTTTTGCGCCCTTACCACCTTACTCACTTGTTTCTTCTTTTGTCTCCCACCTCCGAGGATCTGGCTTTGGGGTAGAGAGAGAGGAGAGAGAGGTGCTGGCTACGCCGTTGTGGGCCTGCACTTTCGCTGTTGGCTGCCTGGATCGATACACCATATGGACCGCAATGTTTGTGGCCACCCACAATGGACCGCAGCTCTTTTGCGGCCAAGCACCACCCGTGGAAGGACCTATGGGTCAACGTGGCACCTATGCCATAAAGGTGAACCACTGTTAATTAACACCAAGTGCACCACAAGAAGAGCAAGAGACACCTGCAGGGTTAGGGGTTGTCGAATTTATTTTTATTCCAATGAACAATGGTGACTGCACCGATTGGTGGTGGGGTGGTGCTTTTGATGCTCGGGAAGGGTGCTCTGCACGTTATTAAAGGCCGTCGGCCACAGAGCACTCGTGGGTTGGTGTATCGATGCTGGCAAGCGCGCTCTCTCTATGCATAACATCTGCATGTGTTCCTCCAAAAACAGGTCCTGGATCGTAGTGTAAATAGCAGCATAGTCTTGTAAATAATGCTCCCTACCGGCTGTATGTTTAGTTTGAGAATTCTTTCCGGATTCGGTTATCCTGTGGGTGTGTTTCTGTGAGGAGAAGGGTGTAACGTCGCAGGGGGACATATTTACTCATTTGTGAATATCTGTAAAACTGTCGCACTCAGGGTAGAGTTAATAGTAGAGGGAACTACATTGCGTGCCACACTAAAGTAGGTAAAAATTTATCGGGTCGGGACGCCCCGAGGGTAGAGAAGGGTGCAATGTTGCGAATATGGAATTTGGCCTCCATATCCGCTTGTAAATATTCCCCTATTTTCTCCAATACTCCCCAACTTTCCCCAGTCCCCCATTCCCTAGTCCCATTGCATGTAAATAACAATCAGTAGAGCCGACCTTCCCCTTATTCCCCCATTAAATGTCGTGCCCAGGTCCACCGCACCACACGTAGACAACTTTCGGACATCTTCCTAGTTATTCTTAATCTATGTCAGTTAAGGCCTCGTTTCCATTAATTATGACTCTTCGTTGCACCAGAATGTGATTATATGGCACCAGTAGTGAGTTTAGGACCTTCCCATACCTCCTCCCATCTTCTTCCCCAAACAACAACAACAACAACAACTACAGCTACAACAACAACAACAACAACTACAGCTACAACAACAACAACAACAACTACAGCAACAACAACAACAACTACAGCTACAACAACAACAACAACAACTACAGCTACAACAACAACTACAACAACGGCGCGCGCGGGGAGTGTGCGTCCTCCCTCCGGCTCGGTTAGCCGCCATTATCCATGCGCCCCACGGGGTTACCACGAAGGGGCTGGCTGTCAGCTCCTCGTCAAGGGCGGAGCCTGGTAAACCCCCCCGCACCCAATAAGAAGGGCGGACCGATTCCATCTGGGCGGAGCTAACGAGCCGAGGGCGTGTCACTCCCCGCCGGATATACGCAGCCGCTTGCCGGACGTGACGTCAGATGCGCCCCCAGCTTGAGACGACAAGACGCCACCTCGAGCGCTGAGAGACCTCCTGCATCTTTTGGGCCGCGCCATCCTGTCCCTGAGCACAAGGTGCACCTTGTGCTGGCCATCGAATACCCGCTTTCCTTGCCATCAATCCCCGTGTGAGTCAGTTTTTGTCCTGTTTCTCTGTGGTCTGTCGGGAATAATATAAGGTTGTGTCTAAGTGCCTGTCTTCCTATGATGTACCTCTTGTAGTTGTAATCTAACCTTCCGCCTTAATATAACCTCCTCCGGAGGTCTTGAGAACTGAACCCCTGGTGTCGTATTGTGTCATTATAACCCAGCCGGGTGTCTTCTCTTTCCTATTGAGCCAGCGTAGCGCGGCTTCGTCGACGTTCGAGTACAATCGGGTAATTTGTGCGGACACGACGGCCATTCCGCTCGGCCCACCTTAACATCAAAGTCGTGTCTGTAACAATATGTCCACTCGTTTTTTTTTCTTCTTATGAGCACCTTGTTAATCATCTTCAAAAAAGATGCTATAACACACCCAAACACCCAGTTTTCATCCTTGCAATCTGTCGGAGGTCCAGGTGTATGCATGCAAAGATTGGGGCCACTAGGTTTCATAGTTTTGGAGTAATGGAGGAGACAGATGCACAGACGGATGGACACTGCCTTTTATCTACTATGTAAGAGAGCTGTTGCTGTTGGTCTGTGTGTGTCTGTCTGTCTGTGTAACCATTTTTCTCAGAGATGGCTGAACGGATCTTTGTCAAACTTTCAGAGGTTCATCAGTGACTGCCTGGGAGTGTTTTACGCAAAAAAAAATTCTTTGAAAAAATACGTTTGTTTTTTGGATTAAAATAAATAAAATAAATAAAATAAAACTCGATAGTGCCGAAGCCTTTTTAAATTTATGACAGTTTTATTCAAGTATACATTCGCAAAAAATAAATACAAAACAATCACCGGACATTTGAACACAAATAAAAATGAACGCATATCTGCTTTAATTATTACACAATGGAAAGGGAGCTAATCTTTACATTTAATAAGAAATAACTGACTATTGCAGGCTACATGTTGTCCTTTAATTAACTAGAGGGGGTGTCCTTTATTGCAAAACTGTAACGATATATATATATACATAATAACTAGCAGAAGTACTCGGCGTTGCCGGGCGGGGGAGGGGGAGGGGGGGTTTAGGACACTCCCTCCTACAGATCTTCTGATGTCCCTGTTCTCTGCTGTTGTACTTGTGTGCTTCCCTCTCTCTCCCCATCTTGTCTCCCCACTCCCTTTATTGTATGTTTTGTGTGCCCGTTTTTATTTTTTTGTGATTGACGTTAGCTCTTACACGAGCCTCGATCTTGTAGACAAAAAAAAAATCAGTGACGTCCTTGAACTCTCTGCCAGTTGGCTGTAGGCAAGTCTCCTTTTTAAATGCAAAATGATTTTCAGCCATGGCTAAAATAATCGAGTCGTTGAGAATCAGGAAATGGACTATTTGTTTTGCCGTTAGTTCAAGTCAATGCAAAGTTGTTTGTTGCATTCTTATGCTGTTACCTGGAAGTTTACCGCTGATGGCAATCTCATCAAACTCGAGTGGGAATCGAGCACCATCGCGGCAGCGCCGCCCCAGAGTGAGGAGGTCGTACAGCAGCAGGCCAAAGGAGTACACGTCTGCTTGCTGGTTATACGTGCCCTTCCCTCTCACCACCTCAGGAGCCCTAAAGCCTGGGGATGTGGGCGCCCAACATCTAAAGTAAATTTTCTTTGTTTACTTCAGTCCTTTTTTGGCTTGGCCCCTTCATGTCGATCACATAAAGAAGGAAAACAAAGGAGTTCTACAATGGTGATGACTTACAAACCACATACTGAGAATTTTGGGAAAGCAAACACGCCAAGAATAATTGAACGATGAAAAGTTATGAAAATCAATGATCACGTTCACGCTCTTCAAACAACAGCTCTTTACAGGTGTACAGATCCCAGTTGTCATCAGACAATGGGTCAAGAGGCATTGTTGTCCAATACCTTTCCAGATCGACATTTAATGGCACGTCAATTGCAACATTTAATAAAATAAACTCACCAGGCGTTCCCTCTGGAGAAGTCATGCCGAAGGTGTAGCAATGGCGCGATATGCCATAATCTGCGATCTTTGCGATGATGGACGCATGCTGCTGAAGCGTGAAAAGGAGGACATTGTCTGGTTTAAGATCCCGGTAAATAACCATGGAGGAGTGTAGGAATCTGAGGGTACAACGATGATCACAACTTCAGTCATGACTGTGACGAATAAAGTCATAACTGTCATGTAGAAAAAAAAACCAGTTCAACCTATTAGTGTTTCAGAAACACTTCAGCCTTTCTCGTCGCAGCACTCCGACGTGTTTATTAGCACGGGCGCAGCCCAGATCATGGGTTGGGGCATTGCAGTGACTTGTAGTTTTACATGCATCATTTTATACATGAACAGACGGTGCAGACAATCGATTCACCAAGCTTGTTCCTCACATGCCGACGCTCTGCTAGCAAACATTCGGTTAGTGGGCGTAGTTTAAAACCAGGAACAACCAATCAACTCGGAGTACGAGAGGACGAAGCACGAGGGGGAGGAAGAAGAAGAGCATCATGTTTTTACGCAGACTCTCTCCCCTCGAGAGTTTTTGAGCTAAAAGGCGTGATAAGGTGAAGTGGATAAATACAGTACATCACTGTTCTTTGGTTTCCCTTGGGACTATCAGCAGAGTTCAACTTCACCACCCACTCGCTGCTCACGACAACCTGAAGAACTTTTCTGGTTACCGGGGTTATTTTTTTTCTTCCGCCATTTTTGGATCACCTTTTGCCGGTGGAATATTCATTTTGGTTTAACCTCCGCTCAAGTCACCCGAAGCATTGGTATTTTCGTCTCCTGAAAAATCTTCGACCTGAAAATAATTTACCCGCCGACACCTTCGACCAGCTTCGGGTGACCTGAGCCAGACACCTTCAGCCAGCAAGCATCTAACCACCGTATGACCACACGTGAGTAGAAATTCACACACATAATTTCCACAGCATGGTGCTGATGTTGTAAGCAAAACAAACGAGTGATCCAATAAGAAGAAAATTAAATCACAAAAAACTGATCTCATGAGAATGTCATTGACTTTATCCTGATAAAACTATCTTGTTAGCCGGTTTTCTCACTCTGCCAATATAATGCAGGTCATCATGTAGTCACAGGCCTTAGCCCAAGTGAGCTATGTTTGCTGCAAGTTGATAGAGTAAGGGTATAGTGGTACTGGAATCAAATTTGGCTCCCGATTGTGTTTTCATTGATTAAACAACACGTAGTGGAAGTTTGAATGCAGTGTGCGTGCCAAGTTAAGGAAAACAAAGAAGAATTACCGTAGTCCGTCAGCAATGTGCAGTGCAATGCGATGTTGGGAGGTGCGTGTCAAGTGGGTTTTCTTGGATTCGAAGAGGCCCGATAGCGAGCCTCGTAGAGCCAGCTCCATTACGAGAAGGCGCGGCTGCACGCTCGCAGCGAGGAGGGACACCAGGCTGGGGTGCTGCAAGCGACTTAACACAGCAAGTTCCTAATCACACACAAAATGAGTCACAGTCAAATTTTACCGCAAAGTTACAGCTATTCGACTCCATGCTACGCCACACAATGTTTGTTGAATATTTACCCAATTATAAATCATTATAGTACTTCCTGCTCCAATCGTAATCTCTGGCACTCGGGTATAAAATCATGGAAACAAAGTTCCAATGCATAGGTCCAACACTGAACAGGTAGTACACTTGCATTTGAAACATCTAGTCAGGGTTCAGTTCCCAACCTGACGATAAACTCTTGAATTGGTATTTCGCAGACAGGGCGGTGCCAATGTGTTACTGGGCATCACGTCCGTCAACATCCGTTGACGGACATTAAAGATCCCACGGTATCCTTCGTAAAGAGTAGTTGAGTTATCGCCGGCACCCTGGTCAAGCTGAAAATGTCTGCCACTTTAAGTCCAACGTTAAACTTGGACAGCCAGTTCCTGGAAGACTTCGGCTGAAAATGTTCCCCAATCTACCACACATGGTGGGAATTGGGGAAATTGAATAAGTAGAAAGTGGTAGTCATACTAGAAAGTTCCAACGGAGGGAATTCATACAGGTGCATACTCAGTGCACTTGGAGGAGGGGGGAGGCATATCAAAATATCTACTATATTTGCAAACGTAATAAATAAATGACTCGAACTGCAGTGAATATGAAGCAGCCGTGTATGTGTTGTCGCATCAGACGTCCAGCTAAAGCAGGTGTTCTGAGTCGGGGTTTGTACATCCCCAGCAAATGGCCAAAACGATCTTCTAATTCTCACTGCATTCTTCATTTACTGTGTCTTCCTTAACATTTACAAAACGCCATGGATCGCCGATAGATAAACCAAATTTGGCGGTTCATCGCACACGAAAGGCGTGTAAATGTTTCTTACAATTTAAATGTTTATTTACAATGATAAGGGAAAAAAAGATAGACAGGACAATTAATAAAAAATGGAACAAACCAGGATCGACAGATACAGATAGGGATGAAGTGGAGGAAAAGCCGATCTTATGTACAAATGTAAAAGAAAAACCACTATGGTGCCAAAATACTGGACTCAAACTACAAAGGGGGACACAGACAAGGAATTAAGGAAGGTATGAACTGGTTGTGGCTGCAGGATGAAGGGTGCAGGCTAGTGCAGCACAGGGAAAAGTGCGGCTCTGGAAGTGACGGCGATGAGGATGCCAGGAGATGGGGAAGGCATTCAAGCAGAGAGGGATGTCTTCTCCTCTGTCCCCAAAGCTCAGCTGCCACGAGCACACGTGCACATCGCCTTTTCATCCCACAGGGACCACCTTTCCAGCACATGGCTGGTTCCATCTTTGGCCGCTGGTATTTGTAGGGGCGCCATACTCTGGGCCGCCCCACTCTGGTGGCGGCACTTCGCAAAAGTATTCACCCATCCCCAAGGCTCTAAGGCTTACTAAAACTTCCCAGCCTGCAGTTGCTGGCTGAATGACCCATTAAACTTTCTGGGTGCTTTTGTACCCAAGTCCTCCACCTGGCCTCGCCTCTCCAGGAGGTTGTACATACAACCTTACCTTATTCTGCTCTATTGTTTACAATCACCGCCTCAGTGCACATTTTACCATATTGGGTGTTGCAAAATAAATGATACTTTTTTCCCCCCAGATTGTATTGACCACATGTCCGCGATTTGTGAATTCAAATTTTGCGTGCGTCATCATGACGTGTCCCCCCTCCTCAAACCCCTCCCTGGAAACGTAGAGTACTGGCAAGGTTCTCCATGGGGAACCCAATATTCCGGCCTTATCACTTAATGTCCCAAAAATAACATTCTTAACGATAACAGTTCAATGGCCTAGCAAGGAAATTGCATCACAATCACATGCAGGTGTGGCATCAACTTGGCAGTGGGCAGGTCCTATTATGTGGTGGTGGGGGTATAACAATGTGTGCATGCCCGCAGTGCAAAACAAAGTTCATAAATCAATGATTATCTTGGGTCCCTCCCTCGACTTCCCACACACATATCCCCCATCACCACAAGTTTCCTTCGCTGTACACCCTGCCATAGGAGGTCACCCATATAGCACTCATTGGCCTACACATGGTCAGCAGGGGTCTTTTGCCCTGTGGCCGACCTATCTGACCTCGCTCTTGGTGTGTTCTCTATCCCAGTTGCATGCTGGGCTACAGGGGGAGAGGCATGGCGAGGGGCCACAGTCCTCGCTCTCCTCAAGAGTCTCATCCACCTGTGGACACACTCCACTTCCCCACCCACAAACCTTACATACAAATGATCCCTCCCTCTCCAGATGCCACTCATCTTTACCTACACCTGCAGTACATGCTAAAAGGTGTGTAACTACTTCCCATGGCCTGCCTATATGCTAGCAATCAATAAAATCGAAAATAGACACAGTCACCAGTGACAATAAATTACTTATTCACAACCATGACACTTTCAACCCCTTTCACTAGATAGTATCTTGGATTCCTGAGGGAGAACCTTGTTCTGGGTGGGGTAGGGATTTTGTTACGTGGAAAGGGGGGGTGGGCAGGGGTTCAGAGTTAGATCGTGTTAAAATAGTATGGACCATGTGATCGAGTGGGGTAGATTTACTCCTGGATTCAAGATCTAACAGAGGTATGTTGAGTAGGCGGTGATTGCAAACAACAGAGCAGAATTATACGTTACGGTTGTATCGTATACAACCTCCTGTACAGTCGAGGCCAGATGGAGGACTTTGGCATAAGGGCATCCAGAAAGCGCTTCGTGCATTTAAAAGGACAACACAGACCGTTCAGCCAGGAATTGCAGGCCAGGATGTTTTAGTAAACTTTAGAGCCTTGGAGAGGGAGGGGGGTGGAACACTTTTGTGAGGGACTGCGGCTCGGAAGATGGCGCCGCCTACCGACAACAGTGGTCGATGATGGGACCAGCCGCATTCTGGAAATATGTTTCATGTGAGCCTGCATAGGTGTGGGGCAGTTGAGCTTTGGTATAGAGGAGACTACATCCCTCTCTTGGCTTTGCTGTTTCACTTGTCTCCTGGCCTCCTCGTTGCCATTGTGCCTGAGCTGCACTTTGTGGGCCACACGAGCCTGCACGGATCGTTGCAGGCCCAGAGACCGGCTCGTGCCTGCCTTACATTCTTGCCTGTGTTCCCCTTTGTGGTTTGAGTCTGGTAGTTTGGCACCATTGCAGGTTATTTCTTTACATCTGTGCATACGATTCGGTTTCCCTCCCTTCCATCCCTATCTGTGCGAAGACTGCCTCGTTTGTTCCATTATTCTTTCATCGCCGTCTGAACACAGTATAGTGAATGAAAAACCGTTTTGGCCGTTTGCAGCAAGGTCTTTAACCTTCGGCCCAGAGTGCCCACGTTAGTGGACCGTCTTGATGCGAAAATAGTTTTTGAGAATAGAAGTCATTCACTGTTGGGAATGGGGGGAAAATAATAACTCAAACACTAACATGAAAATAATAGCCATGGTAATGAAGTAAACAGATCTTCCACAAGCTGAATACTATTCTGAAGCTTGACAGCATCATGTGTTGGTCTTCAAAACAACCCAGAAAATGAAAAATTGATACGTTGGGCCCTGAGAAAGCCTCATATCTACTTCTGATACGCACTTAATTAGATTACAACCTTTACTAATAAAACTATGAAAGCATATACAACCATTGAAGTGGGACAGATAAAACAAAACCCCTCAATCAATTTCACCAACAGGAAGCTCTAAATGGGACAAAATGTAATATCAGGAGGAGCTATTTGAATGACATGTATTCGCTAAAGACAAGGAGTCATAGTCATCGCCACAATAGACGATGTGAAATGCCGCACGAGTGCCAGAGAGGAAGCGGTTACATTGATATTATTCATGCCACATGATGCTGGCCCTCAGCCGAGAACACTCAGTCTCAGACCTGTCTCATGAGACGATGTAGATCTGCATTGGCCGCTGGCTTGTCGAATACTTTCACTGCCACCTCTTCATGCTTGAAGCTGGCTCGGTACACAGAACCAAAACCACCGTGTCCTGCAGCACATCAGACACGGAACGAGAGCAATATAGCTGATGCAAAGGTTTGGTTAGAGTACAGTTGAAATACATCATAACAAGAATACAAATAACCATGAGAAGACAGCACAATGAAATGTTATTAATTAATATGTGCAACAGGTTAATGTACTATATATGAGAGAGCCGTTGGTTTGTGTGCGTCGCCATTTTTCTCAGAGATGGCTGAACGGATCTTCGTCAAACTTTCAGAGGCTCGTCAGTGAGTGGCGTGGAGTGTTTTAGGCCTAAAAATTGTTTTTTAAATTTTTTATTCCGTTTTCTTTAATTAAAAAATAAAATAAAAATAAATAAATAAAATATCGCTCTAGACTCTAGAGTGCCTAAGCCTTTTTTGATTAATGACAGTTATATACAAGTACACATTCGCAGAATAAATACAAAACAATTACCAGACATTTAAACACAAATAATTATCAATCAATTCCGGAAGCAGTCGAAGTTGGTGGTAAGGCTTCTTCTTCTTCCTGAACGTCATCATACTCAACTCAGAAACGTGATGAACGGCACATTCACCAGCATATATTCAACGAAAAGGTAAAATGTTGATTTGACATTAGTGATGAATTCTGATTGGGATGTAATTGCTTTTCCAGTATATTTGCCCTAATTTCAAATATGATAATGTTTCTTTTTCACTTGAGCAACGCCGGGTACTCCAGCTATAAACGCTTATATATTTTACTCGGGGTACAAATGCAAATACAACTTTGTCTGGGGGGTAATATAGGCTATGTGGCCGCAGCCTCATTTGGGGGTCTGGGGGGCCAGGGGAGGGGTGTAAACTCTCTATGTAAATGTGTACTGTGTAGTGCCACCTGGTGATGATGGCAGAGGGTATTACAATTTCCTTTTTTACCTGGGCAACACTGAGGTCAAAGCACTCTTTGCATGGGTGAATTTTCCCTCCTTCCATTCCACCCCCTCCCCCAAACAGAGGGGCCTGTCAAAGCCACCCCTCCTCCCCCCAAAATATGTATATGTAGCATATCTTTCCCTTCCCTCCACCCTCACCTCCCCTTCCCCCCACTCCTTCCTCACCCCTCCCTCTCCTGCCTCCTTCTCCACCCACCCCCTCCCCTCCATCGAAAACGTCGGGTACTCCTGCTAGTATGTGATATAATTACTGCTTTGGTTCGATTCCTGAATAAATAGGAACAAACAACAAAAGTAGTGTTGTGCTGACATTTCACAAGGAGAATATTGAATCATAGAGCAAACGCCTTTTTTGGAGGGGACAACCTGTCACATCTGGCCGCACCCACCAGTTGATGTATATTTTCCCCATGATGCCTTTCACAGAATGATGTATCATCTGACATCAGAGCCTGGTGTTGGCTTAACGGTTACAGTGGCTGACTTGAGATCCTAGGATCCTGAGTTTGAGCCCGTCATGCCGTTGAATTAACACCAGGTGGGTCGACTCAACCTGTCATCCTTCCGAGGTCGGCAAAATGAGTACTAGCTGACTGGTTATAGAGAGGCATTGCATCAGCGGCAGCCACACCCCCAGAAAATGATGCAACAAGCAGTCACAGGCCACACACAAATAACCACCATCGAATATCATATACCGAGGCAGCTTTAGTGGTGCCAAGCACTTTCAATGCGTGGAGCGTGCTAAAGATAAAGAATATACTGGATGGTTTGTAATTGTCTTCTCATTAGGATTTAGAGAAGGAACTTGCAACTTGGTCAGGATGTTGGTACACAATGGCATGCTCTCTTTAGATATCACAGTGTCTCTAACATCCACCAGGCAAGCACCAGCGGATGCGACAGTCAGCCTAACATCCCTTCAAAGAAGATGGCGGACTCCACCGTGCAATTGCCTTACCTGCAACTCATCAAACGTGCGCACACCTTTTTCATTTCAGCACAAAACTTACAACAAGCATATTCAATTACTGAGCAGCAATGGCTATCTCTGATACTTTTACTCAATGATTAAAAGCTGCTAGAAATGTTACTGATTGTACAAAATACTGCACTCGGTATATATGGCAAACCTCATAATAGTTACATGTCTAAAGTATGACCTTTGATGATTTGTAAACGACTGTTTTTCTGGATCATCAGCTGGACTCGGTTTGTCATTGAAGTTTTAACCCTTTCAGTACAAAAAAAAGAAGTAGTGCCGTGGACTCTCTCTCGGACACTCTCCCTCTTGGATTCTTTCTCTCAGATTTCTATTTCTCTATTTTTTTTTTTCCCCCTTTCCCTTTTTGCCCCTCCCTTCCCTTTCCTTTTTTTTTTTTCTCTTTCTTTCTTTCTTTCTCTTTTCTTTCTCTTTCTCTCTCTCTCTCTCTCTCTCTCTCTCTCTCTCTCTCTCTCTCTCTCTCTCTCTCTCTCTCTCCCATGGTATCGGTGACCTGTCCCTTTTGTAATAATTTCGAAGATTTGTTTCATGGGTATGTTGATTGCATACGATTGTGTCCTCTTTTTCTTTTACTGAAAAATGTGTTTGGTCAAGTTAATGTTCCTTTTTCTCTCCGGTTGTTTATTTTTGGCCTTGGGGTCACTTCAGCAAAGGGAAAATTGTTAATGTTTTAAAATTATTTCTTGTCAGAGGCTAAACTGGCCATCTATTTGTCGCGAAAAGCGAAAATCAAGGGCAAGCCACCCGAGCAATGCAATGTGATCATGCATTTCCAATCCCTGGTCACGACGGGTAAAACTGGAATTTCAGTATTATAGCAGAAATGCAAACATTAGGGATTTTGTTGAGACATGGTGTGTGGGAAAAATATGCGGAGTAAATGAAAATGTATTAGAGATTTACATGTCGGTGTTTCCTTGTCTTTGAAATCTATTGTTTTGGAATGTAGTTCATTTACATTGATTGTTTCTCCTTTTATTTGACTTTCTATGACTTTGGTTGTATTCTTTTGAAAACTGTTTTTTGGTTTATTCTTGTTGACGCTTGTTTTTGTAGTTTTATAATAAAAGGACTTAAAAGTCAAAGTCTCTCTCTCTGTTTCTCTCTCTGTCTCTCTCCTCTCTCTCTGTCTCTCTCTCACATACACACACACACACACACACACAAGATGGTGGATACTTCAAGACCAAGGAGGACTCTATTCCATCTTCTGAAACCCACATATGGAGATGACAACCGACAACACACACACACACACACACACACACACACACACACACACACACACACACACACACACACACACACACACACACACACACACACACACACACATAACCTCGTCTGTATTCCTCTTGACACCAGCTGTGATTTTAAATCATAGATTTATTCCACTGTGGATGTAACATGGACACAAAGCATTGCATTTTGGGTTATTTGTTACTGTGCAAGTACCAAGGGAGGCGATTTGTCACGTTCAGCAATGAAAGTCGATCTCTTTTTGCATGTAGTAACGTCTTGTTGGTGAACTTTTTTGATGGAATTTGGTTGCAACTTGTGTGTGCATGATTGGTTACGGCCATCTTGCTTTTCTCTCGGTCCACTGCCAGGATTTGGCAGCGTCTGCAGGGTAGTCTGGTTTTTATAATGTAGTGATTACATTGGCACTTCATATTGTACAGTACTTGTTTGTATACAAATAGGTTTGCAATTGTATTTTGATCGTGGACTAAAGTGTTTTTGGAGGAAACCACCTTTATATACAAATAGACCAGACTTTTTGTGTAAGACATAAATGAATTCGATTCTCCAAGAATAATGTTTTCATCGTCGAGGAAATTATTTTTCGAGATGCCCACACACCCGTTTAATGTGGCATGGCCCGTGCATTAGTGTGCGTTTGTGTTCGGCTGCCAGAACGATGAAATGAACGCCAATATATGGCAGAACGTACGAGAAGAGCAAAAATGCACGTATCAGCACAAGTGGCCGTGGTGGATGCGGAACTGCTCGAAAACCACTGCTGAGAACAGATGGACAAGCTAAGTGGTTGAAATAGGCTTTGTATTCATGCAAGGAGATGCTCAGAGCTGGAGATGTGTGCTGCTTGAATGAATGAATCAAACGTTGGATAATTCAGCAAGAATGAATGGCATTTATTTTCATGGCAGAGAGAAAAGCAGCCTCCTGGTCCATGTACAACATCTAGAAGAAAGCTTGGTGGAGGGCCGCAACACAAGTCTGAGACCATCTCTCATCCAACGGCATCTGTGATTTCCATAAAGCTGATGGACACCAAAGTGCTGACTGCTGACAATTACAAACAGATTCGTATCGGTCATTCCATTCCCTCAAGAACATGACTCATTGGGCAGAGCTTCTTCTTCAATCAACAAAATCACCCCAAGCATAGAGCCAATGTGGTGAGAGCATAATTTAATGGGAAATGCCGATGGAACACAACCATGGCTCCACCTGCACAAAATGCAGGCCTACAACATTGCATGATGTGCGTGGAAATGAGAAGGTCAAATTGTAAGCGAATAACTTAACTGAATAGAAGAGAGTACTACAGGACATTTGGAATAACATTTGCACAATTGTATGTCAATAATGTACAAGGCAACACGAAACAAGGTGTCCTTCTTTATATAAAGCAACGGACCCAAGTAGAGTGCATTGTATGGTTTTAACCGAAGTGAAAAGCGAGGTTAAGCAATTGGTTCACTTTGTCTGTCTCCAGACGTCAATCTAAGATCGAGGAACAACTTAATTTATATTGACTTTATATTTTGAGCGCTGTAGAAAACGAGTCAGAACATGAACCTACAGTTTAGCAGTACTTTGGCTCTGAATTTGGCAAATTGTATGGAATCTCGTTCCGAGCATGCATGCATGCAGATGAGAGAGGTAATTGTTTTAGTCTGTCTGCCTGTCTGGCAGTAAAACAAAATTTAAGATCATTCCAAACAGGAAGCTTACTGTATTTATGGACGTCATAAAGGACACAAACAGGCATGAATAACTAATAAGGTGGTGTAAAAGAGGGTGCATCAATGGCGGTAAATATCCGAAAAAAACGTTTTCTTTTCTACGTCTTTAAAACTTTTATTTTATTTCAATTGAATTATATATTTCAACACTGGAGAACACAAATTGCCTTCTTGTCACTTCTAAAAACCTCCAGACTTCCCTAATATCTTCTGTTCTGTTAGAAACATTTTTATTTCCGCTACCGAAGGTCTCACTGTTTGTTTGTCTGTGAAGAGGATATTTCAAAAAGTTGTTGGACGGATTTGAACAAAACTTGGTGGACAGGTTGGGTGTGTCACAAGTAAGAACTTCTGCAATTTTAGTGAAGATCCAAATCTGGGTCTGGATCCAAATATTATTTAATTTTAAGAGTGATTCTTTCACCATTGAGAGATGGGGCCAAAAACGATAATAGCATGATAGTTCAAAAAGTTGTGGCTGAGTTGTGACAAAACTAGGTGGATGAGTTGTTTAGGTGACAAGAACAAAGCAATTATATTTCGGTTCAGGTCCGAATCCAGATCTGGCCTATCAGTGGGATATAAAACGTAAACGGTTCAGCCTGGCGGAGGTATGTGCTCTACTGAGTGCCCTTCTGGTTGTTTTGGGTTTGGCCTTCATGAACAAAGTGAGCGGATAATGTTGCTCCGTTCAAGTTTACTCTCATCTTGAAACACGTGAGAAACAGTGCGAATGACAGAGCTTCGTCAGAAAAGGAACACAAATTAGGGTCTAACGCTCCCACTTTCAGCCGCAACTAATTCTCCACAGTGGTAAACATACTCCTGTAAACCTACCATTGATGACTTATCCTGCTCATTGAAGCAGACCAACACTCAGGCCTTCACAGAGACTAGCCAAGAGATTTGTGGATGGAAAATGCTTTTTTGGAATAAAACTGATCATTATATATTACCGTTGACAAAATAAACTCAAATAAAATATTTTTGGATCCTGTAACACACACTTGATCTCGCGAGATCTTGTCGGGGCGGTCACGGTTTTTCGAAGCTGTTCCACGATCTTCACGCACGCTCGAAGTTAAGTAATTGTCACATTTGTATTTTTGTCGAAACTGTATTTATCTTACGTGGGTGTACCTTTTGCGTGTCCCTCGGACGATTTATCGGTGTTAATCTTTCATACCTGTAAAAAATAGTCGAGTATTTCACGCCACGCGGCCTAGTTGTTGAAGCTTCCGACCTTGTGGCCTGGTTCTCTCCGGGCATCCAAAGCGGTTATTTTTTCATTCGTGTGTTTGTCAAATTTCAACTCGTTATTTTATCGTCGATGCGTTATTGTTTGTTTATAGTTACTTTTGGTTTGAATTTCCTGTAACTCGTAATTAATTAATCGTGTTCTGCTCCGCGTGTGCGGCCTTGTACCCCCGTCGGTGTTTGTTTACTTAAGTCCCCTACATCGTGTTTTGCTTGGCTCTTAGTTTTTTCCCTTCTACCCCGAACATAATACTCTTTGTCTAACGTTTTAAATACGTTTATTTAAAATACCCCCACCCCCACCCCCCCAAAAAAACCCCCCCAAAAAAACCAAAAACATTTATTTCCCTTTGTCCACGTGTGCTGTTTGTCTCATCCTGTACTTTCTGTCCAGGTGTGCTGTTCGCCCCGCCCCCATTATCTCCTTGCCATCCACCTTTTGCCCTGTCTACGTGACTCGTGGTGGTCCCTCTCGGCTCTCCCCCCGTTGGTACTTTGTGCATATAAGATTGTTTACGGTTCTGTTTTAATATTATTTAAATATGTATAAACTTTCCCCTTCAGTGTTTTATTCAGTGGTATATTACAACACGCTGTTTTTCTTCCTATTTAAAAGGCTTTTTTCAAATCCCTCTCCATCTCATTCCACGTCAAAAAAAAGAAATTCAATCTCTTATACGTCTCCCTCACTACATGGTCTAAATTCACATTCATTCCACCCCTCCTCCATCGTTCTGAATGGGATTGCTAACTTGAAAATCACAACAAACCCAATTTGTTATCAATGTTCGTCTTTCATTAATCATCCACTTTCGAAACTCCCCTCTTGCCCCTCCCCTCCAAATCCCCCCCCTTGCACCTACACTCCTAAACTCCCCCCTTGCCCCTCCACTCCTAAACTCCCCCCTTGCCCCTCCACTCCTGAACTCCCTCCTTGTCCTTCCCCTCCTAAACTCCCCCCTTTCCCCTCCCCTCCAAATCCCCCCCTTGCCCCTACACTCCTAAACTCCCCCCTTGCCCCTCCACTCCTAAACTCCCCCCTTGCCCCTCCCCTCCTAAAGTCCCCCCTCACTCCTCCCCTTCAAAACTCCCCCCCAACCCCTCCCATTCAAATCTCCCCCCATACCATTCCTCTCCAATTCTCCCTCCTCCCCCCTCCTCCTCAAAGCTGCCTCCTCCCCACTTCGTCTCCCTTCTATCTCATACCTCCACCCCCCCGCCCCAACCTTCTACTTTCCTCTGCCCCCCCTCAAACAACCCCTCAATGTGCCTCATCCTTTCACCATCAAACCTTTCATCCTCCTCATCCTTCCCTTTCTTGGAACTCTTCTGTAATCTCTGACACACTATCAACTGCTCTCCCTACCTCCCCCTCTCATCCTTCATCTTACCCTACTCCTCCCCTCCCCTGTCCTGTACCCGATGCTCCCCCTCTCTCTTCATTAACGGTATGGACCTCAAACATCCGGGGCCTTCGCTCAAACCTGACTGATCTCTCCATACAGGTTGCTTCTGACAATCCAGACTTGATCTGCTTAACAGAGACTTTCCTCCTTCAAGATGTCTCTGATTCCTTAATATCTCTTCCTGGTTACTCCCTCCTCCGGTATGATAGACCTGAGCCTCGTCCTGGTGGTGGGGTGAGTATCTTTATCAAAAACTCTCTTCCTCACTCTCCTTGCACTGCCTTCTCTCCTCCTCACCCCCAGGAGTACCTCTGGCTATGGCTTCCTCTCCGCTCCCACCTTTTGTTCATATGTGTTCTGTACCGTCCTCCAAACAGTGATGGCTCCATTTACATTTCACTGTCTGACAACATGGACCAACTTCTATCCACTCATCCCAACTCTCTCTTCCTCATATGTGGTGACTTCAACTGTCATCATGCCAGCTGGTTGGGTGTGGGTTCCTCTCTCACCAGTCCTGGCACCTCAGCAAAGGACTTCTGTGACTCACTGGGATTGACACAATCTGTCAATTTCCCGACCCAGATCTCAGCCAAAGGAGTATCTTCTCTTCTAGACTTGATTATGACAAACTTCCCTGCTAATGTCTGCTGCTCTTCTTCTGCTCCAATCGGTTCTTCTGATCATGTGCTTGTCAAAGTGGACATCTCTCTGGCCATTCTCAGAGAGCCTCCTCAGCGTCGACGAGTCTGGCATTTCACTAAGGCCGACTGGGACGGTCTTCAAGCAGCCATCAATCGTCTGGATTGGTCTCCCATCTCCACTGCCTCTGACATCAATTCTTCCTGGGAATTCTTCCAAAGCAAACTGCTCTCTCATGCACAGATTTATCCCATCTCGTCTTCAGTTGTCTTGCCCTTCCTCCCGTCCATGGTACACTGAATCTTGTGGTGAGGCAGTTGCCCTGAAACAACTTGCCTTTGCCTCTTGGAAGGCTAATCCAACTGAAGGCAATCTCAGTTCCTTCCACCAAGCTCGGAACAAGTGTGTGTCTACCCTCAGGAGTGCCAGGAAGCACTATCTCTCCACACTCAAGAATGAACTCTCAAACCTGTCTCCTTCCTCCAAATCCTGGTGGCGTCTGGTCAAATCCGTTTCTGGTGTTTGTTCCCCCTCCATCCCCTCCCTTACCTCAAATGGCCACACAGTTGACATCGCACGTGACAAAGCCGAATGCCTCAACTCTGTGTTTGCCTCAAAATCTTGTGTCCCAAACCCATCTCTCTCTGTTCCCACCTTTCCCAGTCGAACTCAACTGTTCCTGGACTCTGTGTCCTTCTCTCCTGACAAGGTGGAGGAGTTTTTGTCTAACCTCGACTCTGATTCTGCAACTGGACCAGACGGCATCAGCCCACGGGTCCTAAAATCCTGCTCTGCCGCTCTATCTCACCCTCTCTCTGTTCTTTTCACCCTCTCTTTTGCTCAAGGTCATCTGCCAGCATCCTGGAAATCAGCAAACATTACCGCTTTATACAAAAAAGGTGCAAAAACAGATCCTTGCAACTACAGACCAATCAGCCTGCTCCCAATTATCAGCAAAGTCATGGAATCCATCATTGCTTTGGATATGAAATCTTTCCTCTTCTCCAATGGCTTGATCTCTGATCATCAATTTGGTTTCAGACCAGGTCACTCTACTCTGGACATGCTGCTTCTGCTGTCTCAACAATGGATGGAGGTCCTCAATGCCAAACAGGAAATCAGAGCTGTCTCCCTTGACATTTCACGTGCCTTCGATACAGTCTGGCACCCAGCTCTGCTCACCAAACTCTCCTCCTATGGTATCCATGGAAATCTCCATGCATGGCTTGCGGACTTCCTCTCTGGTCGTAGTCAACGTGTGGCCCTGAATGGATTTCTCTCATCTCCCCTTCCTGTTCAGGCTGGAGTTCCTCAAGGCAGTGTTCTGGGCCCTGTGCTTTTTCTGGTCTTTATCAATGATCTCTCTGACTCTCTGGAAAATCCTCTCTATCTCTTTGCTGATGACTCCACTCTCTGCCACTCCATTCCTCTTCCCTCAGATCGGCAGTCTGCAGCCTCCTCACTCTCTGAAGACTTGGACCAAATCACAGACTGGTCAAACAAGTGGAACATGTCTTTCAATCCTGACAAATCTCACACTCTTACTATGTCTCTCCGAAAAGATCGACTGGACAACCCTCCCACCTACTTTCTCAACAATCCTCTCCAAGAAGTTCTGTCGCTCAAGCTTTTGGGTCTCACTATCTGCCATGATCTTTCTTGGGAAAACCACATTTCCAAGCTGGCCTCCAAAGCCAGTCGCCGACTGGGCATCCTCCGTCGTGCGAAGTCCTTCCTCGGCACACCTGAGCTCCTCACCACATACAAGGCTTTCATCCGCAGCTCAATGGAATACTGTTCTCCCCTTTGGGCCGGTGCTCCTGCCTCACACCTAGTTCGGCTTCACGCTGTTGAAACCAAAGCTTTCAGAATTATTGGAATCTCCCACGATGAAGCTATCTCTGAGGGCCTTTCACTCACTCACCGCAGGCAGGTAGGTGGTCTTTCTGTCTTCTGCCGACTCCTCTCCGGCCTTGCACCCCCAGCTCTCTCTGTGCTCTGTCCCCCAAATATTCCTACAGGTCGCACAAGATCTGCCAGCAACCCTCTGATGGTTAAACTGCCGAAATCTCGGCTCTCTGCTCACCTTCACTCTTTCATTCCTCTTTTCTCCCGCCTCTGGAACAAACTCCCTCACTCCCTACAATCCCACTCGTCCCTCCAGGTCTTTAAAACAGCTGTTCACCACCATGTCTTATCTTTCCCCATCCAAAACCTTGATCTTTTCTACCCCCGCTAATTCACCCCAGTTCCACCTTGTTTGAAATTCCAACTTCTTTCCTGGAAGTCCTCGCAGTGTCCATATGTTTTATACCTCTCCCACCCCCCCCCCCCCTTCCCATGCCCTCCCACCCAAAGCCCTCTCCCTCTCACAGATCTCTCGATGTCTCCATGTCTCTCGGTCCCTGCTCTCAAATGTTGTGTTCGTGTCCTTCCCCCTCTCTCCCCATCTTGTCTACCGCTCCCGATGTTATATGTTTTATGTGTCGGTTTGTCTTTCTGTGTGATTAATGTTTGCTCTTTCACGAGCCTCGATCTTGTATACAAAAAAAAAAACAAAAAAAAAAAAAACTTCGTGGTAAAAAGTATTGGGACAGTAGACCCAAAGTTTAAAAGAACCATCCTAACCTGATGGCATGTTTTATTCGCCCCCCCTCCACCCCCCCCCCCCCCCCCATTTTAGGTGAGCATAAGCATTGGAACAGATTAACTTAAAGTAAATTAAAGTAGTATAATAGTTATGTGGTTACATATCCCTTGCATGCAATAACTGCATCATACCTGTGACCCATCGACATCATCAAACTCTTGGTATCTTACTTTGACATGCATTGCCAAGCTTTTACTGCAGCCATTCTCAGTTGTTTGTTTTGGGGTTTCTCACTTTCGTCTCCTTTTCAGCAAGTGAAATGCTCCATTGGATTTATATCAGGAGATTGACTTGGTCAGTCTAAAACCTTCCACTTTTTCCCTGATGAACTCCTTGGTTGTGTTGACAGTGAGTTTTGGGTCATTGTCTTTCTGCATGGTAAAGTGCCGTCCAATGAGTTTGGAGGCATTTTCTTGTACATAGGCAGACAAAATGTTTCTGTACACTTCCAATTTCATTCTACTGCTGCCATCATTAGTTACATCATCAATAAAGATGAGTGAGCCAGTTCGAGAGGCAGCCATGCAAGCCCAAGCCATGACACTACCTCGACCATGGTTCACAGATGAGGTAGTATGTTTTGGATCACATGCAGTTCCTTCCTTTCACCTTTCCATCACTTTGGTAAAGGTTCATCTTGGTCTCATCTGCCCATAAAACATTGTTCCACACCTCTAATAGCTCACCTCCCTACTTCTTGGCAAATTCTAATCTGGCCTTTCTATTTTTGGTGCTGATGAGAGGTTTGCATCTTGCGGTGTAGCCTTTGTAATTCTGCTGTTGAAGTCTTCTGAGAATGATACATTGTGATACTTTCACCCCCACACTCTCGAGGTTGTTGGTGATGTCAATGACAGTCATTTCAAGGTTTTTCTTGACACCTCTGATGATCTTTCTGTCATCAACTGCAGGTGTTTTCCTTGGCCGACATGGCCATTGTCTATTGCAAAGTACACTAGTGGTTTATTTCTTTTTCAAGATATTTCAAATTGTTGTATTTGATGTGTCCATTTTTTGTGCTATGGTTCTAATTAAATTATTATCTTCTTTCAGCTTCCAAATAGCTTCCAAATAGCTTCCTTTACTTTAATAGACAGTTCTCTAGTCTTCATGTTGGTTTATGCCTACTGACTCCAAAGGCAGACTCCCATGGCAAAAGTAAAGACAAAAACCAAGACTAGAATTCACAGCTCTTTTTTGTGTGAATGATCAATGCAACAAGAAACACCTGAGCACCAAGCAACAACTGTCAGTCATCTGTTCCAATACTTACGCTTACATAAAATGGAATAACAAATGGTTGGATCAGAAGAGGTGGTAAAAAAAGACAACCAACCTGCCTGTAATGTGAAAAAAACAGCCATTGTTATTTGGCCTCATCACAGAAGATTCCAATAATATTGAGAGCTATGGATTCCACAGAATATAGGAAAGACAGATGTGATGATGGGACACCAGCCCATACGGAAGAGAAATACTCTATCGAGCTATGGCCAACACCCTTGAAGGTTGTGAATATTTCTAATTTTTAAAGGAAAGACTTGGAACAATACAGGATGCCACCTCTCTACATACAGGATACAGGATGTCTGTGGTTGGCTTTGGAGGCCGTCTTTGCAATATAATCGGCCCCAGTGAGGTCATGGCTGATGGTCAGGCCTAGAAATTGAAAAGACTCTCTTCCAGTTCCTGATCATAGAAATAATCAGATATGTTGGACGATCCTTTCGGAGTGACAGGATAAAGACTGTGAAATTTGCAGGGATTCAAAGACATATTCATTTGTAAGACCAGCATCTCATCAATTCAAGATCAGCAGACAGTGACACAGCTGCAGACTGCCTAGCAATGGAGTGTGGTATTGTACGACACAATGTGTTGTCAGCCACAAAAAAGGAAGAGGGTTTTTTTTCCAAAACATCGAAGAAGTTGTTTATCATGGAGTACGGTAGTGCTACAGTTCCAAATTTGGAGATTGCAAAATCGCTGAATTGTGCGTCTTTCTTTCTCTTGTCATCAATTTTGGCAGACAGCCTAGCACAATAATGGCTGAAGTGATGACAGTGATTGTAACGGGAGGAAGCGGCATTGTCTATTGGGTATTGTCACCGTACCAGAACAATCTTTTTCTACTTGCGGCGTGTCACAGGTCTACAAGAGCTCTGTGTTGCTGTTGTTGTTCTTGTTGGGGGTCGATTTTTGAAATGTGCACCCATTGGTCGGACAGCCCCACCCACATCTGTCGCTTGATTCCACCCACCATGGCACCCAGACAAAATAATATGGCCACCATCTTGATGTGCTTGTGGGCCGAAGACATCAGGCCTGTAGACCTCTGCTGATTTATACACTGCCCGGGTTTTTTTGCATCAGATTTCAATTGGCTTTGGTTGGGTCGAGTGTTACTCATGATGAGGGACCCTTTAAAATCTAATCAGTGTTAAATAAAAATTATTAGTAAGGTTTAACCAAGCCTGTCAGCATGCACGGAATTCACTCCTGAAAATAATGCTACGTAATATTTGAACGGACCCATATTGGGGTTAAACAATCCGTGACCATGTGATGAATCAGCTTGTTCTGATATAACCGTGGTGGAGCGTGACATGGATGAGAGATGTCGAGTTAATCTTTTAATAGGACATTAAATGTGTCCTCCCAATCGCGCTGCTCATCTTTTAAGAGTGCTTTAACTACGCTTTTCCCAATCGGCCCATTACCAGATTTTGTTGCAGGTTGTGACCACATTGCGGACATTCTTTTTTTTTTAATTGGATGAAATGAAAACAATACAACCACAATACACCACACGCTGTTTTGTTTTTATTTATTTATACAAGGTCTAAGGCTCGTAATAGAGTTGACACACACTGACGAGACAAACACTTAACACAGCCACAGCTTGGGGGAAGTGCCGTTACTTCCCGGGATACTCAGGGTGCCAGCGACGTTATAACAATTGCGCCGCTTTTCTCACCGCACTCATCAGGGCATGTCCTCAGGAGGAATTTCATCCTTCTCATGGATGCCAACCGATGGGTGTACAGCTGTTCTGACAAGAGTTGTGAGTCGTGCTTTCTGTTTCTACGTTGCTGAACCTACACCATGTCCGATTGACTCCTGCCACCTTTTTTAAGCCATACGTGTAGTCTTGGGCACGGGTCTTGGTCTTGGGCATTTATAATGATTCGTTCTCTGTTCTAGTTGAGCTGACCCCTTCTTATCCATTCCAGAGATCCTTGTCTGTTGATCCCCAATCTGAGCCTGCTCTTTGAAATAAGTTTCAATAATACGGAATAAAGGTATGGATAAATAAATTATTTTATTCACTTGGAAAGAAACTAAAAGACTGTGCCTAAATTTTGTTGTTAACAGGAGAACCACAGTGACTTGTTGAGATTAAGTAACAGGAAGTGGAAGAGTGGACAAAAATAAAAAGATCATACCGAGCAGGAACTGAGGTGAACATGTTAGATGCAGGTCATGCTTTTTCATTTGTAGAGAGTCTGGAAGGTCTCTGAGAAGCAGGTCTGGAACTAGCGTGGAAATTGGGATGGACTGGTCACCAGCGGTCCAGACCTCTTCTCCTGTGGTCATGGTTCAGGGATAGTGTGATAACCAATTTAGATAATTTAATTTCTAAAATACTTGCAGTCATAACTTTTGATATTGGACAAGCATCACATAATTATTTTATTTTGTTCAACAAACAAGTGAATGTCCTCACATTTGAAATCCTCCCAAAAAAGGAAAAGTATAAAATGTGGTGTTCACTCCACCACCGCACCTCCATCTATCGCCTCTTGTAGGTCTTTTAGGAGCACCAGACGTGGCTCTGGAAGGGTAGGCCACAAAGCCCACTTTTGCAGAAGGCTTGGCCTACCAACAGCATCCTCAGGGTTCAGTAGACCACTAAAACAGTCCTCAACCAATTCATCAACATGGTCAACCATCTGTCCAAGTATCTGAATACCTGAATGAACAGGAGTAACAGGTGGCAGCATAAGAGGGTGTTGCAATTATGCATTCTAAAACCAAGGCTAAAATACCACAATAGGTTGCGTAGCAGCGGTGCAGACAATTGCGAGTGCCATCGCACGACGTCATTGTTAAGAGTGGATTGACCTATTCGCCCAAAACAATGAATTAAAGGTGATATCAATGTGTCATGAAGTAATTGTCTTACCCGTTGATGCCTGAACAAAAGGTAAGTAGTGTTATATTTTGACAGGTAAAACATTCCATGTGTCAAAAGAAAATAAGCAACCACTTTCACTTCATGAAGTGAAATTAAGAGCCCATTTAGGTTGCGATAGGAGAACATCTGAGCAGCATTGGTTGCTTCTGCATCAGACGGTATTTCAACATTCCACTAATAGTGCATTAATCTGCTTTACATTCTACCCTCGTCATAACGTAATGTAACTTTTTAACAAAATCTTACTCGCTACTCCACTGATATCCATTCAACTTCATTATCAGGTTCATCCCATTCCGAATGTAATCCAATAAGAACTAGAACGACACTCGGTAGGGCGCATGCCTCCACCAGGCTGAACAGTCTACATTTTGTATACCACCAATAGGCCAGATCTGGATCCGGACCTGAACTAAAATCTAAATGGCTTGTACTTGTCAGCTAACCATCTTATCTACCTAGTTTTGTCAAAATCCATCCACAACTTTTAAAAATATACTCTATATATATATATATTTTTAATCAATGGTGAAGAATTACTTTAAATTAAATATATATATATATCGTATCCAGATCCGTATTCGGATCTTCACCAAAATCTAATCAGGCCATCCTTGTCACACACCCAACCTGTCCACCAGGTTTCATCTGAATCCGTCTACAACATTTTGAGATATATCCATACTTTGCATGCACGCTGAGGGAAATCCAAGAGAGTGCATGAATGAAAACTGGATGTTTGGGTAAATGTAAACATCCATTTGTTGAAGACAATTAATTGGGAGTGCGCTCTACAGGCTGCATTTGCAAGCCATGGCGATACAGTAGACAGCACTCCTTTTTTACGTATGCTTACCGATGGCTTCAAACCCTCATTTTAACTCCGATTCGATTTCTGTTTTCATTTCTGGTAGTCTCCAAAGTAGATTAACATGCTAGGCCGGTCATTTTACGAATATACCCACCACAAATTGCAATAGTAATGAAACTTGGCATTTTTGCTTCTTTTGACCCATGTAATAACATAGTAAAAGTCAAGGAATAACGAGGCATTGGAACACATTCATTTCGAGCAACCACTTTTTGACAGTTATGCACGAAAATAAGCTAATAAAAATGGCACAAAATAATGCACTTAATTTGTTATTTCGTTCACATTCTCAAAAGATGTCAGAAATGTAAGTGTTTAAGAGTGTAAGACAGGCCTTATGCCCTGGTTTTACAATACATTTGACATGTAAAGGTATATATATTGAGATAATTGACATTTAAGGTAGCTTTATCCCAATAAAATTGAATTTTTTCGAAAATATACATATCAATGAATTTTGAAAGCTAATATAATGGTCTATCATATTCTTATATCAAATTAGATTTTACTCTAGTCTAATTAGGTGAACAAAGCCTAATTAGGTGAATAAAATTTAATTACACGAACAATGATCTCCATAGCAACGACTTTGGACCTTGGATACGGTCGCTTTTATATAACCAATCTCAAAAAGTGTGGTATCAAAAGATTCGGAATAGCCTATAGTGCAATCCAGCTGAGAACCAATCAGAAGCCTCAACCAGATAATCCCTGCCTCGCCTCGCCTCAACTGCCCGAACTGATGCGTCCTGTCTTTGTGTTCTGAAAAATAGATGGCCTCAACACATTCCACGGGATGGGAATGATTGCGTCTGTCACTCCTGGCCCCCGCCGGACATCAACAAGAGTGCCACGTTTATCTGTGACACTGAAGGATGTTGAAGCTGTGGGTCGGATAAACATCCGGCATCTGACATCACCTTGCGATGGTCTAGATACTCTGAGGTATGAGGTTCTGCAAGATGAGATGGAAAAGGACAGATCTACCAACCTTGACCTCCTCTGGAAGCTGTCCCTCACATTGCGCTCACCATGACCAGCATGGTCTGGCATGATGCAAGCCGTGCACACTGGTGTACATCCAGGTCAGTCTGCAATCTTTCTGCTTCCCATGATCGACATGAACAGCAGTGATCCAACTTGCATCTATTCAACATTGACATTTCTATGTGAGCACGCCAAACAGTACAACGCAAAGGTCATCATCACATTTGACCAACCACTTTGGTGGAAGGCGCTTACCATCATCGAAAGCCAACCGGAGGGCAGTGACTTGCGTAAGGTTGTACTGCGCTTGGGAGGCTTCCACACGTTGATGAGCTTCTTGGGGAGTATTGGAAATATCATGTCAGGATCTGGACTGCGCTCTGTTCTGGAACTGGTGTATGCTGAGAACACTGTAACGCACATGCTCTCTGGCAAGGCATATGACCGAGCTATCCGTGGTCATCTCTTGGTTGATGCAGCACTGAACACTCTCCTCGCAGAAAGGGTACTTCGTACGCTAGTGCCTGCTTGTTCGCAGGCTCAGGATGATGGCCCTCAGGGCACTACAGGAGATGACGAACCAAGTGAAGACGCGATAATGCAAAGCATAGATGAGGCACAGGCAGCCATGGATCCGCATGATACCGAGGCAGGACAGGCAGCCATGGATCCGCGTGATACCGAGTCAGGGTCGCAAAGTGTGGGAGCTGGCCCAGTTGACCTGTGTGAGCTACGAAACCTGTATGATTCATTGTTGAAGGGTGAGGGTTGCACTGAAGATATCCTTTCAGCCCCGGTTCTGGACTCTGTTCGTGACATCATGAATGTTGCTCGACAATCGAAGAAGGATCTGCGTACAGCACAGCTATGGCTGCAATACATGGACATGATAGACATTCTGAGGACATTCCTGAGGTCGGAACGCACTGGTGACTGGCGTCTGCACGTGCACGCTTTGCACGACATGTTGCCCTACCTAGCAGCTGCAGGCCACAATCTGTACACAACATCTGTGTACATCTACCTGCAGCGACTGGCACAACTGTCTATTCAGCATCCGGAGGTCCACCATCAGTTCCAGAATGGATTTCACGTAGTGCGGCGTTCAGATCGGTACTGGGCCGGCTTGTCCACAGATCTTGTGATCGAGCAAGTGCTCATGAGAAGTGTGAAAACCACAGGGGGACTAACAAGGGGTCGTGGAATGAGCGAGCCGCAAAGGATCACGTGGCTGCTGTCCACCCCCATATGTGCAGAGGTCAACATGGCTTTGCAAGAGTACACATCAGTGCAGTATGGGACCAGTGACCAGCACAAAGAACAAAGCGCAGCTCGACAAGGACGGGACACAGATGACACGCACAAACTTATTCGCTACCTGTCATCAAAGGATCCCTTTGGAAACGATCCAACTCTGCAAAGCATTGACACTGGCATCACAGCTGGAGATTCGGTCAATGCTGACCAAGCAGCGTCAGTCGGCAGGAAGATCTTAGATGGAATGCTTGACAAAAAGGTTCTTGATCACACGTTCAAGAAGAAAGATCAGGTTGTGACTCTTGACACACGTTCATCATTGAAAACTGGCAGACAATCCGTTCTGATAGATCCACAACTGTTGTTCCAACGTCTGAGTACGGCAGGATCACGCTGTGATGACCTCAAAGATGACTTCAAGTACGAACTAAGCAGTTTCCCACCAGCACTGTTTAAGACCACTGATATCCTGCTTGAGGCCGACAAGCCAGCGCTAGCCGAAGCCATTTGGAAACAACTCCCCCTTGACGTTCGCAACACAGTGCTGCCACAGAATGTGCAATATGTTCTGGATGGTGGGGCATTGCTACACAGAATTCCTTGGAATTCTGGCGAGACATATGGAGGAATCGCCAGTCACTACGTGCGATATGTTGGAGACAGGTATGGTAACGCTGTCATAGTGTTCGATGGATATGTGAGCGCACCCTCCACCAAAGATGTAGCGCACAGCAGGCGCGTTCGATCTCACAGCAGTCCCCTTGTCAACTTCACAACGGACATGGTATGTACTATGAAGAAAGATGACTTCCTTGCCAACCAAACAAATAAACAACGTTTCATCAATCTACTGAGTGATGACCTTCAACGGCGGCACAACGCTGTTCATCATGCCAGGGCAGATGCAGATGTTCTCATAGTGGAGACAGCCATTGCATGTGCAAACACCAAGGACACCGTGATAGTTGGCGACGACACCGATCTTCTTGTTCTCCTTTGCAGTCGTGCAGGGCCCACATCTCACAACCTGTTCTTCCGACCTGAGCCTAAGCTGACGTCAAGGAGGCAAGCAAGATGTTGGAATATCGAGCAAGTGCAAAAGACACTTGGACGCAATGTTTGTGACAAGCTTCTTGTTGCACATGGACTCCTGGGTTGTGATACCACGTCAAGAATTTACTCGATTGGCAAATCAACAGCCTTGAAGAAGCTGAACTCCAGTGCGTATTTCTCCGAGCTTTTGGCAAACTTCAACACTCCTGGAGCGTCAAAAGAGGATGTCATGACAGCTGGAGAGAATGCCCTGGTTTGCTTGTATAATGCCCAGCCCGGGGAAACACTGGACATGCTGAGGCTTCAACGCTTCCACCAGAAGGTTTCAACAAGCACTGTCAGAGTTGAGCCTCGTACCCTGCCCCCTACATCAGCATCTGCAAAGCAACATTGCCTACGGGTGTATGTTCAGGTTCAGCAGTGGCAAGGAGTTGCCATGGATGCCAATGGTTGGGGATGGGCTATCCGTGACGAGAGAATGGTTCCCGTGATGACCGAGATGAAGCCTGCTCCAGATTACCTTCTAGATGCCATCCACTGTGGCTGCAAAACAGACTGCAGCACCCTACGATGCAGCTGTCGCAAGAACAGCCTGGAATGCTCTTACGCATGCAGTGAATGCAAAGGACTTCACTGTTCTAATGTGACCTTGTCAGAACCAGAAAGTGATCCAGAAGAAGAATAAGCTCTTAGGTTGGTGCTTGAATCGCAGTTCATTCAATTATTAAATAAAACACTTTTTTTTTTTTTCAATATATATATTTTTTTTTCAATATTATTTTCAATATTATTTAACGATTTTTTTTGTATATATAGTACGATATGAACTTGTTCACATAAAGCCATTACATTGCAGGCCTCAGGGACATAAAATTGCAGGATCTCATAAGGATTTAGCACGGAAACAGTTTTTGGTCTGAAAAATTTATGCAGATTTTCGCTTAAAACCTTCTCTTAAAGATTGCAAAAATTGGAAATGTTCCAATGCTCCGATTCTCCTTGACTTTTAGTATGTCATTCTCCACTAAATTTGACATTGAAAAATGCATGTTTCATTACTATTGCAATTTGTGGTGGGTTCGACCCCAAAATGGCGTAGATTGACTGGACTATGCGGTGAAAACAAATTCTGTGAAATTTGTGAACAATCAAAATGTATATTAAAATAACAGCCGTTAGGCTGTGAAGTGCTTCTACAGGGGTACTATATGCATATATATATATTGTTGCGGTTCTCCAACGCCCTTCTCACCCTTACTAAGGGGGGATTAAGCCCCTTGTTCTTTCTGGACTTGGTGGAACCGAAAGACTTGAAACGCCTCTTCCGGGCAAACGCAAGGTAGGGTTCAGGGACCAAGTCTCGCTCGCACCTAAATCCCTGCGCCGCCACGGAAGTGGGGAAGCAAGCCTCGCACGAGCCACGTGTGATTTGGGTACACCGAGCGGATTGAGTACAACGTGGTCCGTGCAGTTTTCTAGTAGTGGAACCCGATTCGAGCGGTTCTATTCATACCACGCTTAGTCAATGAGGAAATCACAAGAACGATCGAATGGAAGGAAGAACACAGGTTTAATTATTATTCCCACACGTATGTACAATGATCGGTAGATGCAGAGACACAGAGCAGCACTTAAAGTCTTATTCTTAACTCCCAGACTCGGGCCCGTCACACTCACACAGAGAATTGCAGGCAGGTTGATGTTCAGGCCAACCGCGCCGACGTGGTCGTCCAGGAACGGCTCCGTCCGGCTCTCCACGGTCCCAGCACGTCCTGCGAAGAAGGCAAGCAGGCGGTGGAAGGATCCTCGTAGCGCGTCTCCCGAACAAAAGGCAGCCGATGAGGCAGGAAGGAAAAGTAGGCGTCTCTCAGCACGGCTGGCGGTTACACAGCGCGTTATCACTCGCGTAACACAATGCACTATACACGGCTCGGCTTCAAGCTCAACCGAGCGTCACTTTCATATGAGCGCGTATCGTGGTTCATGCGCGTCTTCCTCCACTCAATGCCAACTCAGTCCTCGTAACTCGATTGCTGCTTGAACTCCTCTGCTCAAGCGCTCTTCACTTACTGCTCGCTAGTCTTCCTGGGGGCTTTGCGCAACCGCTTATATTGATACGCCCCGAACCTTCTCGAACCTTCCAACCACGCCCTGTGACGCAGTGCTGCCGCCACACCATCTGAGCCCTGATTGGCGGCTCACGCTTACCGTCAGCTCCTCTGCCGCCCTCATTCGGTCCCGCCCCGACCCTCCTAGGCCTGCCTCGTGTTAATTCGCGCCAAAAGAACCAAAGGCAGCACAAAGAGGCATGAGGCTAGGGAGGCGGGATAAGGCAATAGAAGTAGGAGTCGGACCTATTCTCCTTACTCTACTCAACGCAGAACTAACATAGGAAAAGGACTAAGCTCACAAATACTAAGAGATAACTACACTATCGCGAGGCTACATGTTGCTTGTGTGACTAACTATGAGGGGGAAATTTAACCTTTATTATACAAACTGTTACCAAAACTCAAAACCGCAACACTACCCCAGTACCCCTCTCCCTCGTCAGACTCGTCTCCGAGTCGAACCTACAAAAATTGGAACGACCGGTTTTGAGAAAGATCTGGGAACTAACTTTTACTTTTACATGTGACATATAGATGTGGTTCCCTCTAACATTTACTCTAACCCGTGTATGCGACAGTTTTAAAACACTAAATATGTCCCACCTATTGCGTTGAGTAGCTACTCTAACAGAATCACGCCCACAATTAACCGAATCCGGAATTGGTCAAACTAAACATACAGCCGGTGGGCAGCATTTTACATACAAGCACAAAAAACTTAACCTTATTTACAGTTCTATGACCCAGGACCTGTCCTTTTTGGAAAAAAGATTGGAGGGGAGAGAAAGCACAGCAAAATACACAAAAACACTCATCAATCATTACATTTGCTGCTTGCTTCTTGCATCTTGCTTCTTCTGTGTGCGTATATCAAACCGGCAAGCCCCCGGACCGGCATACAGGCCATTCCTGCTCTTCAGGGCTAAATAAACTTTCAAATCTTCTCGTCCCTAGCACACCATAATAAAAACACACAAAGAATTCGTTTTATTTCTCTGCCAGGCAGGGCCAACCCTATGTGGTCCGACTGCATGACATTGATGCCACTCAAAACAAGTGGTCCGAAGATGCAAGGTGAATTTGCAGCAAGGTGCTGCACAGCAGAGGTGTAAGGCCACAAAACCTGTGGTCCATAAGTGTAATATGTGCAGCAAAGTGTTTGTGGCAGCAAAGTGCTGCGCAGTTCAGCTGCACAGATGTAGCAAAGGGCAGCAGGGATGCTGCACAGGTCGCTGGTGCTGCACAGTTCCACTTCCAATATGGTCCTGGGGTGGGGGGAAAGACAAAGCACGACCAGCAAAGCGGCAAGGGCACAAAGGTACACAGCAATACAGGTAATGCAGCATGAGGGGCGCGGAAGAGCGAGCAGAGCAAGCTCGTCCCTAACCGTCTGTACCCCCCAACGTCGGCTTACACGACCCTAGCCCTTTCTTGTATTTACAAATTCGTCTCTACGTCTTGTCTCCCATATCCCCTTCTATACCAAATTCGTCTCCCAATCCCTCCCAGGAAGGAAGGAATGGAACAAACACAATGTCACTCTACGTCGTGATGCGTCTTACACTCAAACAGTTCACTTGGTCCTGGTGTGGAGCTTCGTCCTCTTTGGTGAATGGCTGTGGATGGCGCGAAGGGAATTCTTATTTCCTAACTACACTAACTGACATTAACTCTTAAACTACCCGGGGTCATGCCCTGCCAATCGGCCTTCTTAAACTATGTGATTCTAAGAACCGAATTCCCATTGACCACCCTGTGATGCCATCCAAATTTGGGTCTCACTCCCCAATTTTTCATACTGTGCCCTTGCACAATTTCGGGGCTGGGTCGTGTGGCTCCACTAGCAGGTCCAACTACCTGCGCACCTCCGCCATTGAAGTCGCCACCCGAGCTTACCTGCTCCTACGACTACCTAAACTGGGGAAGGCCCCTCCTGGCACTTTACGCCCTGATGCCCTCCTTGGTATTGGGCAACCCGGGTCCTTCCTTTGCATCCTTGGGCCCTACTCAACAACTCACAACTACCCTAACTGGCTCCCAGAGCCTACCTGCGGCCTCACCTGGCCGACAAACTACCAGTGGCGGAGTGCCCCAATAACCATACGCACCAATTAAACCACACGCCCAGCCATTCCATATACTCATGCACCCTCCAAAGCACTGCAGGTGTCAATATCCAAACAATTTACCTAAGCCCACTACCTGGGTTTACACTACCCACCCCGGCCCGGGCGTCCGTGAATGGGTTCCATCTCCCCTCATTCACTCCTTCGCACCATGCATTCCACACCTTTTATTCCACACCAAGCATTCCACACTTTTACTTTCACACACCATTTATGTCGCACACCAAATATCTTGCATGCCTTTTGTGCTTACACACCTCTCGTCTTGCACACCATGCAAGTCAATTCACACTACTTTCCATACACTTCAACACAACTCCACTTTTTCTCAATACAATTCCTCACACATACAGCATCATTTATCTAACTGCTTTTCCCCTAAAAATTGTGCTTCCCTGTCATCCCTTTAAACTAAGCACTCCCTACATCATTATCAACCATCTAATCTCTATACGTCCCCACTACAGTACAAATGTCACTACTTAATTCTCATGTCTTCTACCAGTCTGCTAAATCCCTATCAATTATCCTAGCCCTCCTTCGGCTAGCTTCGGTGCCCCATGGAGGTAACCATCGCTGGCCCCCCCATGTGCCTGTCACTGCCATCCCCCTAATCTAATGCTCATGGGCCCCGGAAGTGTGAGGAATGGTCAAATTACCATTCCCCCACGCAGGGTACACTATTTCCATTCGTCCACTACACTCGAGCCTCTTCGTGCGGAAATACATCGTCACAGCTCGGCTTCGAAAAGCCGAGCGATCCAGGCGGTTGGTCAGTCTACTGTCTGGGATGTCCGTCCGGCATTTTCGATCCAGGGGAGGAGGCATGGATAGGCCAAGGTTCAGAGGCCCATCTCTGCGCAGGGCCTCGCGGTCCCACGCACGATGGCCCAACCGCCCACGGCCGGAGCACCGCACCCACCAGGGTGCGCGGCTCCGAACTCTCCGACCTCCCCTTGAACCTCGCCGATTGCCTTTGCCGCCACAGCGCGGCACCAACCATACAGGGCGGGGGCCGGCACGAATCGTGCATGTCGGTCCTTGTGACACGGCCGTGGCATCGATCCCCACCGGTCCCTGCCGCACACAACTCACCGAGGGCTCACGTCGGCTATCGGTCGCGCTAAACGCTACTCCGGTCGGTGTCGATGCTTGAGCCGCGTTCTCACCACTTGCGACCCACTCCGCACTCGCACACCCAGGTGCCCCCATACACTCCATACATTCTGTTACAGCACACTCTCCTTCCACATCCTCTGGTGTGCATTCTCCCTCGCACACCATACTTGCACCTGCACACCTAGGCGCTCACACCTTTCACAAACTTCAGTATGCACTTTTCTGTTACACACTCTGTAACACCCATGGGTGTGCACTCTCCCGGTACACACCCAATCATCGTACACACTTTTTCCCCACTCTCGGGTGTGCACTCCTTCCCACACTCTGTAACACCCCCGGGTGTGCACTCCTGCACACACTCTACAACACGCTCTGGCGTGCACTCCTGCACACTCTCTGAAACACACTCTCCTGTTACACACTCTTCCCGCACACATTCCGTCATACACTTTTCTCGCTCATGCCCGCGCTCCGGTGCACACTTTTCTCTCACACGCGCACCAGTCGCCCTCGTACACCGCACAATGGACCTTCCACGACCGCCCAGGTTTCGTTTCTTTCCCAAGCGCGCCAAAACCCTTTTCGTGCCAAACACATTCCTGCCATTAATTCTACTCACCTTGGGGACCTTCTTTTCCGCCAGCAGCACCTGCAAACTTTTCATTTTGTCAGCAAGCACGACATCACGATGTGAACACGAACTTTGTGTGCATTCCATTACTTTCTCCCACGATTCATTTTCTATCGTTGCCGTCTCTTCGGCCCCAATCATTTCTTTTATTTCAATTATTTCCTCGACGACCGCCGGCGCGCATAAAATTTTCCTGTCCAATTCGGCGACCGTCGGTTTTTCTACACCCTGTGTCACGATTTCCATACCCTCGGTCAACTTAGCTGTGCTCTGCTCTACTCTACTTCGCTCTCCACGCGCTCCTCACACCGCATCACCTCGTCGTGTCCCAATGCGACCTTGTCGCTCAACCTGCGCCTTATGTCTTCCCTCGCTTTTTTCATGTCCTTCTTCGACGCCACCCTAAATTTTTCCAATGCCCGGGTGGATTTGTCCCCCATTTCTTTCAATTGGCCACCCATTTTGCTTCCCAATTTTTCCATGTTACTCATTGCTTCGTCTCTCTGGGTGTCCATTTTCTCATTCATTCTATTCATGTTATTATTCATTTCCCGAATTTCGTTCTTTTGGGCATCCATTGTTGCTTTCAATTCTGCTCCCGATTTGTCCATTTTCGCAGTTAGTCGGATTAGGAGTAATTCAAGGCCAGTTGCGGCCGGCACAGCGGGCTCGGCTGCCGCGGCCACGTGCGAGGCACCGCCATTTTCTACCCCTGCTGCCGGCCCCTCATCAATGTCCTCCTCTTCTACCAACACTTCCCGTGGGTCCTGGGTCATTAATTCCTCCTCATCATCTACCCCTACTGGCATTCGACCGTCTTGGCTAGCCATGGTACGAATATAAATTTTGCTTTTAAAAACTACATTTCGGTCGCTCGCAATTTTGGGGCCAATTCGTCCAAAAAAAATTGGTTAGGGTTCCAAATCCCACTCCTGACACCAATTGTTACGGTTCTCCGCCGCCCTTCTCACCCTTACCAAGGGGGGATTAAGCCCCTTGTTCTTTCTGGGCTTGGTGGAACCGAGAGACTTGAAACGCCTATTCCGGGCAAACGCAAGGTAGGGTTTCGGGACCAAGTCTCGCTCGTACCCTAAATCCCTGCGCCGCCACGGAAGCGGGGAAGCAAGCCTCGCACGAGCCATGTGTGATTTGGGTACACTGAGCGGATTGAGTACCACGTGGTCCACGCAGTTTTCTAGTAGTGGAACCCGATTCGAGCGGTTCTATTCGTACCACGCTTTGTCAATGAGGAAATCACAAGAACGATCGAATGGAACGAAGAACACAGGTTTAATTATTATTCCCAAAAGTATGTACAATGATCGGTAGACGCAGAGACACAGAGCAGCACTTAAACAGTCTTATTCTTAACCCCCAGACTCGGGCCCGTCACACTCACACAGGGAATTGCAGGCAGGTTGATGTTCAGGCCAACCGCGCTGACGTGGTCATCCAGGAACGGCCCCGTCCGGCTCTCCACGGTTCCAGCACGTCCCGCGAAGAAGGCAAGCAGGCAGTGGAAGGATGCTCGTAGCGCGTCTCCCGAACAAAAGGCAGCCGATGAGGTAGGAAGGAAAATTATGCGTCTCTCAGCACGGCTGGCGGTTACACAGCGCATTATCACTCGCGTAACTCAATGCACTATACGCGGCTCGGCTTCAAGCTCTATCGAGCGTCACTTTCATATATGAGCGCTTATCCTGGTTTATGCGCGTCTTCCTCCACTCAATGCCAACTCAGTCCTCGTACCTCGATTGCTGCTTGAACTCCTCTGCTCACGCGCTCTTCACTTACTGCTCGCTAGTCTCCATGGGGGCTTTGCGCAACCGCTTATATTGATACGCCCCGAACCTTCTTGAACCTTCCAACCATGCTCTGTGACGCAGTGCTGCCGCCACACACTCTGAGCCCTGATTGGCGGCTCGCGCTTACCGTCAGCTCCTCTGCCGCCCTCATTCGGTCCCGCCCCGACCCTCCTAGGCCTACCTCGTGTTAATTCGCACCAAAAGAACCAAAGGCAGCACAAAGAGGCATGAGGCTAGGGAGGCGGGATAAGGCAATAGAAGTAGGAGTATGACCTATTCTCCTTACTCTACTCAACGCAGAACTAACATAGGAAAAGGACTAAGCTCACAAATACGAAGAGATAACTACACTATCGCGAGGCTACATGTTGCTTGTGTGACTAACTACGAGGGGGAAATTTAACCTTTATTATACAAACTGTTACCAAAACTCAAAACCGCAACAATATATATATATATATATATATATATATATATATATATATATATATATATATGTAGATATATATATATATATATATATATATATATATATATATATATATATATGTATGTATGTATGTATGTATGTATGTATGTATGTATGTATATATATATATACATATACACACACACACACACACACACACACACACACACACACAGTTACTCCAGTGCATGGGGCACTGTGCATGTGTCCTGGGGTAAAGCTAAGGTGTATCTCAGTAGATTACGGACTGGAAATATGTATGATGCATTACGGAGAACCATAGCATTTTGTTGATAAATAAAGTAGGGTAAATAAATTAAGTAGGGTAAATACATAAATAAAGTAGGGTCGCACCATAGCATTTTGTTGATAAATAAAAGGGTAAATAAATAAAGTAGGGTAAATACATAAATAAAGTAGGGTCGCACCATAGCATTTTGTTGATAAATAAAGTAGGGTAAATAAATAAGGTAGGGGAAATACATAAATAAAGTAGGGTAGCACCATAGCATTTTGTTGATAAATAAAGTAGGTTAAATAAATAAAGTAGGGTAAATACATGAATAAAGTAGGGTAGCACCATAGCATTTTGTTGACAAATAAAGTAGGGTAAATAAAAAAAGTAGGGTAAAAAAAAAATAAAGTCAGGTTGCACCATAGCATTTTGTTGATAAATAAAGTAGGATAAATAAATAAAGTAGGGTAAATACATAAATAAAGTAGTGTAGCACCATAGCATTTTGTTGATAAATAAAGTAGGGTAAATAAATAAATAAAGTAGTGTAGCACCATAGCATTTTGTTGATAAATAAAGTAGGATAAATAAATAAAGTAGGGTAAATACATAAATAAAGTAGTGTAGCACCATAGCATTTTGTTGATAAATAAAGTAGGGTAAATACATAAATAAAGTAGTGTAGCACCATAGCATTTTGTTGATAAATAAAGTAGGATAAATAAATAAAGTAGGGTAAATACATAAATAAAGTAGTGTAGCACCATAGCATTTTGTTGATAAATAAAGTAGGGTAAATACATAAATAAAGTAGTGTAGCACCATAGCATTTTGTTGATAAATTATTTTTTGGGTCAATCACAATTAAATTCTCTGAAATGGTCAAAAGTAATTTAAAATGCCATTATGTTAATAAAGTCTATTTAATACCAGTTACAGTTGATTACTCTTGCACATTCATGGCTAGATACAACTAAAACCAAACCTTAATCAATATTATTTGCCAACATGGGTGATATGGGTAGAAAGTGAAACAAGACAAAGGCCGACATCAATGGATATAAAGAAAACCAGAAACAATAGGTAGATAAAAACGTGGTTATAGACAATGATAAAGACAAAGTTATGGGGAAGAGGGGAGAAAAGAGACATTTAAAATGGAAAGTGTGATCTGAATAAAGACATGAAAATGATGCGTGAAGCAACATATCACATCGTTTAGTCGGTTTGGCCCAGTTCGCATAAAAACGATTCCTTATTCACTGTTTTTACTGGAACGTGCACAAGGAGTTAGTAATCGACCCTAGGGTATCTATGGAAATGTTTGCACGCACAGTAACATCTGCTCTGACACTCAGAGCAGCAACCAATTTTAGTTTCCGGTCAAAAGGAGAGGAAGGAAGATTAATCAAACCTCCTCTGGTTTTTGGAACGGTGATAATGAGGAAGCTTTCCTGGCTGAAAGGGAAAGTTGTTGCTTCAGCAAGACAGTAGGCTTGTGCAGACCACACCAGGAGAATTCCCTGGCACCAATATGTCCGATTTGGCTCCTGTGGTGAGTGAGACCCTGGGAATGCAGACATACAGACACGCTAACTTCCTAGCCAGGTGAAAACGCTCCATCTTGGAGTCGGTCGCAACACCGCTTCAAATCATGGGCATTGAAGTGCTTTATTGACCTTGTTTCTTTGCAAAGTCCTGTCTAATGCAAAAGGAAAATTGATGATAAAATTACAATGCTGAACAAGCAGTGGCCTAGTGAGAGTGAATTTCCTGGAAGGATTAAAGTAAAACGAGAAATAATTAAAGGATGGATCCAGGGATGTATGAACAATGGGTAACGAACCTTGAGGACAGAACATGTATGGAAAGATGGTGAGAACATGGCAGAGAAACCGCGGCCAGAAGCCAATGGGAAATTGAGGCATGGAGTAGCAGCGGACCACCGATCCAGAACCGATCGGAAGGTCTATGATGGGGCGCTGTGCCGGGAGGCTAAAGGAGGTAAGTAATAAACACATCATTTTTGATACGCTCAATGCAAATTAACAATTATAAAACCCAATACTGTGGCAAATAAGGTGTATTCACCTGCTCAGCAGGAGAATCCGGTCTTTCCCTTGTGAGAAGGCAATGTGGAACTTCTCCAAAAGCCGCACCAGGTATGGGATGTACACGGTGGGCAGGCCACACTTCGTGCTCACCACATGTTCCACGTCGCTCATCTTGAGACAGCCATCACGCATTGGCTGAGCCTTTCCCAGAGCCACCAACTGCCATCCGTGATAAATGCATCTAAAGTCACAAGATTAACTTCCACAAGGTAGCTAAAATCTGATGAAATAGAGTCAGTGGGACAACCGAGCGGACTGGTCCCAAGTGGCTGAATTACAATGAATTTTGGCTTAAACTGAGCAGTTGGAGAAAATCTTCTTCTTCCTTTTCTTTACTTTATAAGGAGTGAGGTCCAAAGTACCAAGCTTCTACCCTGCTTTGACCATGATACTCCTCCACTTCCTCATCCTCAACCAATCCCTCCTCGCACAATCCTCCCATCTCAACTGCGGTCTAACTCTTTTCCTCCTACCTTGCTCCTTCAACCGATCCGCTCTCTCTACTATTCTCTCTTCCTCCATACATAGCATGTGTCCAGACCACTACATCCGGCTTCAATCTCCACAGCAAGCTCATCTGCACACCAATCTCCTTCCTCAGTTCATGTATTCTCCTTCTATCCATCCTCTTCCACTCCCGCAATCCTCCTGACCCAGTCGTTCTCACAAACCTGCAACCTCTGTTATCTCTCTGTCAGTGCCACCATTTCGAGACCGTAAAGGTAGGCCAGTGTTACACAATGATTTGATCAAAATGCCATCTCTGACATTAAAAAAAAAACATTTATGGGCAATTTCAGATCTTAAAAAAACATATTTTATAATAAAAGCAGAAATTTTTAATTAGAAAATTTTTAATTATAAAAATAAAATAAAATGAAGTAGAAAATTTAAATGTGATAGTCTCTCGTTGGCAGGATGGTCTAGAGGTATGCACACTTGCCTCTGAGCCATCTAACCTGGGTTTGAATCTCAACCCAACGATACACTGTCATCATGGTGTCTCACAGGCAGGGTGAGGCATCAGAGTGTGTGTGTGTGTGTGTGTGTGTGTGTGTGTGTGTGTGCGTGCGTGTGTGTGTGCGTGCGTGTGTGTGTGCGTGTGTGTGTGCGTGCGTGTGTGTGTGCGTGCGTGTGTGTGTGCGTGCGCGCGTGCGCGCGCGCGCGCAGGTTATTCAAGTTGGCCTTTAAATGGACGTTAAACTGGACGAGTCCAAGCCACAAACTGCAGAGCCCAGGTTAGAAACTGCAGAGCCCAGGTTAGAAACTGTAGAGCCCAGGCCACAAACTGCAGAGCCCAGGCCACAAACTGCAGAGCCTCGGCTACAAGCTGCAGAGCCCAGGCTACAAACTGCAGAGCCTCGGCTACAAACTGCGGAGCCCAGGCTACAAACTGCAGAGCCTCGCTACAAACTGCAGAGCCCAGGTTACAGACTGCAGAGCCCAGGTTACAAACTGCAGAGCCTCGGCAACAGTCTGCAGAGCCTCGGCTTCAAACTGCAGAGCCCAGGCTACAAACTGCAGAGCCCAGGCTACAAACTGCAGAGCCCAGGCTACAAACTGCAGAGCCCCGGCTACAAACTGCAGAGCCCAGGTTACAAACTGCAGAGAGCAGGCCACAAACTGCAGAGAGCAGGCCACAAACTGCAGAGCCCAGGTTGCAAACTGCAGAGCCCAGGTTGCAAACTGCAGAGCCCAGGTTACAAACTGCAGAGCCCAGGCCACAAACTGCAGAGCCCAGGTTACAAACTGCAGAGCCCAGGTTACAAACTGCAGAGCCCAGGTTACAAACTGCAGAGCCCAGGTTACAAACTGCAGAGAGCAGGCCACAAACTGCAGAGCCCAGGTTACAAACTGCAGAGCCCAAGTTACAAACTGCAGAGCCCAGGTTACAAACTGCAGAGAGCAGGCAACAAACTGCAGAGCCCAGGTTACAAACTGCAGAGCCCAGGTTGCAAACTGCAGAGCCCAGGTTGCAAACTGCAGAGCCCAGGTTACAAACTGCAGAGCCCAGGCCACAAACTGCAGAGCCCAGGTTACAAACTGCAGAGCCCAGGTTACAAACTGCAGAGCCCAGGTTACAAACTGCAGAGCCCAGGTTACAAACTGCAGAGCCCAGGTTGCAAACTGCAGAGCCCAGGTTACAAACTGCAGAGCCCAGGTTACAAACTGCAGAGCCCAGGTTACAAACTGCAGAGCCCAGGTTACAAACTGCAGAGCCCAGGTTACAAACTGCAGAGCCCAGGTTGCAAACGGCAGAGCCCAGGTTACAAACTGCAGAGCCCAGGTTACAAACTGCAGAGCCCAGGTTACAAACTGCAGAGCCCAGGTTACAAACTGCAGAGCCCAGGTTGCAAACGGCAGAGCCCAGGTTACAAACTGCAGAGCCCAGGTTACAAACTGCAGAGCCCAGGTTACAAACTGCAGAGCCCAGGTTGCAAACGGCAGAGCCCAGGTTGCAAACTGCAGAGCCCAGGTTACAAACTGCAGAGCCGAGGCCACAAACTGCAGAGCCGAGGCCACAAACTGCAGAGCCCAGGCCACAAACTGCAGAGCCCAGGTTACAAACTGCAGAGCCTAGGCCACAAACTGCAGAGCCTAGGCTACAAACTGCAGAGCCTAGGCCACAAACTGCAGAGCTCAGGCCACAAACTGCAGAGCCTAGGCCACAAACTGCAGAGCCTAGGCCACAAACTGCAGAGCCCAGGTTACAAACTGCAGAGCCTAGGCCACAAACTGCAGAGCTCAGGCCACAAACTGCAGAGCCTAGGCTACAAACTGCAGAGCCCAGGCCACAAACTACAGAGCTCAGGTCATAATCTGCGAAGGCGAGGCCGCATTGTCCACAGAAGCTTGTGGCACTGGCAATTAAAATACAAACCGGGTCATGCCATATTCTGCACCTTGAAAGACTGATCTATGAGACTGTAGACCAGCAGGTATTCACCAGGATGTCAACAATCTCTTTCTTACTTTTGCAGTCATTACAGTACAATGCATGACGTCATTATACAGTAATTATTTCACTGAAAGAATGAGCCCCAAATCTTCAAGACGAATGGCAAGCACAATTCCCGAGCTCGACCGTTGCCCTTATCATTTCTAAAGCCGGATCAATGAGGCCAAATAGTAGGGGCACCAACATCAGTAGTGAAGCCATCAATAATCATAATTATCATAATGATATAGCATTCCGGTGCTCGGGATAGTACTGCGGGAAATAGGGTGAACAATTCTTCATCCTCATTGGGTGCAGAGGCATTGCTTGGAGTGTACAAAGCAATAACAATAATATAACGAGTCAACGTCTGAAGAGTGCATGCATTAAACAGCTGTGAACATGGGTCAAGGTAGTGAGGGCCTTCACTGCTTGCTTATCCAGAGCAAGTGCTGTTATTTGATATAGATCATCGATGCATTGGGAGAAGACAAATGCATGGTCGGGAGTGCGGGTGAATCCACTTCCATTCAACTGCACTTCCATAAAGCCAGTGATGGAGACAGTAGTGATAACTTTCTTGAGAGAAAGGATGCTTATCCAGTGGTCATCATGGACTGAACATTCCATGTGCAGATATAAATGCATTTCCGTGTCCGTAGGTCCAAGGAGGTATCCAGATACATGATTCAGATTGCGCATTCCATTGCTTTGATTCTTATTCTTTGATACTGTGGGAGAGGAGGTAAGTTTTCCAAGGCAGCTTTCCAGGCCTGCAGATGGCAGTGCGCATCGGCCACATTTGGGGATGAACACCTAGTGCTCCTGTTAACTGATTTTGACTTTACTTCGTACGAAGTACTTGCACCAGTGGTTCCTGTTACAAAGCCAGCCCGGTTATAGCACCTGTCAATTGATGACTACAGTGGGGTTTTGCATAGGGGTGGGGCAAGGGGCCTTCCTCCAAGAGCTGGCATAAAGTATTTCAAGGAAGTTTAGTCCGCCAAATTTTACACCACCATCCACCTGCAGATGCCTTTGTACACTCTGACAGAGCTGGTCGCCGAGATATTTTCAAGGAATTCCCAACATTTGCTACTTGGGAGAGGACGATATTTGCATTTGCACAACGCGCATAGTAATGGGGGTGGCATAAATGTGATGTTTTTTTTGTTTGTTTTTTTTGTAGAGAAGATCGAGGCTCGTGAAGGAGCTAACATTAATCACACAAAAAGTCAAACCGACACATAAAACACAAAACAAGGGGAGCGGTAAACAAGACGGGGAGAGAGAGGGAAGGACACATACACAACATTTGAGAGCAGGGACATCGAGAGAACTGTGGGAGGGAGAGGGCTTGGGGGGAGGTGGGAGAGGTATAAAACATATTGCTGTGGTTTTGAGATTGGTACAGTAAAGGTTAATGAAGGTTAAAGGTTTGCCCCCCATAGATAGTCACACGAGCAACATGTAGCCTCATTTGTAGTATAGTTATGTCTTAGTATGTGTGAGAGTAGGCCCCTTCCAATGTTAATCCTGCGTTGTTGTAAAGACAGGAGGATAGGCCCTACTTCTACAAACCATTCCACCTCTACAGGCTCGATCCCGTTTGTTAAGCATTGGTTGCTCACGAGTTGAGTTAACACGAGGTAGGCCTCGGCAGGTGGAGGAGGGTTGAGCTCGGCGCGGCAGCAGTGGGGACGGTAAGCATGAGTCACCAATCAGGGCTCACAGCGTGTGGCTGCAGCACTGCATCATAGGGCGTGGTTGGAACATCGATCGGGCCAAGGGCGTGGCAATAAAACCGATCGCGCAAAGCCCCCACCTCAGTTATGAGGAGGGAGAGGCGCTCGTTGAGTTCGTGAGTCGAGTTATGAGGAGGGAGAGGCGCTCGTTGAGTTTGTGAGTCCAGTTATGAGAAGGGAGAGGCGTTCGTCAGTTGCAGTCCAGTTATGAGAAGGGAGAGGCAGGCGCTCGTCAAGTTGAGTCGAGGAGTTCTGAGTTCGGAGAAAGGAGACGCGCTTGAAGGGAATCATTCGCGGTGTATGAAATTGGTGACGAGAAATACGTGGGCGCAGCCAAGGCGGTTATAACTTGCGCGGTTCAGCGAAAGCGAGTGAACGCTGCTGAATAACCGCCAGCTGCGCAAAGTCCGCCCTCTACCGTTCGCCCCGAGATTATTGCCCGCTTTGTTCGAGCGACAAGATACGAGTTCCTGCCTTCGCCTACCTTCATCTTCGCGGGACGTGCCGGGGACCGTGGAGAGGGAGACGGGGCCGATCCTGGACGACCACCGCGGCGCTGGTGAACATCATCCTGCCCATCTGCAATCCCCGGGTGAGTGTGAGTGAGACGGGCCCGTTTGTCCTGGGGTATTAAGTATAAGACTGTCTAAGTTGCCCTGTGTCTCTTCGTCCTGAGCTGTAAATACGTGCATAATAATTAAACCTATTTGTTCTTCCTTTTCTTCTGTATTCGATCGTCTCTGTGATTTCTCCATTGACTAAGCGTGGCACGAGTAAAACCGCTTGAATCGGGTTCCATTATCTATAACGGCGCGGATCACGTGTACGCAAACCGCTCGGCATATCACCATCACACGTGGTTCGTGTAAGGCTTATTTCTTCGCTTCCAGGGCAGTGCTAGTACTTAGGTACGAGCGAATTTGGTCCCGAAACCCTATTTGGCGCTGTCCGGAAGGGACGTAATAGGTCTAGGGTCGCGCCAGGTCAGTAAAGACAAGGGGATTAATCCCCCCTTGATAAGGGGAGAAGGCCGGCCGCAGATCCGCAACAATATGAACACTGCAAGGACTTCCAGGGAAGAAGTTGGAATTTCCCCCAAAAAAAAAAAAGTGCGTCTGGGGTGAATTAGCGGGGGTAGAAAAGATCAAGGTTTTGGATGGGGGAAGATAAGAGATGGTGGTGAACAGCTGTTTTAAAGACCTGGAGGGAGGAGTGGGATTGAAGGGAGTGGTGGAGTTTGTTCCAGAGGCAGGAGAAAAGGGGAATGAAAGAGTGAAGGTGAGCAGAGAGCCTAGATTTTGGCAGTTTAACCATAAGAGGGTTGCAGGCAGATCTTGTGCGACCTTTAGGAATATTAGGGGGACAGAGCAAAGAGAGAGCTGGGGGAGCAAGGCCGGAGAGGAGTCGGTAGAAGACAGAAAGACCACCAACCTGCCTGCGGTGAGTGAGTGAAAGGCCCTCGGAGTTAGCTTCATCGCAGGAGATTCCAATGATTCTGAAAGCTTTGGTTTCAACAGCGTAAAGCCGAGCTAGGTGTGAGGCAGGAGCACCGGCCCAGAGGGGGGAACAGTATTCCATTGAGCTGCGGATGAAAGCCTTGTATGTGGTGAGGAGTTCAGGTGTGCCAAGGAAGGACTTTGCACGACGGAGGATGCCCAGTCGGCGACTGGCTTTGGAGGCCAGCTTGGAAATGTGGTTTTCCCAAGAAAGACCATGGCAGATAGTGAGACCCAAAAGCTTGAGCGACAGAACTTCTTGGAGAGTATTGTTTTTTGTTGTGGTTTTTTTTTTTTTTTTTTTTTCGTATACTGAATCGAGGCTAACATTTATTTCACAAACAAATCAACCAGACAAACAAGATATATAAAAAGAGGGAGCGGAAGACAAGATGGGGAGAGAAGGGGAAGCACACAAACATAACATTTGAGAGCAGGGAGATGTGTGGGAGGGAGAGGGCTTGGGGGGAGGAGGCGTGGGAAAGGGGGGGGGGGGGGGTGGGAGAAGTATAAAACACAAGGACACCAAGGACTTCCAGGACAGAAGTTGGTATTTCAAAAAAGTGGATTTGGGATGAAATTAGCGGGCGTAGAAAAGATCAAGGTTTTGGAAGGGGGAAGATAAGAGATGGTGGTGAACAGCTGTTTTAAAGACCTGGAGGGTGGAGTGGGATGGGAAGGTAGATGGTGGGTTTGTTGAGAGATGTTGAGAGATGTTGAGAGATGTTGGATGTTGGATGGAATGTAGTTGTTGAGAAAGTAGATGGGAGGGTTTTCCAGTCGGTCTTTTTGGAGAGACATAGTAAGAGTGTGAGATTTGTCAGGATTGAAAGACATGTTCCACTTGTTTGACCAGTCTGTGATTTTGTCCAGGTCTGCAGAGAGTGAGGAGGCTGCAGACTGCCGATCTGAGGGATGAGGAATGGAGCGGCAGATAGTGGAGTTATCAGCAAAGAGATAGAGAGGATTTTTCAGAGAGTCGGAGAGATCATTGATGAAGACCAGAAAAAGCATAGGGCGCAGAACACTGTTTTGGGGAACTCCAGCCTGAACAGGAAGGGGAGATGAGAGAAATCCATTCAGGGCCACATGTTGACTACGACCAGAGAGGAAGTCCGCAAGCCATGTGTGGAGATTTCCATTGATACAATAGGAGGGGAGTTTGGTGAGCAGAGCGGGGTGCCAGACCGTATCGAAGGCACGTGATATGTCAAGGGAGACAGCTCTGATTTCCTCTTTGGCATTGAGGACCTCCATCTATTGTTGAGACAGCAGAAGTAACATGTCCAGAGTAGAATGACCTGGTCTGAATCCAAATTGATGATCAGAGATCAAGCCATTGGAGCAGAGGAAGGATTTGATATCCGAAGCAATTATTGATTCCATGACTTTGCTGAAAATTGGGAGCAGGCTGATTGGTCTGTCGTTGCAAGGATCTGTTTTTGCACATTTTTTGTGTAAAGCGGTAATGTTTGCTGATTTCCAAGATGCTGGCAGATGACATTGAGCAAAAGAGAGGGTGAAAAGAACAGAGAGAGGGTGAGATAGAGCGGCAGAGCAGGATTTTAGGACCCGTGGGCTGATGCCGCCTGGTCCAGTTGCAGAATCAGAGTCGAGGTTTGACAAAAAAAACTTATCCACCTTGTCAGGAGAGAAGGACACAGAGTCCAGGAGCAGTTGGGTTCGACTGGGAAAGGTGGGAACAGTGAGAGATGGGTTTGGGACACAAGATTTTGAGGCAAACACAGAGTTGAGGCATTCGGCTTTGTCACGTGCGGTGTCAACTGTGTAGCCATTTGAGGTAAGGGACGGGATGGAGGGGAAAAAACACCAGAAACGGATTTGACCAGACGCCACCAGGATTTGGAAGAAGGAGACAGGTTTGAGAGTTCATTCTTGAGTGTGGAGAGATAGTGCTTCCTGGCACTCCTGAGGGTAGACACACACTTGTTCCGAGCTTGGTGGAAGGAACAGAGATTGCATTCATTTGGATTTGCCTTCCAAGAGGCAAAGGCAAGTTGTTTCAAGGCAACTGCCTCACCACAAGATTCAGTGTGCCATGGATGGGAGGAAGGGTAAGACAACTGAAGACGAGATGGGATAAATCTGTGCATGAGAGAGAGCAGTTTACTTTGGAAGAATTCCCAGGAAGAATTGATGTCAGAGGCAGTAGAGATGGTAGACCAGTCCAGATGATTGATGGCTGCTTGCAGACCGTGCCAGTCAGCCTGAGTGAAATGCCAGACTCGTCGGCGCTGAGGAGGCTCTCTGAGAATGGAGAGCGATAAAGTATGTACATACGATAAAGTATGTACATCTTTCATGAGCTAGTGTAAACTACTCAATTATTTTACACCTTTCTAGCAATCTCATCACCAAATCCCACGGCGATAAGCATGCCGCAATCAATGTTCTGTTTAATTCAAATGCTCTACCTATTTTCCGAAACAGATCAGCACAAGACTAGTTCTACATTCACCAAATCCCTAATTACATTTTCATTTCATTTTCCAGCTTTTAAAATTAATATCCAAATTAATCCTGGACTCCTCCCACCCACCTCCCCCTTTCTTATATATGGTATTACATTTGCTATTTCCCATACTTCTGATATCTTAAATGAGCGTTTTGCATATGGTGAGGTTAGCAAGAGGATTTTCATATATGATTGCTTGCTGCCATTTTGACTTGTACGACGAGTGTGAGAGTGGGAAACCTGGAGGAGAGGGTATTGTATTTGGGTCTGTCTGTTTGGTTGTCTGCACAGAATGTGCTGACGTAGGCCACAAACGCCGCCTACTGGTAGCCAGTATTATACGTAGTTTTCCAACTGAGTACCTCGATAAAGCATGTACAATTATAATGTGAGTATGTATATAAAGTATGTAGGGTACAATTAGAATGTGAGTACATCAATAAAATACATAGTTTGTTGGGATCAGATTTAACGCGTGTAATCCTTATTATAATTCATGGATCGTTCATCAGTGTGTGTGTGTGTGTGTGTGTGTGTGTGTGTGTTTGTATGTGTATACATGTGTTTGTGTGTCCATTTGTGTGTGTATGTTTTTGTATGTGTGTACATGTTTGTGTGTGCATTTGTGTGTGTATGTGTGTGTAATTTTGTGTGTATGTGTATGTGTGTATGTGTTTTTATAAATATATATATATATATATATGTGTATATATATATGTGTGTATAGCTGTATACATGTGTATACGTGTGTATACATACGTGTGTGTGTGTGTGTGTGTTTATGAGAGTTTATGAGTTTGTCGTGCTACTCCTCTGGCAGTTCTGGGCCTAATACATCCAGACTTGCTACATCGGATCAGCATGACCCCAATTAGTGCAAGGGGTGTTTTTTTCTTAACATCTTTCCAGTGGTCTTGGTGGGGGGAGGGGGTGGCACAAATTCTCTCAGTAAATGTGTATAGGCGTAGTGCCGCCTCCAGGTGGGAGAGGGTATTATAAGTCCCTTCCTTTACACTACAGTATTCATGTCTTCACGATTTCCAGTGCAGTGAGGTGTTTTGAATTATGCTATAAGAGTTATTTTGAATTACACGTTTAAATAAAGATAGTAACACAATCCACCCCCCCCCCCCCCCCCCCCAGCCCCAACCCCGAGCCATTCCCTTAGGGAGCGGGTGATTTTAGCAATCTCAAATAGTTTTTGCTCACCTACACTGTGTGCAGATGTTATACTATAACAAGGACTGATGCCTTCGGAAAGGTAATTAAGATACCAATGAAAGGACAGAAAGAAAGCGAACGCGCTCACCTGCGCCATCACATCACATAGCCATTTCGGGTTCAAGAAGGTAATGTCTTCAAGCTGAAAAGACTGGTCATCAAAATTCAGAAGCACTCCTAAAATGAGAAAACACACCCACAACAGTATGACCATCACCGTGCAAAAGAGAACCGGAGAACGAAGTGATTAAACTCAATAGTGTGTTCAATCTATTACTCGTTCCATGCCATACCAGCATCATGCAAGAAGCGTAAAGCTTGACGCAGCTCTCCAGGATCCAGGTCCACACCATCATTAGCCAGGAGCTTCAGGACGTCTTCCTGGGTGACAACTGGGGGTGCTGACTGCTGTCCAATGCGCAGCAGCCACTTCTCAAACTGAAGATAGCTGTAGGGGATCATCTGGACCATCAATGGCTGACTCTTTGTATGCTTGGGTCGGTCATCAGGAGAGAAGTGATTCGGCAGGTAAACAGCCGCTTCTTCTTCAACATATTCAATACGTTTTCCTTCAAAAAGTGAGTAGGCATTGTCTCTGCTTTATAAACAAAATCATCTGCATGCAGGAAAAGGATTTTAAGCAACAACGTCGAAACATATTCCGACTTTGATTACACTTTACGTCCACTTGGTTAAAAAGCTTCACTGACATGACTGTTACCTCGGGAAAGCTGCACCAACGATTAAGGTTATACAAGTCTATTGATTAATATATACAGGTATATATATATATACACCCATTTATGGAAGCAGAAATAAAATTAATTAATTAATTAAAGAAATAATTTTCAAAATATATCCTCAAATATTTATTCTTCTCCCCCAATGTCCAATGTCCATATATACATGTGTGTGTGTGTGTGTGTGTGTGTTGTTAATGTCCGGCTTCCTTCTTGTAACTACAGTGCAGTAAAAAAAAAAAAAAAACACCTTTAGAGGCCATTTTTCCCCGCAAGCGGGGGTTGGCCTTTTTCGGGGACCGTGGTTGTTGTTGTTTTTCGGTCCCCTTTTTGAAGCAATGTTTTACGGCCGGATGCCCTTCCTGACGCCAACCCTTTTTGCCGCCTTTAACGACAAACAGGGAATTACCAGTGAACTGGTACTCAATTAGCCGACCTCGGAAGGATGACAGGCTGAGTCAACCCCCCTGGCGTTAATTCAGCGATCGACCGAGATTCGAACCCAGGATCCGAGGATCCTAAGCCAGCACCCGAGCCGCTAGCCCAACACCAGGGTTTAAACAACACCAGGGTTCCACCAACACCAACAGTGCAGTAATTGGTCATTATTTTGATGTGCAGATACTAGGGAGGATGATGAGTCGTAGTTCTAGGAGAAACCAGTATGACACTGTGTGTTGAACAGACGAATCAGGAAAAATAAATATAACACTTTCATCACCTTGAACGTACAAGCCACCGAGGCAATGGTAGCCCGGAGTTTGCAAATGCCCTTCTTATTCCCAAGGGCGGAGACGATCCGATGCTCCACGACATTCGAAAAGCCAACAGAGTGCCAACTCTCCCTGATATGGGCAGCAATCTCCATGCTGCCATTGTTCTTGCCTTCAATGAGCAAATCTGCATGCGTTCCGACCAGGATAACTGGGCAATTTGGGGAGTGAACCTGTCAGGATGATAACAAAGGAGAGTCTTGTGAAATGTTCAGCAAACACGACGTTGCATCGAGGTATCTGTTACACCAAGACTCCCTGCTGCTGACACCAACCAGCCACGTGACCATCCCCCCCCAAAATATTAGAATGTACAAAAATAAATAAATAAATAGGAGCTCCATTGAGTTAATGATAGCATGGTCATGACCGCATCAAACCACGTGATAAAACACAATAAACCAAAGGTGCAATTGAATGCATCTCATAGATCAATGGGAACCTTAAAAAAAAAATCTAATTATTTTGATTTGTGCTGTCAGACAGAAGTTATCACTTCCTTTACACAGCTACAATATAAAATGTGTTCCTGTAAAGGCTGGAGTGCACTCAAAGCAGTGTTCTGGACCCAGTCCTATTCCTGATCTTCATAAATGATCTCCGACTCTTTGGAGAATCCTCTATCTATTCGCCGATGACTCCACCCTCTGCTGTAACATCCTTTATCCTTCAGACAGGCAGGCTACAACCTCATCCCTATCTTCAGGCCTTGACAAAATCACGACCTGGTCAAACACTCGGAATATGTCTTTCAATCCTGACAAATCTCACACTCTTACTATGTCTCGAAAATAAACATCTGGCAAACCCTCCTGTGTACTTTCTTAACAATCCTCTTGAAGAAGTTCAGTCATTAAAACTCCTGGGTCTCACTATCAGCCATGATATTTCTTCGGCAAACCGTATTTCGAAGTTGGCTTCAAAAGGCAGTCACCGACTAGGCATCCTCCGTCGTCCAAAGTCCTTCCTCAGCAGACATGAACTCCTATCCACGAACAAGGCCGTTATCCGCAGCTTGATTGAGTACTGCTCTCCCATATTGGCTGGCTCCCTTGCCTCACACCTTGACGCAGTGTAAACCAAGGCCTTCAACATCATTGGAATCTTCTACAATCAAGACCTATCACATTCACATCACCGACAGGTCAGTAGTCTCTCTGTCTTCTGTACCTCCTCTGTGGTCTTGAACCCTCTGCTCTTTCCGTGCTTTGTCCCCCCCCTGGGTCTCTGCCACGTGCATGTGGTCCACCAGCAACTCCTTTCTGGTAATACTATTTGTTAATCGTTCATATATATACAGTCACGTGAAAAAGTAAGTACACCCCATGTAAAGTTTTGACTTTTTCAACATATTTCAACATACAGCTATTTGATCTTCATTTCAACAATATTTCTAGATAAAGGTGATATAATATAATATAACAAATATCATGAAACATTTACATTTTGTGGTCCATTGTACAATTTAAATAAATATAAATGCAAATTTCGCATGTGGAAAAAGTAAGTACACCCTTGGCTCTAATAGGTGGTATTGCCTCCTTTGGCAGAAACAACCTCAAGTAGACGTTTCTTATAACTGTCTTCCAGTCTCTGACATCGACTGGGAGAAATTTTTGCCCACTCCTCCATGCAGAATTCTTTCAGCTGTGCGATGTTTGAGGGGTTTGTTGCATGCACGGCTCGTTTCAAATCCCCCCACAACATCTCGATGGGATTTAGATCCGGGCTTTGACTTGGCCATTCCAGAACCCTCCATTTCTTTCTTTTCAGCCATTTCTTGGTGGATTTACTGGTATGTTTAGGGTCATTGTCAGGTTGCAAGGTCCACCTTCGGTTGAGCTTCAACTTTCCGACAGATGGCCTCACATTATCCTCAAGCACCCTCTGGTAGAATGAATAATTCATAGTGGATTCTATGATGGTGAGCTGCCCAGGCCCTGATGCAGCAAAGCTGCCCCAAACCATATATATTTCCACCACCATGCTTTACAGTTGGTATCAGGTTCTTGCGGTGAAATGCTGTTTTTGGTTTTTGCCAAACATGTCTTCTGGTACTGTGGCCAAATAGCTCTACCTTTGACTCATCTGTCCAGAGCACATTGTTCCAGAAGTGCTGGTCTTCACCGAGGTGTTCATTGGCAAACTTTAGTCTTGCCCTGATGTTCTTTCTGGACAGCAAAGGTTTCCTCCTGGCACACCTCCCATGTAGATCTAATTTGTGCAGCCTCTTTCTTATGGTAGACTCGTGCACTTTGACATCAACAGTGGCAAGGGCTACCTGTAGGTCCCGTGATGACATTCTGGGGTTCTTCGAGACTTCTTTCAGCATCTTGCGGTCTGCTCTCGGGCTGAACTTGCTGGGGCGGCCTGGCCTGAACAAGTTGGCAGTTGTTTGGAATCTTCTCAAATTGTTTGGAGATCTTTTTAAATCCCTTCCCAGACTCGTAGGCATCTATAACCTTCTTTCTGAAGGCCTCAGAGAGCTCTTTTGATCTAGGCATGGTGATGCCGCACACTTCAACAACAAAGAGCAAACCAAACTAAATGTCTGAGGTTTAAATAAGACAGGTTCCTCCAAGATCCCCTCCAACGATGTTTTAATGATTTGCACCTGAGCTGGTGCACCTCATTCTAATTTTAGGTATTTGAAGTAGTGATAAATGTAGGGGTGTACTTACTTTTTCCACATGCGAAATTTTCATTTAAATTTATTTAAATTATACAATGGACTACAAAATGTAAATGTTTCATGATATTTGTTATATTATATCACCTTTATCTATCAATATTGTTGAAATGAAGATCAAATAGCTGTATGTTGAAATATGTTGAAAAAGTCAAAACTTTACATGGGGTGTACTTACTTTTTCGCATGACTGTACATCTTTCATACACAATACATTCGTTCATCTTTCTTCCCCCTTTTGGAAACAACTTCTACAAGCTTTTAAATCTCATTCTTTACTCCAGAGCTTCAAAACAGCTGTTCACCACCATCTTTGATCACCCCATGCAAAACCATGATCTTTTACACCACCATTAGCCACCCCCAAAGCCCACCTCTTTCCATGCTTTCAGTTTTTCCGATCTGAAACTTTGTTTCTGTGTCCATCTTGTCCACACCATGCATCCTCCCCTACCACTCATTCCTCCTCACATCCCTTAGTTGTCCAAGTCTCCCTCTATTTTTTCCCTCATCCCTGTTGATGTTGCATTTGCCCTCTCTCTTTCCCCTTTTCTTTTGTTCTGTTAGATCCTAATCCATTCTATGTTCTAGCTCCTCCACGAGCCTCAATATTGTATGCCAAAATAATATGTATTTGCTCAATGATACAAATATGCTTGCAAGTTTTAAAACAGCAATTCTACCTCAGTGTGGCTGGTATAAGATGCATCAAAGATGGTCAGGAGGTAAATTACCCCAGAGCAGGAAATTACAGCAACCAGTGGCGTCACTAGGGTTGGTGTCACCCAGTGCGGTAACTCATGGTGTCCCCCGCCCCCCACCCACCCATGGACCTACTCCCGTACCAGACCATACAGAATCCTTGGTAATGTTTTTTGTACTAATGTTACTCGTAAATCGTAATTCCCGTATATCACTGAATGTAATGGCAATAATAGTGACATAAACAACTAGCAAAATTAAAATTACACCTTTAAATTACAATATCATACGCACAGCCTAAATGTATTTACATTTACATAGTTTAATGTGGTTAAAGTGAAAATTCGGTAAGAAAACAATAGAATTCAAAGTAAAAACGTTTAAGAATTACATCAAAATTATGGTAATTTTAACGTTAAACTTCATTGTTACACGAGATACATTAATGGATTAGGTTTGCATAATCAATAACGGCCCAAATAATGTCGAACTTGCAGACAAATGCATATGGAAATATACTCATAAATGAAATAATACCATAAAAATAAACAGGAACAAATACACAAGCATTTCAGCACTTGGTGAACATCTCGACTAATTCAGAACTTTCCTTTCCTGGCCTTCAAAGCTGCGAACTGGTGAATCACTTCATCGAAATCAATGCCTTTCGCCAACTCACTTTCAATTGATAATATCGCAAGATCGGAAAGCCTTGACTGTCCCATGGTAGATCGCAAATAGTTCTTTATAAGTTTCAGCTTTGAAAAGCTCCTCTCACATGAAGCCACAGACACACAGATCGTCAGAAATAATTTTAGGCTTAGTGAAAGGGTTGGGAGAGATTCTACGAAGTCCCATTCAGCTATGAATGTCAAAACGTCTAATGTTGCCCAATCTTTGGCTTCTTCCAGATCAATCTCTGCTGCTTTCAGGTACCTTCTCAGCCTTGGTATTTCTATTAGAAGCTCACTCTCGGATACCTCATCATAGAAAGTGGTCAATTTTGGAATGGACACCTTTAACTCTTCTTCAGTGGCAGATATGAGACTCTTCACTTGAACAGCCTCAAACATGGCTGCTACTTCCTTGATGGCTCTTGATCTGATCTGGAGTTCAGAATGAAAGCGATCAAAGCACTCAAGCATCGTCCTCTTATTTTCTTCTTGCAGAGTGCGTCCACCATCCATGACCGCAGAATTTTCTCACCATTTGGCATCACCTTGTAAAACCACTCTTTTGAAAGCTGGCGCACATCTCCCTTTGCTTTTGCATCTTGCCTTGCCGCAACACTGAAAGGCCCATCTTTGTTCTGGAAAGAAGCACTTCCCCTTTTGATGATTTCAACCCGAAAATGATCTGGAACTGGTATCTCCCAGAAAGAAACATAACATAAAATTTGCAAATCTTTCTCCTTAACGTCACTCATCTCATTTACAGTATCATGGCTAGAGTCACTTTCAGCACTCTCTTCTGCTTACAATTCTGCCATTTCCACTCCTTGCTCTTCTGCAGAATGCATGCTAGCATTAGAAGAATCAGCTTTTTCAATTGGAGACTGACGAGCAGTGTCTTTTGATGAACCCTGGCCATCATCTGGTCTTTTGACATATTGAAGCATGGATCCAGCAAGTGTTTTGAATGATGTAATTCTTGCCTCTTTTGCTTTCCTTTGCTGGCATTCACTTGGCCTCTTTGATATTGATTTATGCACTCCATGTGGCATGATAGAATATCCCTGCACAATTTAAAAAAAAGACAAATTAGCAATATTTGAAACAAAATATATAGTTGTAAAAATATAGAATAATATGTGATAAATATAGTTGTAAATTGCTTAAATGTAATTGTAACCGTTAAGGTTCAGGTTATGTAATAGAGGAGCACTGCGCAAATGAGATCTCCGGAAACCTTAGGTCTCGCACAGAAGCCGTTTATTCGTTGGCTCCGTGAAACTACAACATGAGAAACGGGCATGAAATTACCGACAGATCTCATTACAAGCTACAAAAATTGCAATTCACAATATCGGCTTCGATACAAAAAATTACACTTCTTGTCGTTCTGTACGAGAAAACATCAATGGCGAATACGGACCGTTAACAATGATTACACATCAAATTGAATTCTTCCAGCTAAATAAACAAATGTCCTATAAACGACCAATGTGATAAACGTTTTATGTATCAAGGAAACGAATGAGATTACTGATTACATACCAACTATGGATCCTTAATTAATCTCTCGCAAGACTTCAGTGTTCACTCTCAGCATGATGTTCTCCAGTTCGTAGAACAAACATGGCCGCTACAAATCGCGTCACCACATGATCGTGCTCCAGATCGTGAAACTTCGAAAGACTTCACTAATTAAAATATGGAAATAGCTATGGGGCCTAATGTTGCCGGTGTACGTCACAAAAATCAATATGTAAAGTGCTGTTAAGAAAAACAAGGTGTGAACCACCGCTAAAACCTCATTCCCACAGCTGCTACACCGCCATAACCTTTAGCATGGCAAAACCGAAATGAAAGGTTTGCTTGGTTATGAAAACTCGTCTGGTTGGCAGTCATTACAGTAATATTTCTTAGATTATATGAATACTAACAACAAAATTGTTTTGTAAAATCTTTCTACATTGAATTACAACATTATTAGTTACAATATTATTAGTAACTGAACGGAAGCCTTTTTTATTTTCTCCTTCTTTTCCTTTAATTACTACTTCATTCTCAAAAAAGTTATTGATAAAGGTTCACAAATACTAATTACCACAATAATGTAGCTAAAACACCAGAAAATTTGACAAAAGCAGCGACTATAAAAACACCAGCGGCAACGAAAACAGCGCATGCTTGTAGCCCGTGCAGACGAAACCACGTGATTCGAAGCGTCATTGTAATTGGGTAATAATGACCGCTCTGACCGAAGCGCATTAGAAGGTTCAAAAAGTAAATTAGCATAGAGTTTTAGTCTTGTAGGTATATTGGTACATGTAAGCTGGGCTTACGGAAAATGTTTTTGTTGTTATTACTAACTACAGGGATATTTTTATAAAAATTAATAAATTTCTGCTGAAACACTGCAAAAATTTGGTGTCGCCCCCTCTGATATAGTCACCCGGAGTGGTCCGCACCCCCCCCCCCCCCCCGAATCCCCTTAGTGACACCAGTGACAGCAACCACGGGTACTTAACGTCAATTGAAAATATGAAAGTCCATTGAGAATCATTGAAAACTAGAACGGCACACGGTAGAGCGCATACCTTCGCCAGGCTGAACAGTTTATGTTTGGCAATCCACTGAGAGGCCGGATCTGGATTCGTACCTGAACCAAAATCTAATCAGCTTGTTCTCATCACCGAACCAACTCGTCCACCAAGTTTATTCATAAATCGTCCACAACTTTTTTAAATATGATGTTATATATCGCTTTTTGCCCGATCTCTCAATGGGAAAGAATCACTTAAAAATGAAAATAATGCTCGGATCTGAATCCATATTCAGATTTTCAACAAAATCTAATCGTCTCGGTCTTGTGACACACCCAACCTCCCCACTAAGGTTCGTCCAAATCTGTTCATAACTTTTTGAGATATCCTGCTATATATCGATTTTAACCCTATCACTCAATGGTGCAATGGTACTCAATGGTACTCAGCCTGGTGTTGGCTTAGCGGTTAGGGTGCCGGCTTGGGATCTTAGGATCCTGGGTTCGAATCCCGGCCGATCGCTGAATTAATGCCAGGGGGGTTGACTCAGCCTGTCATCCTTCCGAGGTCGGCAAATTGAGTACCAGCTTGCTGGGATGAATGATCCCGGTGTGTACCCCGGTTTAGAATAGGTACACCGTATCCCTGCGCATCGTAAGAGGCGACTAAGGGTTGGCGTCAGGAAGGGCATCTGGCCATAAAAACATTGCCTCAAACAGGGAACCATGATTGTCATGGGGCCCGCAAGGCTAACCCCCGCTCTAGCGGGGAAAATGGCCTTAAAACGATCATTCATTCATATTCACTCAATGGTGAAGAATCACTTCAAAAATTCTCTGATCCAGATCCGCATCCGGATCCGGTGTTCACCAAAATTGAATCAATTCTTCCAGGTCACATACACAAACTCTCCACCAAATTTCGTCGGAATCTGTCCACAACTTTTTGAGACATCTTGTTCACAGACAAACACACAGACAGACGGGGGTGAAAACATATCCTCCATCCACCTTCGGTGGCGGAGGTAATGAAATGTATGATTAATGTTTTGTAAGCACATTGTTGAAAGCGATTCCAATACGAAGCGAGACCTTGATGTTGAGGAACCAATGTTGGAGACTGGAAGCCTCTGCCTCAGCTCTGCTGGCATCATACACAACCAGGTACAGGTTCCGCCGAGACATGAAACAAGGCACGATGCTTCTGTAGCCCTCCTCGCCTGATAAACACAAATTTCTCAACTCACTCACCACATTGTCTCTTTAAGCACAGATATTGACTCAATAAATTGGGTTTTCAAACAGAAAACCAATTTCACTCACCGGGAAAATCCCAACAACCAAACACGAGCTTTTCCTCCTTGTACGAGTACACCCAGTCTCGAATGACCATGTCTCGACGACAGCCTGCTTCAACTTCTTTTGGTTTCTGTTCACACAAAAGTGACAGCAGTGTGCTCTTCCCACTCTGCGGAGAACCCACCACAACAAGGCGCACACGGCGGTAAGGCACAGCCCGCTGCAGTCGGTGGTACAGAAACCTGGGGCCATGGGAGGGCACAAACAAGTTTGATAGATTAAAATGCCTCATGATTAATCAATAGAGAAGAAGGAGTTCAGTTTGAGAATATCAAAGGAGGAATGATCATTGACTATTTGGCTCGGCCATTGAATCAAAATGTCCTTTTCCTAATATCTCAAAAAGTTATGCACAGATTCGGACGAAACTTGGTGGACAGGTTGGGTGTGTCACAAGGAAAAATCGATTTGATTTTGATAAAGATCTGAATCCGGATCCGGATATGAGAATTTTTTAAAATTTCTAAGTGGTTCTTCACCATTGAGTGATGGGGCCAAAAACTATACATAGCATGATATTTCAAAAAGTTGTGGACGGATTATGACAAAACTTGGTGGATGAGTTGGGTAGGTGACAAGAACAAGCCGATTCGATTTTCGTTCAGGTCCGAATCCAGATTTGGCCCATCAAGTGGGATACAAAATGTATGCTCTCTACCGAGTACCGTTTTAGTTTACTCTTTATTTCTCCCTTTCTTTATCTACCTGTCTAGGGAGAAGTGAATTTTGGCAGAATTTTTTTTTCTGCAAGGTTCACTTGGCTGCGCCTCAATCGGATCAAGGGTTGTGGAGTTGCGGCTGAAACCTGAATCCTATCCAGGTTCCTCCTGATGACTCCATCTTTGCTCTTTACTTCTTCGTGTTCCTTCTGGTGATTCCAATGCAGTATTTGGTCTTTCGTTTGAGTAAGTTTCCTCTTTCGAATGATTTTCAATTTTGTTTGGCTGCCAGACGGGCTCACTCCTCTCTGCGCATGTGCAATCGGGCCAAATTCATAGCCAAAGTACAGCTAAACTACAGGTTTGTTTTCTGATTCATGTTCCGATTCGTGTTACATCATTAAATTGAAATTAAGTTGGTCCTTGATCATAAGCGGGCGTTTTCAGACAGAAGTACAGACAGAAGTGCACCAATTGCTTATCCCCGCTTTTCACTTTGCGTGCAAGGGGTAAATATGGTTTGTGAATTTGGCCGCAAAAGTCAACACAAACTTAAATCATTTAAAAAGCAAATTTCATCAATTAATGACTCTTTGTGTGTATGTGCGTGCTCCACAAATTAACATTGCCATTTATTGATACATTACAAATGGCTGCAATGTAAAGGCAATTTGTATAGCACAGGCCTTTTTCAATACCTCAAGACTCATGAATCAATGCAACTCATTTACTGAAGTCTAGCCATGCGCTTTCCTACCACAAGAGGTCTTTGGTCGAGCCGCCAAAGCACGACATATCAAGGTCAAGATTAAGTCCATCCAGCGGAAAGTCCCACAGGTGTCTGAGACAACCAAGTTCATTTGGTAGAGAAGAGATCAAGTTATAGCTCAAGTCTAATGTGCACAAACTCTTCAGCTGTCCAATTTCTGATGGCATCTGCAAGTACAAGAAAAAACACAGATAAATGCTTGTTTGTTTTAGTGCCGAGGCTCGTAGAGGAGTTATATCACAGAATGGACCAGGATGGAATGGCAAGAACAGTAGGAAGAAGTGTGTGAAATGGGAGCAGGAGTTGGGACACACCAAAAGCAGGGTTGAAGGACAAAATAGAGGGAGACTTGGAGGGATAAGGAATGTGGGGAAGAATGAGAGCAAGGGGAGGCCAAAGCGGATGAACAAGATGGATACAGCCGCAAACTCTCAATCACAGTGGAAGAAACAACTGGAACGTCACAAAATATTATTTGCTGCTTCTCCTAAAATATTTTCCAGCCCAGTTTTTAACATTTCTGGAGAACATACGTGAATGAAAGTATGGATTACATTTCATTCAGCATCTCCTTTATTCACCCCGACTCACAGTGCATTTCCTTGTCATTCAACACCGAAACCGCCGACCAATTTTTACTGACCTCAGTTATTGCATTGTGATTGGCAGAGAACTTCTCCAGGTGATACCAGTGCTCTCCGGCTGCCTCAAGTTGCAGCTTTTGCAAGTGATTGTGGCTGAGCACGAGTTCCCTCAAGTTATCTGCACGCCACCGCCCTGGTGCAGGCATCTCCTCTATGTAGTTGTTGCTCAAGTTCACCGACCGTAGTCTGTAAAGAGAAAATACAATCTTTCCATCTTCAGAAGGTATGTGCCATTATCCTATTAAATGCTGAGTGTCAAGTAAAGAAGTGAAACGTACCATTTTTAAAGACTTTGGTATGACCCAGCTGGGGTCTGAATCAAACTGCCAATCTACTAGATGCAGAGTGGATACTCAAACCATTATGCCACAGAGCAATGTCCTGAGATTGTAATAAATGTACCCCGAAAACCACAAACATTTTCCGATGTGTCAACGTATTATTCCAGATAATACGTCAATGGAAGGCTAGGACTGGTAGGATGGCCTAGAGGTAGGCACACTCGTCTCTAAACATCTAGACTGGGTTTGAATCCCGACCAGGCTACAAACTGTTATCTCAGTGTTTTACAGGCAAAGTGATTCATCAATGTGTGTGCCGTCCCTCGGATGGACGTTAAGCAGGCATCTCGTCTGCCGACATCAGTAGGTGGACGTTAAAGTTCCCACTGTGTCCGTAAAAAGTAGGCGAGCAATCGCCAGCACCATGGCCAAAATTCCAAATTCTTGCTGTGACCTCGAGTGCGCCCTGTCCCAAAGGGTCAACACCCATTAGATGGACATGCAGAGTAATAGTGGTAGTGGTAGTGGTGGTGGTGGTGGTGGTGGTGGTGGAGGTGTTAGTGTCTGGTAAGACAAGGGAAAATTGTTTCCCCGATGTCGTCCGATAGATTTACTGGGACTCCTTTGTGCCACACTCGATGGAATAATTCCTTGACATTGAGGGCATCAACTCTCCCCTTTCCTCTGACATTTATCTCTCGTATTCACAAGTAAAGATCTCAGTGAAACACAACTTTTGGTACATTTACCGTACTAGTCTCGTCTGCATGGGGCGATTACTCGATCTATGGTGGGAATCTGGTCAGAGTGACCGGCTTCATTCAGGCTGTGGGCATCTAGTGAGGATGCCTGGCGCTACTGATGATGATGATGATAACATGGTTTGATACACAGGATCAAAAGCAACAAGAGCAACAGCAGTACGTACTGTGTAAGGGACAGTACAGCAGGAGGCACGGCAGAGAGGTGGTTGTGAGACAGATTCAGCGTGTTTACCATTGAAGGAAGGCTTTCCAACTTTCCTGCAAGCAAGAATGATTTTAAAAAAAAATTAACAGCAGAAATGGCAGCAACCTGCAGAGCAGAATTGCGATCACGGTCACACCTTGCAACATTTGAGCATTACAAATATACTTGATGATCTGATCGCCCCAAATAACCTTCTCCGTCTTCCCCAATAACTAGATCTCGACGGTTTTGCGATTCTATTCCAAGTACGATTTTCTTAGCGACTCAAAGCAAAACCCAAACCTCGTCATTTCAAATGATCTCGATGACATCGCTTTGTATAATTCCAATCATCTTAACCTCATTTGCAGTCTCCCCTAAAAGAGTGATTTAATGAGGTACAGGATTACATGCAAAGTGACATTTTGGGTGAATGGTAATGGATAGGAAGAGGGCGACTTTGAAGGGAAATAGAAAGGAAGAGAAAAGATGAGTCAAGGCAGGATGTCTCAAAATGGTGTTTTTATCTCCAAAGCTAGTGCACTGAAACCATCCATCATTATTCTCTACTTTACATCCTCGTACCCAATGCCTCCTGAACTTTGTGAATTTCTCAAATGAAGAATGTACAGAAAGTTCTGGCTAACCTCATGTTCTCAAATCCTGTCCAGATGACATCAGTGTCATCAAAGCCTATTTTTTTTGTTTTTTGGTTTAGGGCAAAATGATCCATCAGTAATGAAGCTTTTGTTTAATTCCTTTCCTATCTCTCAACTCCAGGTGGCACCACTTATGAGCTATGGCTTATCAGTTTGAGAAATATCCGAAATATGAAAATTAGAAAATTACCTTTGCTAACATATATTATAAAAACATATTTGCAAAGCTTCATGTTCAAACTCACCAATGGAATTGTTGGATAGGAGCAGATTATCTAATCTGAGACAAGAGGAGAACTGACCAGGAATCAGGTTGGAAAGGCCATTTCGAGACAAATCCAGGAACTCAAGACAAGGTAGGTTCAGGATGTTGGGCAAAGATTCAAGTATGTTCCTGTATGATCAGAACACAGTCCGTTTCATAGGAACCTTCCCAAGCAAACATGATAAAGCATTACTGTGCAGTAAAATATGCATATTTTACACACACTTTTTTTTTTTTTTTTGTATACTGAATCGAGGCTCGTGAAAGAGCTAAATGTGTGTATAATGACATATTATACACACATATTGATATGTGATCATGCAAATATTATACGCGACATATTATACATTTTATACACCCACACATGCTATCGGAGGTGGATACTTTGAGGCCTGCTAAGTCTCCGATCCATCTTCTGAACCCCACCCACGTGTAGAGATAGCAGTCAACAACAGCAACTTGCATGCACACACATACACACATATACGTGCACACACTCATTTATGCAATAAAGCTGGACTGTCTGTCTGTCCTGAACTAGTCCCTCAGTTTTGGGGCTTGCCCCGCCAAACTTTCTGTGGAACCTTTTGAGGGTCCCAGACTCCCAGCGGGTGTCCTAAGGCAAATAAGTGGGAGGTTTCATAAATTTCTCAATAAAATTACGATTTTGATATTGCACCCGTACAAAGCTGCTCTCGCAATAGGTAAACACATTCATGGGATCGGAATTAACAGTTTCACCATTTACCACATGTGCAAACATTCGCTGGTTCAGAAAATAATTATTTCAATACATATGTCATTTTGAGTTTACACCCTCAATACGCCGATCTTTCTCCGCATGTAAATGTGTAGCGGCATAATTTTGCCTTTGATCTTAAATATAACAAGAATGACCGCACTGTGGTCACAACCTGCGACAAAATACAGTAACGGGCTGATTGGGAAGCACACATTTAATCAGCTATTAAAAGATTAACTTGACACCTCTCATCCATGTCAACCTCCACCACGGTTATATCAGAACGGGCTGATTTGTCACAGTAACGGATTTTTAACCCCAAAATGGGGCCATTCAAAAATTACATAACACTATTTTTTTTAGGGATCGCGTATCATGCGTGCTGACAAACTTCATTAAATCTTACTAATAATTTTATTCCACATATGATTGGATTTTTCGGGGTCCTTCATCGCAACACTCGACCCAAACAAAGCCAATGGATATCTGATGCAACAAACCCAGGAAGTGTATTATGAGCAGAGGCCTACAGGCCTGATGCCTTATGCCCACCAGAAACATGGCAGCCATTTGCCCGAGGGGTGGGTGGAGTCAGGTGACAAATGTGGGTGAGGTCCAGCAGCTGTCTGACCAATGGGGACACATTTCGAAATCGACCCACAACAAGAACCACAACAACAAGAAGAAGCACAACAACAACAACAACAACCACACGGAGGTCTTGTAGAGCTGCAACGAAAGGGTCCCTAAAGTGATTCCAATGATTTGTTGGATGTTTACACATATTTCAAGGCCAATGACAATCAAATTTAAAGATTTTCATATGATTTGATGCCTATTGCCTATTCATTAAAAGGACATCTGAATCACATTTGTGTATTTATTTAACAAACTTAGATGTCCCTCGCACATTCTTACCAACATTGAACCGTTTTGAATGGACTTTCTGGCAATTTGCAGCCTATCAAATGGATGTTTATATTGATGGCGGCCAGGTGTTTAAAATAGCCACCGAAACCAAGGTTCCCGAAAAATTCAGAAATGGGAACGTGTAAATTCGGATTCTACTCAGTGACGATTCTAGAACTATTGTCAGATCACTTTTAACATTGAGAAATCAAGAGACTACATCAGGACTCTTAGTATTCGTCCTCTGCAGCAAATATCTCCTCTTCCTTTCTTGAGGCCAAACCATTCAATCCATGTTGGAGAACTGATCTTATTAGCATTTTGCAGATTTTTGCTCTCAGCCTAACATGAAGCGTTTAATCATATACTAGACTAGAAGCATTCATATACCGGTATACAGAATATACATCTCGCGAGATCTTGGAGACGGCGGCAGGGATTTTCGAAGCTCCACACGGTCTCCACGTTTTTCGAAGTTAAGTCTGTTCACAATTGTATTTTGTCGAAACTGTATTTATCTTTCGGTGTGTGAAGTTATTGTGTGCAACTTTGGTTGTTTCTCGGTGTTTATCTTTCATAAATTGATCGTCTGTTTGCCGTGTCGCGAGCAAGGCCTTTGCCGCGTCGCGAACGATTTGAAATCGAAGTTAAGTGATTGTTCCCATTTGTATTTTCGTTAAAACTGTATTTATTTATGGTGTTGTACGTATATTGTGTCCCGACGAAGATTTTTCGGTGCAAATCTTTCATACCTGTATTGAAAATCGTGTTAATTCGTGTCGTGTCTTGAGGCCTTGTACAGTGTGCACTGTACAACCTTGAGGCTTTGTTTTTCTCAGCGGTCCGTCGTTTGTGATCCAATAACTTTCGTTCTCTGTATTCCCAGTCTTTTCACCCATAGCCTACTTCCTTGTGTAAATCTCAACTCAAAAAAAACAAAAAAAAAACAAAAAAACATTTCCTTCTCTGTTCTCATTCGTTTATTCATTCTTATTCGTTCGTTCGTTCTTCGACCACGTGTTTCTCCCCCATTTCCCCAGATAGTTTTCACTCATTAACCTTCAATGTTTACACTTTCCCCTCAAGTTATGTATTCTGTCATATTTTATAACACCTTTTTCTTCTTCTTCTTTAAAAGGCTGCTTTCGACTTGCTCACCAAATCAATTCATCCCCAAAAAAATATCCATCTCCTATAGTGCCTTTTTTCTACATTCCCTAAACTCTACTGCACTCCATCCTCCATCCAGCGTCCTTAAACGTATTTTTAACTCGAAGGTCACAAGAAACTCATTTTGCAATAAATGTTCGTTTCCCATAAATCGTACACTTTCAAAAATCCAATCTCACCCCTCCCCTCCAAATCTTCCCCATAACCCCTCCCCTCCAAATCTTCCCCATCACCCCTCCCCTCCAAATCTTCCCCATCACCCATCCCTTTCAAATCTCCCCCCTTGCCCCCTCCCTCCTAAACTACCCCCTCACCCCTCCCCGCCAAGACGCCCCCTCGCCCCTCCCCTCCTAGACTCCTGCCTCACCCCTCCCCTCCAAATCTCCCCCATATCCCATCCCTTTCAAATCCCTCCCCTTGTCCCTTCCCTCCCAAACTCCCCCCTCACCCCTCCCCTTCAAATCTCCCCACCCTCATTGCTTCTCTATTTCCCCCCTCTCACTCCCCCTCCTCAAAGCGTCCTCCCCGCTTCTTCCCCCTTCAAACTCTCACCTCCATCTCCCCCAACCTTCTGCCTCGCTCTTCCCCCTCCTCAAATAACACTGCACCTCATTGTGGCTCACCCAATCACCATCAAACCTTTTGTCCGCCCCATCCTTCCCTTTCTCCGAGCTATTCTGAAATCTCTGACACACCTTCAACAGCTCTCCCTACCTCTTCCACCTCTTCCACATCTTACCCTACCCCTCCTCCCCCCTGTTCTGTATCTGATGCTCCCCCTTCCTCTTCATTAACGGTATGGACCTCAAACATCCGGGGCCTTCGTTCAAACTTAACTGATCTCTCCATACAGGTTGCTTCTGTCAAACCAGACGTGATCTGCTTAACAGAAACTTTCCTCCTTTATGATGTCTCTGATTCCATAGTATCTCTCCCGGGCTACTCCCTCCTCCGGTATGATAGACCTGAGCCTCGTCCTGGAGGCGGGGTTGCTATCTTTATCAAAAACTCTCTTCCTCACTCGCCCTGCACTGCACTCTCTCCACCTCACCCCCAGGAATACCTCTGGCTACGGCTTCCCCTTCGCTCCCACCTCTTGTTCATATGTGTGTTGTACCGTCCACCAAACAGTGATGACTCCATCTACATCTCGCTGTCTGATGATATGGACCAACTTCTATCTACTCATCCCAACTCTCTCTTCCTCATATGTGGTGATTTCAACTGTCATCATGCCAGTTGGCTGGGTGTGGGTACCTCTCTCACCAGCCATGGCTCCTCAGCAAAGGACTTCTGCGACTCACTGGGACTGACACAATCTGTCAATTTCCCGACCCGGATCTCAGTCAACGGAACATCTTCTCTTCTGGACTTGGTTATGACTAACTTCCCTGAAAATGTCTGCTGCTCTTCTTCTGCTCCGATCGGATCATCTGATCATGTCCTTGTTAAAGTGGACATCTCTCTGACCATCCTCAGGGAGCCTGCTCAGCGTCGACGAGTCTGGCATTTCACTCAGGCCAACTGGCACGGTCTTCAAGCAGCCATCAATCATCTGGACTGGTCTCCCATCTCTACCACCTCTGACATCAACTCATCCTGGGAATTCTTCCAAAGTAAATTGCTCTCTCTCATGCACAGATTTATCCCATCTCGTCTTCAGTTGTCATACCCTTCCTCCCGTCCATGGTACACGGAATCTTGTGGTGAGGCTGTTGCCCAGAAACAACTTGCCTTCGTCTCCTGGAAAGCAAATCCAACGGAAGGAAATCTCATTTCCTTTCACAAAGCCCGAAACAAGTGTGTGTCCACCCTCAGGAGAGCCAGGAAACAATATCTCTCCGTTCTCAAGACCGAACTCTCTTATCTGTCTCCCTCTTCCAAATCCTGGTGGCGTCTGGTCAAATCCGTTTCTGGTGTTTGTTCCCCCTCCATCCCCTCCCTTACCTCAAACGGCTACACAGCTGACTCCGCACGTGAAAAAGCTGAATGCCTCAACTCTGTGTTTGCCTCTAAATCTTGTGTCCCAAACCCATCCCTCTCTGTACCCACCATACCCAGTCGTACCCTGCTGCTCCTGGACTCCGTGTCCTTTCCTCCTGACAAGGTGGAAAAGTTTCTGTCAACCCTCGACTCTGATTCTGCAACTGGACCCGACGGCATCAGCCCACGGGTCCTAAAATCCTGCTCTGCTGCTCTATCTCACCCTCTCTCTGTTCTCCTCACCCTCTCTTTTGCTCAAGGTCAACTGCCATCTGCTTGGAAATCAGCCAACATCACCGCTTTGCACAAAAAAGGTGCAAAAACAGATCCTAGCAACTACAGACCAATCAGCCTTCTCCCAATTATCAGCAAAGTCATGGAATCCATCATTGCTTCGGATATGAAATCTTTCCTCTTCTCCAATGGCTTGATCTCTGATCATCAATTTGGTTTCAGACCAGGTCACTCTACTCTGGACATGCTGCTTCTGCTGTCTCAACAATGGATGGAGGTCCTCAATGCCAAACAGGAAATTAGAGCTGTCTCCCTCGACATATCACGTGCCTTCGACACGGTCTGGCACCCCGCTCTGCTCACCAAACTCTCCTCCTTTGGTATCCATGGAAATCTCCACGCATGGCTGGCGGACTTCGTCTCTAGTCGTCGTCAACGTGTGGCCCTGAATGGGTTTCTCTCATCTCCTCTTCCTGTTCAGGCTGGAGTTCCCCAAGGCAGTGTTCTGGGCCCCGTGCTTTTTCTGGTCTTCATCAATGATCTCTCTGACTCTCTCGAAAATCCTCTCTATCTCTTTGCTGATGACTCCACTCTCTGCCGCTCCATTCCTCTTCCCGCAGATCGGCAGTCTGCTGCCTCCTCACTCTCTGAAGACTTGGACAAAATCACAGACTGGTCAAACAAGTGGAACATGTCTTTCAATCCTGACAAATCTCACACTCTAACTATGTCTCTCCGAAAAGATCGACTGGACAACCCTCCCATCTACTTTCTCAACAATCCTCTCCAAGAAGTTCTGTCGCTCAAGATTTTGGGTCTCACTATCTGCCATGATCTTTCTTGGGAAAACCACATTTCCAAGCTGGCCTCCAAAGCCAGTCGCCGACTGGGCATCCTCCGTCGTGCGAAGTCCTTCCTCGGCACACCTGAGCTCCTCACCACATACAAGGCTTTCATCCGCAGCTCAATGGAATACTGTTCTCCCCTATGGGCCGGTGCTCCTGCCTCACACCTAGCTCGGCTTCACGCTGTTGAAACCAAAGCTTTCAGAATTATTGGAATCTCCCGCGATGAAGCTATCTCTGAGGGCCTTTCACTCACTCACCGCAGGCAGGTAGGTGGTCTTTCTGTCTTCTACCAACTCCTCTCCGGCCTTGCACCCCCAGCTCTCTCTGTGCTCTGTCCCCCAAATATTCCTACAGGTCGCACAAGATCTGCCAGCAACCCTCTGATGGTTAAACTGCCGAAATCTCGGCTCTCTGCTCACCTTCACTCTTTCATTCCTCTTTTCTCCCGCCTCTGGAACAAACTCCCTCACTCCCTTCAATCCCACTCCTCCCTCCAGGTCTTTAAAACAGCTGTTCACCACCATCTCTTATCTTCCCCCATCCAAAACCTTGATCTTTTCTACCCCCACTAATTCACCCCAGATCCACCTTGTTTGAAATTCCAACTTCTTTCCTGGAAGTCCTGGCAGTGTCCATATGTTTTATACCTCTCCCACCGCCCCCTTCCCACGCCCCCCCACCCAAAGCCCTCGCCCTCTCTCAGATCTCTCGATGTCTCCATGTCTCTCGGTCCCTGCTCTCAAATGTTGTGTTTGTGTCCTTCCCCCTCTCTCCCCATCTTGTCTACCGCTCCCTATGTTATATGTTTTATGTGTCGGTTTGTCTTTCTGTGTGATTAATGTTCGCTCTTTCACGAGCCTCGATCTTGTATACAAAAAAATAAAAAAATAAAAAAAAAAATACATATTTACCACACACCTTGGCTGGAGTCCCCAATAAGGCCTCTAATGTTCCTCCAGTTCCCCCACCATTCCCTCCTCTGCAATCTGACTTATGCAAGTATAATCAACCTCTTTCTGAAATCTGACTGCATTGACACCCTGTAGCTTTCACACTATGATGTCCCCATAATGTTCCCTTTCTGATGTCTCTCATTCTTGACCATCCTCCAGTCTAACACTCATCACATTTGTTGGCTAACTACTGCCTCCCCTGGAATCACCTTACAATCCAGGATGTGTCCACTTCTGAAGGTCATCTTTCATCTCAAGTCTTTCCCTCTTACAAAAACCTGACCCCGCCGCAAATAGTACCAAAACTCTCTACCGTCCCAAAAATCCATTCTCCTCCCTCATTCCTGGTTCAATTGCCTTCCCTATCAGGTACTCATTGATAATCACCTAATTCAAGACCTACACACCCATTCAAACCACATGAAAAAACAATGCCATCTCCTCTGGAAAATCCTACAACATTCTCGAACTTATCATCCTGTTCCTGGTATCTCACCTGGGGCGCATACCACAAAATGATTTTCAGCAAATCCCGCTCAACAATAAGCTTTATAGACATTAGTCTAGCTCTCACTCGTGGTGACATCCACCACCAGTTGTGCCGACTCCCTATCCAAGACAAAAGGGACTCCGTTCATCCCTACTATAGAGAACCTTAAATCTCTCACCTTGTTCCCTTGCTCTATTTCCTGTGAATCTGGTCTCTCACAAACAAGTTCTGATCAGAGCACAATCTACATACCCTATCCTGTCAAACTACCAACATTCCAAGACCAGAATCTCATCTTCCTCTGACCACTTTAGAAATTACCCATGATTATCTTACCCATTACCACTTAACCATGATTATCGAGAAATAGCCAACTGAAGACGGTGCCCTGCTCACCCACACCAGACCAGCCTACAGTTAACTATGTTCAGTTTATTTGGAAGAACTCATGCCCATAGTTGTTAGCCCAGGTGGTTTACATCCAGGTGACCAACCATGATGAGAACCTCCAACCTGGAAGACCTCGGAAACTTCTCAGATCTATCAACTTTCAACCATTTTAATTTCCATCCCGATTAACTGGCATTAATAACATCCATCACACATGACCATCAGATACAATGGCTACTATAATGTATTCCATGGGAGAATTGTGTTAAATGATCTTCTTTTTTTTAATTCAGAGATGTGAACATCATTTATATTATCTATGGGATTGTACTCACTGAAAAATAACAAGTTTCCAGTACCCCCAGAACACAAAACCAGGATTAAATCACTAAACTAGAACATGAGAAAGTATGTGGATAGATATTGTCAATGTTGTAAATAATACACACCCTGCCAACAAGAGCTCCACCAATTCTGGAAATTGGGAATCCAGGCCCTGTGGAAATGTCCCAAGCAGACAGTTGGATGCATCAAAATGCCTCAGCTTCTTGCATCTTGCTCCCGAGTCAAATACAATACCACCGGTGATGCGGTTGTTGGAGATGTTAAAACTCTCAAGATGTTCCAAATGGAGAGTACAATATGGAAAAGTTTCAATATTATTGCTGCTCAAATCCAAATGCACGAGATTCTTCAAGATCTAAAAAAAAAAAGAATACAAAAAGAGAAATAGGCATATTATCGCAAAATGTAATGGTCATGCTAAAACTGAGCAGGTGTGCTGAAAATATGGTACACACCTGGCTCAGGAAGGAATTATAGAGGGAACGTAAGAGTCCTTAAATGATATGATGCAACAAAGAAGGGTCACATCCAGAAATTTGAATGGTATTCTTACTCAATTGGTGAATACAAGAGATCAAAGTCTATGCAATGTGGTTAGTTAATTAATAAGTATTTTTCAATACTGTCGATGAAGACGACAACAAAGGAGAATAATGATAAATCTTCTTCTTCTTCGTTTGTATGCAACACGGCTGCGAGGCAGCATCATTGGGCTGAGGGCGTGGCTGTGCTGCTGATTCAATACCCTCTGCTGGTTAGGTCAGGTATTTCTCAGTGACATTTAAAATTATATCTTGTTAAAAAGCATCTTGCATTTATTTGCCAGAATATATTTTCAATTAATTTTATAAACGATGGACATTCAAATCAAATTACCCAGCTAACTTCAAAAAAAATACCTCATAAAAACTACAATGGGAGTAATTCACATAATCGTGGTCATGATAAGTTAGCATTGCACCCCATCCGGGTCCGGATAATATGGGTTGAGAAATGAATCAGCATATCGGAATAGCACCTCAATTCCTTATAATCGTGGCATGCCCTTTCTGATATGGAAACCTCCATATGGGTCGTTACAAAAATACGGAGTTTTGTGCTATAAGGAAGGAGTTTCGCCCATGCCCTTTTGGAAGAAATTTCATGAATCAGTAAAATTGAGGAAATGAACTAAAATGCTTATCTTTAAAGTAACAATACAAATCAGAATGTCAGATTCAGAATCATTGGAATCTCCCACGATGAAGCTGATTCTGAGGGCCTTTCTCTCTCTCACCGCAGGCAGGTTGGTGGTCTTTGTCTTCTACCGACTCCTCTCCGGCCTAGCTCCCCCAGCTCTGTCTGTGCTCTGTCCCCCAAATACTCCTACAGGTCGCACAAGATCTGCCTGCAACCCTCTTCTGGTGAAACTGCCAAAATCAAGACTCTCTGCTCACCTTCACTCCGTCATTCCTCTTTTCTCCTGCCTCTGGAACAAACTCCCACACTCTCTTCAATCCCACTCCTCCCTCCAGGTCTTTAAAACAGGTGTTCACCACCATCTCTTGTCTTCCCCCATCCAAAACATTGATCTTTTCTACCCCCATTAAAACACCCCAAATCCACCTCTTTCAATCCCCAACTTCTTTCCTGAAATTCCTAGTAGTGAAATTCCAAGTAGTGTTCATTTGCTTTATACCGTTAACTACTCCCTCCTCCCCAGCCCTCCCCCTTCCACAGATCGACCGACGTCCTTGTTCCCTACTGTTGTGTGTGTGTGCTTCCCTCTCCCCTCCCCCCCCCCCCCTCTTGTCTCCCACTCCCTTCATTGTATGTTTTATGTGTCTGTGCATGTCTTCATGTTCAATATGTTAGCTCTTACACAAGCCTCGATTTTGTACACAAAAAAAAGAAAAAAGTAACACAATATAATTAATGCAAACAAAAAGGAAAGCATGACGCACCTTCCATTGCTGCTCTGGCAGTCTTACAAGTTTGTTCCTTTGCAGTTCAAGCCTGCGTAGATTGCTGAAAGCCGATTCAAGGGATCTGGCTTCGAGCACCGAGTCCAGAGCAAGCAGCCCATTCTCTGACAAGTCCAAGCTAACCGGAAAAGTATGACTCCGCTCTTCATTCCCAGAGTTTTTTGGACAACGTAAGAATTCTGAGCCAACACAAGAACTGAAATCTTGTTCTTTGTGCGTGTGCTGAAGACAACCTGCTGTACGGGGGGTGAAAAAGAGGCAGATTATGACGAGACATTTACTCCAAAGTAAATGACCCTCACATCCACCCTGTATAACTCTGGAAAAACATGACTAACCCTCCAAATATTTTCTGTTACAAGCCACTGAAGGAATTTGGTGTTCCTGGCCTTAATAGCAGAGGTTGCTTGTCCTAAGCTGGCCGGTAGGATAGCCTAGACTCCATGGAGGTGTGCACACTCACCTCCGAGCTGGCTTTGAATCTCGGTCCAGGTATAAACTGTTACCCTGTTGATTGGAAGGCAGGGTGAGGCATCAATTTGTACACAGTCCTTCGATTTAGGTTAAACTGAGTGTCCCATCTGTTAGCATTAGTTGGTGAACGTTAAAGATCTCACGTTGTCCTTCATGAAGAGTATGTGAGCTATATATACACCGGCACCCTGAACAAATTACAAATTCCTGCTCTAACCGACAAAGAGGCACTGCATCAGCAGTATCGTCGCATCAATGCAAGAACTGATGCAAACCCGCAGCCTCATGCTGCATACAAACAAACGAATGCGGCTTTTCCTGGTCTGGCAACTTGTCCAAGTTAGTCTCCAAGGCCAGACGGACAATATACTCTGCCGGCTCATTTGTTCCCCAGAACTCAACTTCTCACGGCTAACAACTTGTTAGTATGAAGTTCAATGGAGTATTGATGTCCTTTACAAAGTCCAGAGCATAAGAAGAATAAGAATAAAACAAAGAATAATTTCCCTGAATATGGGACAATAAAGATTTATTATTATTATTTACGGCTGTGGCCTGCAAATCCTGCGTTGCACTGCTAGATTAAGTAAAGATTAAAGCTCTCACTATCATTAGTGTTACTAGCAACGGTACCCGCCCTATGCGCGGGGCTTCAATTGGGAAGCCCAAATTAAAAGGAAAAATATCAGATATTGAAGGGTTTTTTTATTTTAAAAGATTCATATAAACATCCGTTGAATCATATCACACGCAAATCATCAAAATCTAAACAGTATCTTTAGAATTTCAATAAAAGCCACATCACTGTTCATATCGGTAAATATTATTCGATCATGTTTCAAATCGTGATCGATACACTATGATCCTGATGATCGTGATCGTGAATCGTGATCGATAACCGTGTTCACAATCGCTATGTCGTATGTACTCCCGATACGTGTACCAAATTTCCCATACATGTAACTGTACCAAATCAACAGTTAAAAGGATTTTGAGCCGATAGCTGTTACGGCCTTGGCAAGATCGATGGAGACAGCGATATGTTAGCGATCGATGGAGACTGTGCGGCACCCAGGAAAGCAACATCGGCACCCGAGAAAGCAACATAGTCACAATGAGAACAATGAACGTTATGCGAACGCGAATGTTATGCGGGAGTCCAAACCTGAGAATGCTGGAGACTAAAGCTGAAATTAGGAAAACTAAATAGCCTATTTTACTCCTGGAGATCCCAGGATTATCCACCCAAAATATCTTTGCGATCGGTTCAGCAGTTTTTACGGTACCTTTGAACAGACAGACAGACAGACAGACAGACAGACATTTGGTGAATTATAGTAAGATATGCAAAGCACAATGTCTCTTCCTGTTTCATGCAAGACAAGTCATTCATCTCTGGTTATTCTTCGGCCTTTCATCTGGCCTTGCAGGCTTTATCTCTGAGCTTTCCGCTCCTCTCATTGTCCCAATTGCTATTAAACTCACAGAATCTAAACTCTTCACTCAACTCTATTTCTTTTTTCCACAAACTTCCTTTTTTACATCTGTGCAATGCCACTCTTCTTTAGGGTGGCACCAACAACCCTCTTCTGTCATCTTCCATTCCAAACCATGACCTGGTTAACTGTTCCCCCAATTCAACTACACTAGCAACGGTACCCGCCCTTTGCGCGGGGCTTCAATTGGGAGGCCCAAAAGAAAAGGCTAATTATCAGAAATTGAAGGCTTTTTTTCTTTTAAACGATTTATATAAACATCCATTAAATCTCGGTCGGTGCAGCCGTTTGTGCGGCACCCGGGAAAATAACGTCATGCGGGAGCAAGTATCAGCAGGATGAGGCAGTGTGGGAGTCCACGTTTCTGATCCTCCTTCATGCCGAAGCAGCCCACCACTTCTCCAAGCATTCCGCTCTTCAGATCCGCCATGACAGATTTAAGCTTGATACTGAAGACGCGTGCAGTTAGTACTCCCGATGTCGTATGTACTCCCGATACGTGTTTCCTTCATTGTAAAAACTTCCAAATCAACAGTTAAAAGGATTTTGAGCCGATAGCTGTTACGGTCTTGGTAAGATCGATGGAGACAGCGATCTGTTAGCGTATTCACCGCCCAAATAGCTATGTGGAATTCTCTCATGTAGAGATTAAACTAATCGTGTTCACAATCGCTATGTCGTATGTACTCCCGATACGTGTTTCCTTCAGTTGAAATGGGTTAGAATTCTCTCAAACAGGGATTCAAATCGTGTCCTTATAAAAGGTCTTTGTCCGTAAATGTAAATGTAAATGATCCAATGAAACTTGTAAAAATGCGATTTGAACTTGTCATTTTCAATGAACATGTACTCGGTCATGTGTGACAGCAATGATGCATGGAAGGTATAAATGGAAAGCTGAGGATCTCCTCTTAATTAGTAAAACACATGTAAATTGTCAAAATAAATAACCTTTGCATATTAACCCCTTGAATTCGGATTACCTTTTTTATACGCACTGTATGTCATTATGTGAACCTTCTACCTTTTGATTCGCTCTGACACAAACCTCAAACTTTTCTCAAGAAAGCGTGGAGTTGTTGCTTCCAAGTATTTCTTTTTACCCCACATTGTCAAAAAGAATCTCATTGCAGAGGTAATACTAGCCTTTTTAGATGTATCCCAGGTGTTTGGCATGGTCCTGAACTCAGAATTGATCACGCACTCTGCCTGGAGTATTAAGCGCCTAGTTTAAAGTGTAGGGTACGATAGAAGGATAGGCCCCATATTCATTCCGGCCGACCTACTGTAACAACAGAAGGAAATAAAGGTCAATCACAAGCAATGGCCTAGCATCACATGGAGACCAGACAAGGTGGGGCAGACAGATTATTCCACCTTTAAGGTCATTAATGAGCTTGCAGAGTTTAAACATGGCCAATTTCACCTTCAGTGTGAAAACAATGGAAGGTCTTGGATGGCCTCCAATATTCAGCATTTCCAATCCCATTAAAAGCGTTCTGGGTCCTACGCCATTTCTAATATATACCAATCATGTTTTCACAACCATTTGTTCCAATGAGCTGACAATTCAATGATGTCACAAAGCTTCTATTGTTTGCAGATTTCCTAAAAATATGGGGGCAAAGGAGTACCCCTGTAGACTTAAAAAATACAGGGATCTCATAAAAAGCTTGGGAAATGTCATTCAGACATTTAAATGAGAGGTTCGTTCTTTCTGTCTCCCGTTCTCTCTCTAAGAGCGAGACTCATGGAAGAGCAAGGCTAAATTGACCGTGGGGGTAGTGGGTCAACAATTGAGCACAGCCAGCAAGGGAATAAATTAACAGGACAGAGGGAGAGAGAGATGAAACACTGAAACCAGTACTGTTCGAGTACTACCCACTTGAAGCCCTGGAGGGAAGAGTGGGGAAAAACGGCCTCCGGAAGACTACTCCATAGATAGATGTCAGCCTGGACTTTGTAAGTTTAACCAGGAGGGGATTACCGGAAGAACATGGGCATCCTGGAGTTGCTGGGGAGGATCAGAGGACTGAGAGAACAAAGGGAGTAATATTGGAGAGGAAGTGGGAAAAAAAGACCACCAACCTACCTATCATGCAAAAACATCCAACGTTTTATTTGGGATTCCAAAAATGCTGAGAGTTTTAGACTCCTCAGAATCAAGGAGAGACAAGTGTGATGCTGGGGTGCCAGCTTATAGGGGAGAGCAGTACTCCATTGAATAAAGGAAGAAAGCCTTGTAGACTGTGAGTACCTCTCATTTTCCAATGAAAGACTTGGATCGACTGAGGATGCCAAATCTGTGGCTGGCTTTGGAGGCCAGCTTTGCTATGTGGTCAGCTCAGGAAAGGTCATGGCTGATGGGGCCTTGGTATGAAGCGATCATAAAGCTGGCCACCAGTTACAGACGCAACATAGATATTATGCAACGCGCTAAGGCCTTACTTGGTTCCCACAAGCTCCTCACAGCATGGAAAGTCTTCCCTCAAAGTGTGAAGAAGGTGTTTTCCCAACCCTGTACCCCTACCCCCACAACCCCACATCCCCTCCACCCCCACACCCTTCCCTCTAATGTGGGTGAGAGATGCATTGGTCAATTTTAACTCTCTTGTTGCAAAATAGTCGACAACTAAGAGTACAACTGAAACATCTTGACAGAAAGTGGGATGGAACAAGTTATTGTTGAATCATAGCAGGTTGGTGGGAGAGTGGGTTTATGTCTAGATCTACATTGAACTGGTAATAGATGCCCTTTATGATATCTGTCAACCTCCAGTTACACAAGGAGATATGTCTTCTAAGGAGAACATACTGCTTATCCGTCGGCAGAGGCCCGATCTGTCTGCTCACCTTCACTCGTTCTCACCTCTGTTTTCCTGACTCTGCAATCTGCTCGCCAACTCTCTCCAAGTAATATCTTCCTCTAGTAGTCTAGGCCTTGACGGTGGCTGTACATCACACCTTCATATCAAATTCCAAGTCTGCCATTAATTAAATCTCTCCTTTCTAATCATGTTCTTTGGGACCATGTCCGACACCCAACTTTTGATCGTGCAAGTCCTAATGCATTTGCCTATCGTGCATAGTGTATATTAGTGCTACCTCATTTCTGATTCAGCACTGCCCATCTGCTCCCACATTTACCTTAATCTTGCAGGAGCTTTGAACTTTGCATAAAAATAATTTTCAGCAAAGAAACAGAAGAAAAACTAACAAGAAACTTTCCTTTTAAGAACTTGCATCATTTTGCATTTACCAATTATACCTGCATATACAGTGTCATCGCCATCGATCAAATATCCTCCTCCAACCTCCTCCTCCTCCTCCTTCTCAAGATTTTCCTTCATTCCTAAGGTCCATTCAGCCTTCTCGGAGAGTATTCGCTGTTGCAGTATTTCCATCTCCATTGCTTTTCCAATGGCTGAAATAAAGGAATGTGATGAGAAGCTTTGATTTATATTTCATAATTTATTATCAAACAAGACAATTAATATTATAATTAACAATGCAAGGAGACTATATTCAATTACAGACAAAGATAGATTATATATACATGTATACTTAAATATACTAAAATAAAGATAGACCAACAGTGCACACCTCGGCGAGGCTGAACAGTTTACGTTTTGTATCGATTGATAGGCCAGATCTGCATCCGGACCTAACCCTAACGAATCGGCTCGTTCTTGTCACCTTTCCAACTCGTCCACTAAGTTTTGCGGTGGCTAGCTTGAGATATTAGGGTCTTGAGTTTGAGCCCCTGTCGTGCCATTGATTAACACCAGGAGGGTTGACTCAGCCTGTCATCCTTCCGAGATCAGCAAAATGAGTACCCATTTACAGGAAATAATGAGCCATTCGAGTAGCCTGCGTTGGAGTACCCGTCCAGGATTGTGCCTAATAATCTAGAAAACTGATTTGGCAGCGCTATGCATCTGAAGAGACAAAATGAGTGGTCATCTTCTTCTTCTGAGCATCATGAACCATTGGTTTTGTTGGGAACACTAAACAGGCCAAGCTCTGTTGGAAGCACACAATTCCATTCTCAGCATCACTCATCATATCCCAATGGCACAGGGCCACAACAAATCACGACTCAGGACAAAAACACTACCAACTACTCCACTCCCCATTGGGCTGACGCCCTAGCATCCCACCATGCACTTCTTCATGCCATGGAAACCAAGGCCTTCAAAATCATTGGAATCCCCTGTGATGAAGCCAAGTCTTTGGGCGTGTTACTCAGCTCACATCGCGGACATGCCGGTGGCTTCTCTCCCACCCCCTTTCTGGTCTTGCACCTTCTGTCTTTTCTTTGCTCTTTCTCCAAGGTACACATCTGTCAGGAACCCACTTCTGGCGATACTCCTAGAATTCTAAAGGCTCACTGCTCACCTCCACTCATTGGTTCCTCGTTTCGCTGGCCTGTTGAACCCACTTCCTCGTTCTGCTGAATCAGACTTCTTCAAAGAGCTTCAAGATGGCTCTTCACCAACCCTCAGGCCATCTCCGATCCATACTCAAGATCTTTTCTATACTCATTAATCCTCCCCAAGCACTCCTATTATTTTCCAGGTTAATGTATCCCCTCTTCTAACCCCCCTGTCCCACTCACATCCTCACTCCATTCACCCTCCTTATCGTTCTTTGTTCAGTTTCTGTTTAATTCCCCAGGTTTTCCCTTCATCTTCTTGCTGTGTTTGAGCTTGTATCCACCAGCTGGTTCAATCGCTCCTCTGCCTACCTTCGATCTCATTGTTCCCCATTATTGGTGGGTTTCCCGCCTTTCCACCATGCTCTTCTTCTTCGATTATGTTTTGGTCCTTTCTGCGTTTCAGCTCTTCCACGAGCCTCGACTATGCATAATAACATAAATGATTCCTCCAGCTCATTGACCTTGTCCAGTGATTTCAGTTTCAAACCTGACCTTGCAGAGAAGTCAATGGAAAACCAACCAGTGCATTTCATACCAAAAGCAGAATTACTTATTCTCAGTCATTAAAGTGTGTCTGTGCCATTGGATGATGCTGAGATTGGGATTGTGTACTTGCAACAGCCGGATCACTCCTGAAATGGAGATTGAGAGGTGCCTACTCATCATTTCCATAGGAATCAAAACATACAAGGTGCAAGTTCAACTTGTGCTGTTTGCTTACATGTTGTATTTAAATGTGGTTTAGCTTCTGGCACAAGTAGAGGCCTAAGCCAGTCTGGGTGTAACTTGGCCAGTTGTAGGCCAGCCAGAGATATGACTCCAGAAGTAGCATCCAGTCCAAGTTTACACAGCAGTGAGCCAACAAGTCCCGTAGTTCCGTGTTGAAGACAGTGGGTGAGAGCAATACGCAGTTCACTTTCAGGAAAGTGAAAGGTCAGCAGACGCTGGGCCAGGTGCACATCCCCACGCTCACATACCTGTTGCACGGATGACAAAAACAACCAATAAACAAGAAAAAGAGCAATCAAAGATTGCAAACCCTCGCCAGGATGTATGTTCAGAGGTTTTTAAGGCTTTTGTGTTAAAACGAATATGGCGGCCGAACCAGGTGACCGATGACGTCATCATTGTTTCTTTTTCTAAACTCATTTATTCCTAGATTATGCTCAAGAAATTTCATCTTGATCGGATGAAGTTTTGTACTTGTCGAATTATGACGTCATAAAGAAGGCACCTATAACATCATCATTAACATATTTTATTCCCCATGGAAAGTTCTTTACAATGAGCCATGTCTCAATTCTTTCTATTCAGCACTTTCGGAGATATAGAGGTGCAAAGTTTTTCGGTTTTTCCAAGATGGCGGCCGAACCACGTGATCGATGACATCATCATTTTTTTTTTCTCCACCAGTTTATGCCGACATGGCGCTCAAGAAATTGCATCTTGATTAGATGAAGTTTTGTACTTGTAGAATGATGACATCATAATGGAGGCCTTGGGCCGAGAGAGTTAAAAATTGGGCACAGTCTATTCCAGGGCATGGCAAATATGTATGTAAAGTACGGCGATGTTATGTGCAACAATGTAGACGTAGTACTGCGCACAAACAGACAGACAGCCAGACAGATTTTAAAAAATCGGTCAGAGACCGAGGACTTGCCGGAATATACTTTTTTTTATTGGCCATTTTGGACAAATATGGCGGCCGAACCACGTGAATGATGACGTTAAAGCGCGATGCTGCGCGCGCTAATGCTTACGCAAGGAGCAAGCGGACAATGCGGTTCATAAAAGAGTCTTTATTGAAAGTACTCAAACTGCAGCACTAAGCTGCTCAGGGCTGCGCGCCCCGTGTATATCGTGAGGCCACGCCTCTCTCCCTGGCATGGCCCATCCCCACTTGGTGTGCGGGGTGATGTCACCACGTCAGTGCTTTCGTGTCCGCCACACGCGCCCCCCCAGAATCCCCGCGCACCTGAAGGGTCAGTTTGCGGGGCAAACGGATGACCCGGCCGAAGCGCCCCCTGGCGACTGGCGGCGTCTGGGATGCAGGGATGCCATCTGGGATGCCTCCGGCTGCAGGACCGGGGGGCGGCGTGGCGGCGGGGCTGGGCCGTGCCGGGGGTCCGTCCGCAGGGGGGCGGCCCCGACGCGGGGGTCGGGCCACTGGCGGTGGATGGTCCACATCAAGGTGGGCCGGCTTGAGGCGGTCTACAGAAACGCGGTCAGGAGTACCGCCGATGTCCAGGGTGAAGTGCTTCGCCCCGGTCTCCAGCACGCGTAAAGGCCCGTCGTACGGGGGCCGCAGTGGTGTCCGGTGGGCATCGTGGCGGACGAAGACGTACTCCGCCGTGTGAAGCTCTGGGGCGACGTGCGTCGGTGGGTGCCCGTGGCATGCCGTTGGCACCGGGGCGAACCTCTGGGCGGTCTCTTGCAGAGCGGAGCGCTGCTGTGCCGCGGACCATGGTGCCGTGGAGTCGGGGAGGAACTCGCCCGGCACCCGCAGCGGTTGCCCGAAGACCAACTCCGCCGCGGATGCGCGCAGGTCCTCCTTGGGCGCCGTCCGGAGGCCCAGCAGGACCCAGGGGAGCCTGTCGACCCAGCCGCCGTCGCGGAGGGTGGCCCGGAGCGCGGCCTTCAATGAGCGGTGAAATCGCTCACACAGGCCGTTAGCCTGGGGGTGGTAGGCCGTGGTTCGGTGCAGCCGGACCCCGAGCCCCTGCGCGACCGCCCCCCAGAGCTCCGAGGTGAACTGGGGGCCGCGGTCGGACGAGATGTCTGAGGGGGCGCCGAACCGGGCGACCCAGGTGGCGATGAAAGCCTGCGCGACATCCGCCGCCGTCGTCGACGCCAAGGGCACGGCCTCCGGCCACCGGGTGGTGCGGTCCACCATGGTGAGGACGTGGGTGAAACCCCGCGAGGGGGCAGAGGTCCCACCAGGTCCACGTGGACGTGGTCAAACCGGCGTTCCGGCACCGTGAACGGGGCCAACGGGGCCTGGGTGTGCCGGTGCACCTTGGCGCGCTGGCACGCGAGGCACGTCCTAGCCCAGCCGCGGACGGCCTTCCGGAGGCCATGCCAGACGAACTCGTCGGCGATCAATCTTTGGGAGGCCCTCGCGCCCGGGTGGGACAGGCCGTGGATGGCGTCAAACACCTGGCGCTGCCAGCCCGCGGGCACGATGGGGCGAGGACGCCCGAGGGAGACGTCGCACAACATGGCCGCGCCCGCGCCGTCGAACGGCACCTCAGTGACGCGGAGGCCCGTGACGGCGGTCCGCAAGGCCTGGACGTCGGGGTCAGCGGCCTGGTCCGCTGCCATCCGGGCATAGTCGATGCCGAGGTGGACTGCGTGGGCGACGGCCCGGGAAAGGCAATCCGCCACCGGGTTGTCCTTCCCCGCGACGTGCCGGATGTCCGTCGTGTACTCGGACACGGCCGAGAGGTGACGCTGCTGCCGGGCCGACCACGGCTCGGTGACCTTGCCCATCGCGAAGATCAGCAGCTTGTGGTCGACGAAGGCCGTGAACGCACGGCCCTCGAGCAGATGGCGGAAGTGCCTGACCGCAAAGTGAAGCCCAAGCAACTCGCGGTCGAAGGTACTGTAACGGCGTTCGGGCGGGCGAAGCTGCCGGCTAAAGAACGCCAGCGGTTGCCAAGCTCCACGCACCCATTGCTCGTGCACCGCGCCCACCGCGTAGTCCGAGGCGTCGGTGGTGAGGGCGATCGGTGCATCGGGCGCCGGGTGCGCGAGCATGGTGGCGTTAGCCAAGGCGAGCTTCGTGCCCGTGAACGCCGTGTCCATCTGCTCGGTCCAGGTAACGTCGCCTTTGCCCGGCTTACCTCGGAGAGCTTCGTGCAGGGGGCGCAGGAGCTGGGCGATACGGGGCAGGAACTGATGGTAAAAGTTCACCATGCCCAGGAACTCCTGCAGCCCTCTGATCGTGCGGGGGCGCGGAAACCCCTTCACCGCCTCCACCTTGGCCGGCAGGGGGACGGCTCCGTGCCTGGTGACACGGTGCCCCAGAAAATCGATTACGGCGGCGCCGAACCGGCACTTTGCGGGGTTCACAATCAGGCCATGCTGGCCCAGGCGTTCGAAGAGCGTGCGGAGGTGGCGTAGGTGCTCTTCGCGGGACGCGCTGGCGACGAGGATATCGTCCAGGTAGACGTAGACAAAATCCAAGTCGTGCAGGACGCTGTCCATCAGTCGCTGGAACGCCTGAGCCGCATTCTTCAGACCGAAGGGCATCCGCAGGAACTCGAAGAGTCCGAATGGCGTGATGACCGCCGTCTTCGGGACGTCCTCCGGCCTGACGGGGACCTGATGGTAGCCGCGTATGAGGTCCACCTTCGAGAAGAAGGACATGCCCGCCAAACGGGCGGAAAAGTCCTGAATGTGGGGGACGGGGTAGCGGTCGGGAGTGGTGGCGTCATTGAGACGGCGATAGTCCCCGCATGGTCGCCATCGCCCGCCGGGCTTCGGCACAATGTGCAGCGGCGACGCCCAAGCACTCTCTGAGCGCCGAACGATGCCGAGTCGCTCCAGGGTAGCGAACTCCGCTTTTGCCACCGCCAGCTTCGTCGGCTCGAGGCGGCGTGCCCGGGCGTAGACCGGTGGCCCGACGGTGGGGATGTGATGGGCCACCCCGTGCTTGACGGCCCCCACCGAGAAGGTGGGCCGCGTGAGGGCCGGGAAGCCAGCGAGGAGGCGGGTGAATGCGTCCGCTGCCGAAAGCGTACAGATCAACGTGGCCGGAACCGAACCGTTCGGCAAGCCGCTTGGCAAGCCGCTCGTTGAGCTGCTCGACGAGCTGGGCAGCGCACAAGCGAGCGAGCTGAACGTCTCGGCCTGGACAAGACGTCCGCGCTTTACGTCGACCAGGAGCCCATTAGCGCACAGGAAGTCCGCGCCAAGCAGTGCCATGGGCACGTCGGCGGTGACGAACGTCCATCGGAAAACCTGCCCTCCGAACCGCAGAGAGAGGCAGCGTTTTCCGTACGTACGGATGGGCGTCCCGTTCGCGGCAAACAGCACGGGGCCCCCGCCCGCGGCGTGCTTGTCTGACGTACCGGCGGGAACGACACTCACCTGCGCTCCCGTGTCGCACAGGTAACGGCGCCCGGATAAGGTGTCCGTTATGAACAGCAGGCTGCTCGAACGGCCGGCGCTCATCGCCACTATTGAGCGCCGGCCCGGGCGTTTCCCGACCTGTTGAAGGAGCATGGCGGATGACATTGCCGAGCCTCGTGGCCAAACTTGGCGTGGAACCAGCACCAGGTGGTGGAGCTGGAGGAGTGTGGCTGGCTCCGCCAGGCCGGTGGAGTTGGCAGTTTTCCCCGCGGTGGCGGTTTTTGCCGCGGCGGTGGGCGGGGCGTGGCGGCGGTCACGAGGGGCGTATCAGCATGCTGCGTATGCTGTGTAAGCTGATGCTGTGGATCAGCATCATCAGCAGCATCAGCAGCATCAGCCTCGAGGTCCGTGACGGCCGCACCGACTCTCGCCCACGTATCCGAAGCCGCGAAGTACCTGTCCGCCTCGGCTGCCAATGCTCGGGATTCCGTTAGCCCGGTCCCGGCCAACGCGAGGCGAACCTGCGCTGGAAGTTGGCGACGGAAAAGCGCCCGGAATAGAGAACCGGGGGCTTCGTCGCCCAACAGTGACAGCATATGGTCCATTCGGACCGACGGGCGCGTGTCGCCGAGCTCGGGGAGATCCAGGAGGCGGTCGGCCCATGCGTTGTCCGTGAGGCCGAACGTGGCTAGGAGTAGCCGCTTGAGTGCCTCGTACTTGTGGTCGTCCGGTGGGTGGCGAAGGACGGACACAACTCGAGCGGCCGTGCCGGGCCCGAGGGAGGCGACGACGTGGCAGTAGCGCGTGTCGTCGCCGGTGAGGCGCCGAAGCTGAAATTGGGCTTCGGCTTGAACGAACCAGACTTCGGCCTGGGCCTCCCAAAATTCGGGAAGTTTAATCGCCATTGCCTTGTTGTTTGCCATTGCAATGGCGTCGTGTTCGGAAGGATCGCTACGGCAGATCCAACGTCAAGGTCACCATATAAAGCGCGATGCTGCGCGCTAATGCTTACGCAAGGAGCAAGCGGCAAACGCGGTTCATAAAAGAGTCTTTTTTGAAAGTACTCAAACTGCAGCACTAAGCTGCTCAGGGCTGCGCACCCCGTGTATATCGTGAGGCCACGCCTCTCTCGCTGGCGTGGCCCATCCCCACTTGGTGTGCGGGGTGATGTCACCACGTCAGTGCTTTCGTGTCCGCCACAACGTCATCATTATTTGTTTTCTAAACTAATTTATTCCTACATTATGCTCAAGAAATTTCATCTTGATCGGATGAAGTTTTGTACTTGCCGAATCATGACGTCATAATGGACGCACCTATGGCATCATCTGTAGTGAAATTATACCAAAGTTGAACCCAGGGGAGTTACTCGCTTCAGCCACTGAAGGGCGTCTATAAAACCTGGGACGTCCGCGACGCGGAGCCACTCCTGTGACATTTACTTTACATGTAGTCTTGAATGGTACGTATATGCTAGACTCGCACATATATGCTAGACTAGCTTGCTTTGTCTATTATTATCGGTCCGCTCAGTATGATACCAAGATCCTGATATCTATTGCATGATTGTATTTTACAGGATGATGCCAAAGATCTAATTGAGATTAAACCTACCTATGGGACGAAGTTGTGGATCTGGTTGATTTTCACAACACTTAATCTCAATTAGATCTACGGAAATGGCGGGACACAAGATGATCAATGTACCGATACTCGGCTCCGCCCCAGAAGCTGAGGAGTCGGGCTCGGTGTTCGCTCACTGGCTCAAAACGCTGGAGAACCAGTTCGGCGCCCAGGATGCCGTACCCACCGCTGAAACGAAGCTGTCTGTGCTACAGACCAAAGTCGACCACAACGTTTACAGGAGCATCGTTCGATGTACGACGTACGATACCGCCGTGGCAGAACTAAAGCGCCTTTACATTAAGAAACGGAGCGTGGTGTACAACAGGCATCTGCTCGCCACGCGACGTCAGCAGCCAACTGAGTCGATCGACCGCTTCGCTCAGGAGCTGCGGCACCTCCTCGCGGACAGTACTCAAGAGGTACGGACACACGAGCAAGTCCAAGACGATCTTGTCCGAGACGCTTTCGTCTCTGGAATCAGCTCTACAGATCTGCGACTCAGGCTCTTGGAGACAGCTGACCTGACGTTCGCGGAGGCTCTACGGGTGGCCAACGTTTACACTGAGGCCCGGAAACAATCCACCGCTTATGACCACGCACGGCTCGTTGCGGGGACTACTCAACTCGCGTGACTGGAGAGGGCTACCGCCGAGGATGCGGGTGCGGACTCGACTACGGCCGAGCCCCTGGCCGCTCCCGAGGTGGACTCGGATTCCGGCCTAGCAGCAGCTACAGCAGCCAGGCCCAGGCCTGACCGGAACACGACGTGTTACTTCTGTGGCAACCGACAGCATCCCAGGTCAGCATGTCCGGCTCGGGAAGCCATATGCCATTTGTGTTCTATGAAAGGACACTTTGCTAAAGTCTGCAAGAAGGCCGCGCGGGGCACACGAGCACGCGCGACCTTGAATGGGCTTATCGCCGAGCCAACGGACCGAGCACGGAGCGGGGCGCCTCACCCGGCCTTGATGAGCTGTCCTCCCCCTCCCGGGCCCCTGGCTGCACGCATGTCCTTGGTGAAATACATCGGGCCGCCACAACAAATGTCGCGAACGCGACCGGCCGCGGAGCGATCAACCTTGACTGGCGTTCGAACGCCTTCCTCAAACAAACAAAAAGTTCCGGCTTTGAAAGCTCCTCCTATTGTGCATGCGCATGCGCCATCTGACGGCAGTGAAAGTACAATTGACTGCGATCTTTCGCACGTGACACGAGTGCCCTCTGATGGCAGCTCGTACGAATTACACGCTCTTGATCGAGCACATGTTGACTGCGATCTTTCGCACGTAACACGAGCGCCATCTGACGGCGGCTCGTACGAACTACACGCTCTTGGATCGGCACGACCAACTATGCGTTTGGCACGGGGGCCCTCCGGAGGCTCCTCCGACGACCGGAAAACTGCAGCCGGTGTGGGATCCACGCGAGAGGCGCGATCTTCTCGCTCGGACGGCGCAATACCTGCCGGATCTTCTGGCCTTGATCAGGCCATTATCCCGCTCTTGGTCAAAGGCATTTTTGCACGGGCCCTAGTCGACACAGGATCTACGGATAGTTTCATCGATCAGCGGCTGGTGCGTCAACATGGTTGGCCGGTCATCGGGACTACACGACGGATCTTCATGGCCTCCCAGGGACTTCGGCTCAGCACGAAGGGGGAATGTCGATTAAAACTTGTGATAAAGGGACGCATGTTTTCCGATGTACATCTCATGGTCTTGCCTGCCTTATGTGCTGATATCCTGTTAGGACACGATTTCCTGAAGCGACATGGACGTTTGGAAATTGAATTCGGTGGGACGGACACGCTTGCTGTGTGTGCACTCGCGAAAATGGAAATTGAGCCTCTTTTGCTGTTCCCCAACCTGACCACTGACTGCGCTCCTGTAGCAGTAAAATCGCGGCGCTACTCACGAGCGGACGCGCAATTCATTGCGGAAGAAACGGCCCAACTCTTAAAGGACGGTGTTATCGAACCTAGCCGGTCGCCGTGGCGGGCCCAGGTCTTAGTGGTGCGAAGTGAGGCCCATCGCCGGCGCATGGTAATCGACTACTCACAGACGGTTAATCGCTTTACACAGCTGGACGCCTACCCCTTACCGGGGATGGACGCGCTAGTACGACTGGTGGCCCAGTACTCCGTCTACAGCACTCTCGATCTGCGTAGTGCGTATCATCAGATCCCCATCTCTAGGGCTGATCGCATCTACACCGCCTTTGAATCGGGTCAAAGGTTATACCAGTTCACCCGATTACCTTTTGGGGTAACGAACAGGGTCGCCTGTTTTCAGAGGGCTATGGACGACCTCGTTACTAAGGAGAACTTGACAGATGTCTTTGTCTATCTGGACAATCTTACGGTTTGTGGGTATGACCAGGAGCATCACGATGCTAATCTGAAGCGCTTCCTCGAGGTCGCGCATAGGTATCGCCTAACCATGAATGAGGCTAAGTGTCGTTACTCTCAACGCACGATAGATCTTCTGGGGTACACCGTGACCCATGGCTCTGTCTCTCCGGATAAGGAGCGTCTGCGACCTTTGCTCGATATGGCCCCGCCCGGCGATCGAGCTTCGCTGAAGCGTGCTCTCGGGCTGTTCGCCCACTATTCGAAGTGGGTGCAAAATTTCTCCGTGAAGCTCCGCCCCCTCGTGGCCTGCGACATGTTCCCCATGAGCCCGGCGGCCTTGGCGGCCTTCGGGGGCCTTAAGGCCGACATCGCTGGCGCCGCTGTGGCGACAATTGACGAGAGCGAATCTTTCGTCGTAGAAAGTGATGCCTCGGATCATGCGATAGCGGCGACTCTCTCCCAAGGGGGGCGCCCTGTGGCTTTCTTTTCGCAGACTCTCACCTCCGCTGAGCGGAGGCATTCGTCTGTCGAAAAGGAAGCGTATGCGATCGTCGAGTCGATTCGGCGGTGGCGACCGTACTTACTCGGGCGATGCTTCCAAATCATCACGGACCAACAAAGCGTTGCATTCATGTACGACACCTTACATGCTCAACGTATTAAGAATGAGAAAATCACTCGCTGGCGTATCGAACTCGCCGACTTCTGCTACACCATCAAATACCGCCCGGGGAAGGATAACCTGGTCGCCGACGCCTTATCGAGGCCGGCTACGTGCGCGGGGATCGTAACTTTGGAGGGGCTGCGCACTCTGCACGACACTATGTGTCATCCAGGGGTGACGTGTTTCGCTCATTTTGTGCGTAGCGGCAATCTGCCGTACTCGATTGAGGACATCCGCCGGATCTGCCGTGACTGCGCTATATGTGCGGAACTCAAACCGCGTTTTTACAACCCTCCCATGGGGTCGCTGGTTAGGGCTACTAGACCGTGGGAGAGATTGGCAATGGATTTCAAAGGACCGCTGCCGGTGTCGAGCAACTCTCGTTATCTGCTCACTATCGTTGATGAGTACTCGCGATTCCCCTTTGCTTACACGTGCGGGGATATGACGGCTGCCACGGTCATACGATGCCTGCAGAATTTGTTTTCTATGTTTGGGTATCCGGCCTACATGCATACCGATTGGGGTGCGGTGTTCCTGTCGCAGGAGGTGAGAGGTTATTTGCTCCAAAATAATGTTGCTTCGAGTTACACCACACCGTACAGACCCCAGGCGAATGGGCAGATCGAACGCTTCAATGGGATTATATGGAGGGCCGTCACGCTAAGCCTCCGGACCCTCGGCCGGGGTCTCGATAAATGGGCTTGGCCGCTACCTGCAGCTCTGAACTCGATCCGGGCTCTCCTATGTACGGCCACCAACCAGACTCCTCACGAACGACTGTTCCACCACCCTAGAAGCTCGGGTAGTATCCGATCTTTAACCAGCTGGCTCGCTGAGCCAGGGCCGGCTTATCTCAAATGAGCGGTGCGCACGAGCAAGTACGACCCCTTTGTGGATAAGGTGCAGGTACTCCAGGCTAATCCCGAGCATGCTCGTGTGCTGACGGCAGATGGACGCGAGTTCACTGTCTCCGTACGCCATCTCACCCCTTGTGGGGTCATCGACCCTTGTAGGGATATCGACGAACCGATCTACGAGTCTATGGACTCTACCGAAGCTTCCTCTATGGAACCTTTGCCGTCACCTCTGTCGTCACCTGCACCCCTGCCTGAAGGCTCTGAGGTCCCCCCTCCGACACCTGCCTCCAGCGGCTACTCCGACGGGGACTCCGGGCTTGGGGACGCCGCACCCGGTAGTTTCCAGACGCGGGCTGGCAGGGTAGTTCGCCACCCCAAACGCTACGGGTGGACCGACTGACATGGAATGACGTACCCTAATCAATTAATGCTGACGCACGCTTGCGATCTGCCTAGCGGCAGTATAGTTCTAACGGTGGGGAGAATGTAGTGAAATTATACCAAAGTTGAACCCAGGGGAGTTACTCGCTTCAGCCACTGAAGGGGGTCTATAAAACCTGGGACGTCCGCGACGCGGAGCCACTCCTGTGACATTTACTTTACATGTAGTCTTGAATGGTACGTATATGCTAGACTCACACATATATGCTAGACTAGCTTGCTTTGTCTATTATTATCGGTCCGGTCAGTATGATACCAAGATCCTGATATCTATTGCATGATTGTATTTTACAGGATTATGCCAAAGATCTAATTGAGATTAAACCTACCTATGGGACGAAGTTGTGGATCTGGTTGATTTTCACAACATCATCATTAACATATTTTATTCCACATGGAGAGTTCTTTACAATGAGCCATGTCTCAATTTTTTCTATTCAGCACTTTCGGAGATATAGAGGTGCAAAGTTTTTCGGTTTTTCCAAGATGGTGGCTGAACCACGTGACCGATGACGTCATCATTATTTGTTTTCTAAACTAATTTATTCTGAGATTATACTCAAGAAATTTCATCTTGATCGGATGAAGTTTTGTACTTGTCGAATTATGACGTCATAATGGAGGCACCTATGACATCATCATTAACATAGTTTATTCCCCATGGAGAGTTCTTTGCAATGAGCCATGTCTCATTTTTTTCTATTCAGCACTTTCGGAGATATAGAGGTGCAAAGGTTTGCGTTTTTTCCAAGATGGCGGCCAAACCATGTGACCGATGACGTCATCATTATTATTTTTTTCTGCACCAGTTTATGCCGACATGGCACTCAAGAAATTGCATCTTGATTGGATGAAGTTTTGTACTTGTCGAATTATCGAATTATGACGTCATAATGGAGGCCTTGGGCCGAGAGTTAAAAATTGGGCACAGTCTATTCCAGGGCAAGACAAATATGTGTATAAAGTTTGGCGATTCTATGTGCAATGGTGTAGACGTAGTACTGCGCACAACAGACAAACAGACAGACAGACAGACAGACAGACAGACAGACAGACAGACAGACAAACCAACCAACCAACATACTTGCCGGAATCTTTTCCGGCAAGTAACAAACAGATGAAAAATCACTCATAGAGCGACACTTGGCAAAAGAGAACAAAGCAGAATGGCACTCAGGAGACAGTAGAGCATCCTTTTGACCTCGTATATAATTGGTGGTTGAATTTGGTTAGCTGACATGAAAATCCGATTCAAATTTCAAGTGAATCGAATGAAAATTGAGGATTTTAGAAATTTGAAAAAAGTGGTTGACCTTTGGCCTATGTTGATCTCAAAAATAGTTGGTGGTTGAATTCAGTCCGCCGATATGTAAATCCTCTTCAAATTTCAAGTCAATCGGATGAAAATTGAGGATTTTAGAAATTTGAAATGGTTGTTGACCTTTGGCCTATGTTGACCTTTTGGCCGATGCTGATCTCAAAAATAGTTGGTGGTTGAATTCAGTTTGCCGATATGTATATCCTATTCAAATTAAGTCATCGGATGAAAATTGAGGATTTTAGAAATTTGAAAAAAGTAGTTGACCTTTGGCCTATGTTGACCTTTTGACCCCAACAATATATAGGATTTTGTCGGACCACAAACTCTAGCATTTGGTAAGGTTTCGTGAAGATCGGTTTAAAATCGTGTCCTGTAGGCAAGTATAAGTGAGCGGACAGACAAACAAACGCACACAAATGAAAAATCACTCCTAGAGTGACACTTGGCAAAAGCTAACAAAGTAGCATGGCACTCAGTGGGGCATCCTTTTGACTTCAAAAATAATTAGTGGTTGAATTCAGTGACATGATATGCAAACCGTCTTCAAAGTTTAAGTTAATTGGATGAAAATTGACAATTTTAGAAATTCGGCCTATGTTGACCTTTTTGCCTATGTTGACCTCAAAAATTGTTGGTGGTTGCTTTCAGTAAAGTGATATGAAAATCCTTTTTAAAGTTCAAGCCAATCGGATGAAAATTGACGATTTTAGGAATTTGAAATTGTTGTTGACCTTTGACCTATGGTGATCCCAAAAATAGTTGGTGGTTGAATTTAGTTTGCTGATATGTAAATCCCATTCAAATTTCAAGTGAATCAGATGAAAATTGAGGATTTTAGAAATTTGAAATTGTTGTTGACTTTTGGTCTATGTTGACCTTTTGGCCTATGTTGATCTCATAAATAGTTGGTGGTTGAATTCAGTCTGCCGATATGTAAATCCTCTTCAAATTTCGTCAATCAGATGAAAATTGAGGATTTTAGAAATTTGAAATGGTTGTTGACCTTTTGGCCTATGCTGATCTCAAAAATAGTTGGTGGTTGAATTCAATTTTCCAACATGTATATCTTATTCAAATTTCAAGTCAATCGGATGAAAATTGAGGATTTTAGAAATTTGAAATTGTTGTTGACTTTTGGCATATTGGCCTATGGTGATCTCAAAAATAGTTGGTGGTTGAATTCAGTTTGCTGATATGTAAATCCCATTCAAATTTCAAGTCAATCGGATGAAAATTGAGGATTTTAGAAATTCAGAAAAAGTGGTTGACCTTTGGCCTATGTTGACCTTTTGACCTATGCTGATCTAAAAATAGTTTGTGGTTGAATTCAGTTAGCTGATATGAAAATCCTCTTCAAATTTCAAGTCAATCAGATGAAAATTGAGGATTTTAGAAATTCGGAAAAAGTGGTTGACCTTTGGCCTATGTTGACCTTTTGACCTATGCTGATCTTAAAAATAGTTGGTGGTTGAATTCAGTTAGCTGAAATGTATATCTATCTATAATTCCAGTAATCTCTGTGTGTATGTATGTATGTATGTATGTATGTATGTATGTATGTCTGTGACCGCTGTTTCTCGACAACCACGGGTCCAATATACTTGAAACTTGCCAGGTATATTGCTGGGGACCCGAGGATGTGCCTTTTCAAGGTTTCATATTAATCGGACAAGTAGTTACCGAGCTATGTCCAAAAAACGATTCAACCAATCAGAGAGCAGCGAGTTATCACGTGTGCCGAACGTGGCGAACAGACTCTGCCTCGGACGGCACATTTGAGAGCGTATTCATTTATTTCACGTTGGCAAACTATGTTGGCATTAAACTATGTTTTAAAACTAATTAAAACTAATTTGCGATTCTTTCGCTTTCCTGCGCGTTTGTGCACGCTATGGCGATTTCTTTTCCAAACTCCGCAAGCCGTTCGCTTTGCACCAAACCATTTCATGTAAATAGAGGGGGGGGATTGTCACCGTACTCGCAAGCCGTTCGCTTTGGACCAAACCATTTCATGTAAATAGAGGGGGGGGATATAATTTTAGATATATATATAGTACGGGCATGCCCTAGTTGTTATGAATTTGGATAAAGGAATATCTAAAGCCAGATAGATGTGTGTAGGTAGGTATTCGACTGTTGCGATAGGGAAACAACCTTGGAATAAGTTCTGTGTTTTTAGGCGGTTTGTCGGGATAAGGGTATACCTGTGAACATACCAGGATGTTTGGGTGTTAAATAGTGTAGGGAATAAGATAACACCCCCTTGTGTGTCAGACCTGGTAATCATTCCTTTGTCCCTTATGGCAATGCACTCCTATAAACACTTAGATAGGCCCTTTAGTGCACACAGTAATTAAATCCCCTTCCCTTACAATGACTTTGGAAGACGGACAGGAGCCAGATCGGGGCACCGCCGGGTGGCTGCTGCCGGCCGCACCATCAGCTGGCCTGGTAACATCGCGCAAAGACGAGCTGTAACCATGCCCAGGGAACGTGTGATTGGTTGACGCGGCAGGCGCGATCCTCCAGCCAATCAGCGCTGAAGGCGCGAACCTGGGGCGAATCAGCGGCGGTGACGTGGAGAGATGCGAGAAGGTTCGGTGAACGGCGGGAGGCTACGAGGCGCTGATTGGGTGGCGTGCCAAGGCTGACGTCACCGCCGCAGGTTATAAAAGGGCGTGCCGGACGACATTTTCTCTTGCGCTGCACATCCCTCTCTGGCGCTCTTGCGCTGCACATCCCTCTCTGGCGCTCTTGCGCTGCACGTCCATCTCGGGCGCTCTTGCGCTGCACATCCCTCTATGGCGCTCTTGCGCTGCACATCCCTCTCTGGCGCTCTTGCGCTGCACATCCCTCTCGGGCTGTCTTGCACTGCACAACATTTCAGCAGCTCTTAGTTAGCAGCTCTCTTGGGTTTTCATAGCGTGCATTCGCATTTGCTCTCCTTTGGCCCTCTCTCCCTTTTTGCCCGTTCTTCTTGGCTGGTCTCTTGACGATGCACAACATCTTGTGCTCTCTGCGCTGAGATTGGAGATTGCGTTCTTCGTGGTGCTTGGAGCGGTGCTCGGTGCTTTTGGTGCTGTGAGCGGGCGGGACCTCGTGCGCGATCGATTTGGAGCTTGGAGCGAGGCGTGCCGCTGAACAGACGAGGCCGGGGCGAGTGGGTCGTTCGAGGCCTGGTGGCGCACATGCGGGGCCGAACAGAGCCGCGTTGGACGACACACTACAAGACGGCGGACAGTTAAGACGCCCCACATTTCACACATTTCATACACGCCATAAGCTTTATTTTCCTTTCATTCATCCCTGTGTCCTGTTGTTGAGTCTGGTGTGTGGGTTCCCAATTTAGGATTATCATTTATTTACGGTCGCATTTCATTGTATCGGGTTCCGTTTAATAAATCACGATTTTTGTACATTAAATCTTGGGTTGTTCGAGTTCGTTAATTCCCGACAGGACCGGAGCTGCAGTCGGCGCGCTCCAAGTAAGCGCTTTTTCCGCTTCTTCCTCTTCTCTTCTTCTTCCCACGCTTCATAGTCAAATCCGTGTTTGGTCGTCGCCTCCATTAAATCCGTTTGGTCCATCCGCAGTCCCTGGTGTTAACCGGAGGGATTCGCACGACAATATCTTATTCAAATTTCAAGTCAATTGGATAAAAATTGAGGATTTTAGAAATTTGAAAAAAGTGGTTGACCTTTGGCCTATGTTGACCTTTTGACCCCAAAAATATATAGGATTTTGTCGGACCACGAACTCTACCATTTGGTGAAGCCACTCGAGTCAAACGCGCCAGACGAGCCACTCGAGTCAAACGTGCCAGACGAGCCACTCGAGTCAAACGTGCCGGACGAGCCACTCGAGTCAAACGTGCCGGACGAGCCACTCGAGTCAAACGCGCCAGACGAGCCACTCGAGTCAAACGCGCCAGACGAGCCACTCGAGTCAAACGCGCCAAACGGGCCACTCGAGGCGAATGCGCCAGACGAGCCACTCAAGGCGAACGTTCCACACGAGCCACTCGAGTCAAACGTGCCAGACGAGCCACTCGAGTCAAACGCGCCAGGCGAGCCACTCGAGTCAAACGCGCCAGACGAGCCACTCGAGTCAAACGCGCCAGACGAGCCACTCGAGTCAAACGCGCCACTCGAGGCGAATGCGCCAGACGAGCCACTCAAGGCGAACGTGCCACACGAGTCAAACGTGCCAGACGAGCCACTCGAGTCAAACGCGCCAGGCGAGCCACTCGAGTCAAACGCGCCAGACGAGCCACTCGAGTCAAACGCGCCAGACGAGCCACTCGAGTCAAACGTGCCAGACGAGCCACTCAAGTCAAACGTGCCAGACGAGCCACTAGAGGTGAACGCGCCAGACGAGCCACTGGAGGCGAACGCGGCCACTCGAGGCGAACGCGCCAGACGAGTAACTCGAGGAGAACACGCCAGACGAGCCACTCGAGGTGAACGCGCCAGACGAGCCATTCGAGGCAAACGCGTCAGACGAGCCACTCGAGTCAAACGTGCCAGACGAGCCACTCGAGTCAAACGTGCCAGACGAACCACTCGAATCAAACGCGCCAGACGAGCCACTCGAGTCAAACGCACCAGACGAGCCACTCGAGTCAAACGCGCCAGACGAGCCACTCGAGGGGAAGGCGCCAGACGAGCCACTCGAGGCGAACGTGCCAGACGAGCCACTCGAGGCGAACGTGCCAGACGAGCCACTCGAGGCGAACGTGCCAGACGAGCCACTCGAGGCGAACGTGCCAGACAAGCCACTCGAGGCGAATGCGCCAGACAAGCCACTCGAGTCAGACGTGCCAGACGAGCCACTCGAGTCAGACGTGCCAGACGAGCCACTCGAGTCAAACGCGCCAGACAAGCCACTCGAGTCAAACGTGCCAGACGAGCCACTCGAGTCAAACGCGCCATACACGCCGCTCGAGGCGAACGCGCCAGACATGCTGCTCGAGGCGAACGCGCCAGACATGCTGCACAAGGCGAACGCGCCATACACGCCGCTCGAGGCGAACGCACCAGACATGCCGCTCGAGGCGAATGCACCAGACATGCCGCTTGAGGCGAACGCGCCAGACACACCGCACGAGGTGAGCGCGCCAGACATGCCGCTCGAGGCGAACATGCCAGACATGCCGCTCGAGGCGAACGTGCCGGATGTGCCGCTTGAGGAAAATGCGCACAACGAGCCTCTGCAGGCAAATGAGCGGGACGAGCCGCCTGAGGGGAATGTGTTGGGTGAACTGCTCGAGGTGAACGAGTAGAGTTAAAGGTGTTGGTATAATCCAATTTTACAACTTACCATGCAAAGAATCCCGGCATGTTCAGTGGTTTGGTTAACATTTGCTCCCAGTAGCAGGAAACACTCGGCAACATCAGCGTCCCCTTCAACACATGCCTCAAGTAGCATTTGGTCAACAAAATCTTGTTGCAAGGTCATCACCGCAATACATCGTGCACTCAGCTGCAGCAGCTGGGACAAAAACAATGATCCAGCCACACACGCATGATGATATGTCACACATTGACATGTAACAAACTGTATCAATCGCATCAAATGATTCTACCTCCAAATGTTTTAATCAAGTGCAAATTGTAACAAACTATGAATCGCTTCAAATGAAGTTTCGATTTCCATTTAGCTAACTCCCATGGAATTTACTTTGTATCATCTTCAAACATCATGTTGAAAACTACTGTTAACACCAATGGTGTACTGAGCATAGCAAGACTACTTACCTGAACTTGACACCGAATTTTGATTGGCCGGTTTACTTCTCAGGTGCAGAGTTATATATTAACACCAAAGAGGCAGTAGTGATGGTAGGAGTGTAGGCAAGGTTTAAGGTAGGAGCAATATCTGCAGGGGTTTAGGGTAAGGGGAGTGAAGGTAGGGGGAGTGAAGGTAGGAGGAGTGTAGACAGGGTTTCAAGGTAGTAGTGAAGGTAGGAGGAGTGAAGGTAGGAGGAGTGAAGGTAGGAGGAGTGTCGGTAGTGATGAGGGTGTGGGGTTAGGGTTGTATCAGAGTGGTGTCAATAATAAGCAGATAAAAGTAAAAGCTATACAATTAAATAAAGGTGCTTTTGAAAGCACCTAAATACAATACAAAATTATTGTGATACGATTAATAATTTTTAAAATGTATTTAGAGTACAAAACAGGTATTGGTCAGAATGAAGGAATGTGGCTCATTTGCACTATGAAGTAGTCTATTCCAAGGGGGCTTCATCATTTGGAGGTGTTCCTAACTTTGAAAAGATCTAACCATTTACTTCCTCACGAGGTGCAAGAGATTTGATTGCACAGCAATATGTTTCTATGATGTGTCATGCAGGCATGTTCTCACATATGGTGTTCAGTTTCTCATGGTATTGGCTTGTTTTTGGAGATGCCCTGCTTTTCCTATTTTTGTCTTTCATTCTCTCGGAAGCAAATTTCAGCTTTCACATTTTATCCTGCATTTGCAGAACATGCACGCCCGTGGATAACAGCTGAGCGGAAATAGGAACGAACAGATTTGCATTCCTTGAGCTCGATACCAGTTCGCTCTGTACAAACTCTTCTTCCCAAAGCACCAGCAACTCTCCTGCAGGAACGCTTTACTGGAAAAGTGGAGGATGGGCAGGGTTTCCTTGGTGGAGGGCACAGGCAGGGTTTCCTTGGTGGAGGGCAGGCAGGGTTTCCTTGGTGGAGGGCACAGGCAGGGTTTCCTTGGTGGAGGGCACAGGCAGGGTTTCCTTGGTGGAGGGCACAGGCAGGGTTTCCTTGGTGGAGGGCAGGCAGGGTTTCCTTGGTGGAGGGCACAGGCAGGGTTTCCTTGGTGGAGGGCAGGCAGGGTTTCCTTGGTGGAGGACAGGCAGGGTTTCCTTGGTAGAGGACAGGGTTTCCTTGGTGGGGGAGGGGCAGAGATTCCTTGGTGGGGGGCAGATTCCTTGGTGGGGGGCAAAGATTCCTTGGTGGGGGGCAGAGATTCCTTGGTGGGGGGCAGGGTTTCCTTGGCGAGGGGCAGGGTTTCCTTGGCGAGGGGCAGAGATTCCTTGGCGAATCGCACAGATTCCTTGGCAGGGGGCAGAGATTCCTTGGTGGGGGCAGGGTTTCATTGGTGGAGGGCAGGGTTTCATTGGTGGAGGGCAGGGTTTCCTTGGTGGGGGGTAGAGTTTCCTTGGTGGGGGGGCAGAGATTCCTTGGTGGGGGGAAGAGATTCATTGGCGGGCGGAAGAGATTCATTGGTGGGCGGCAGAGATTCCTTGGCGAGGGGCAGATTTTCCTTGGCGGGGGGCAGAGATTCCTTGGCGGGGGGCAGAGATTCATTGGTGGAGGGCAGGGTTTCCTTGGTGGGGGTAGAGTTTCCTTGGTGGGGGCAGGGTTTTCTTGGTGGGGGCAGAGATTCCTCTGTGGGGGCAGGGTTTTCTCGGTGGAGGACAGGGTTTCCTCGGTGGGGGGTAGGGTTTCCTCGGTGGAGGGCAGGGTTTCCTCGGTGGAGGGCAGGGTTTCCTCGGTGGAGGGCAGGGTTTCCTCAGTGGAGGGCAGGGTTTCCTCGGTGGAGGGCAGGGTTTCCTCGGTGGAGGGCAGGGTTTCCTCGGTGGAGGGCAGGGTTTCCTCGGTGGAGGGCAGGGTTTCCTTGGTGGAGAGCAGGGTTTCCTTGGCAGAGGGCAGGGTTTCCTTGGTGGAGGACAGGGTTTCCTTGGTAGAGGACAGGGTTTCCTTGGTGGAGGGCAGGGTTTCCTTGGTGGAGAGCAGGGTTTCCTTGATGGAGGGCAGATTTTCCTTGGTGGCAGGCAGAGTTTCCTTGGTGGAGGGCAGCGTTTCCTTGGTGGAGGCCAGAGTTTCCTTGGTTGGGAGTGGGGGGAAGCATCTCCTTGCGGGAGGGCATCAGTTATGTGGGAGTGGGCACTGCTCAGTTTGCTCAAGCAAAGGAACAGTTTTCAGTGTAAATAGGGTAGAAGATATTTAAAGGGCAAGCTCTGCTGTCATTATTTAAAGTGAAACACTGGGATGTTAAGATAAATTGATATGCAGAGCTTTAACTCTTTAACTGCCCCATTTTTGAAAGCCGACACAAGAACAGTGGAAATGAAGTATTCAATAACCTACATTTTTCGGAGTTAAGCCATATCCTCTACGTATCCCCTCCAATGAACGCCTGCAAACCTCTTGTCCTTGTTGCAAATGGATCTGTCTCAGATGGTGAAGTATGCAGGAATGAAAGGTCTGCTGTACCAAGGCCTGTAGTCCAGACCGACCTCGTCGCATCAGCACCAAGGCTGCCTTGCAAGCCTGTAAATAGGAACCAAAAACAAATACAAGGAGCAGGTATCCCAGTGTATTTGTGGAAAGTCCTGTATTCCAAACATATCTTAAATGTTTACTGAATGACAACTTGATGCTCATCTAAAAACATGAAAATGGTATTTAATATCACCGCTTTGGGTGATTGTTCGAAGATTTTGATCACTTTATAATGCAATGTTGTGCCTCCCAGAACCAACCCCCTAAAACATCAGTGGAGTGACGTAATGTACCACATGACCTGATAGCACTATCAGTAGATGCCTTTTTATGCCTCTGCCAACAAAGTCACCAGAGGCATTATGTTTTCAGGTTGTCCGTCCAGCTATCCATCCATGTGTTCGTGAAAGGTTTTCATTACCACGATAACTTAAGAACGGCTGAAAGGATCCAAGTAAATAGTGGTACAAATACAGTCACGAGAAAAAGTAAGTACACCCCATGTAACGCTTTGACTTTTTCCACATATTTCAACATACAGCTATTTGATCTTCATTTTAACAATATTGATAGATAAAGGTGATATAATATAACAAATATCATGAAACATTTACATTTTGTAGTCCATTGTATAATTTAAATAAACATAAATGCAAATTTCGCATGTGGAAAAAGTAAGTACACCCCTACATTTATCACTACTTCAAATACCTAAAATTAGAATTAGGTGCACCAGCTCAGGTGCGAATGATGAGAACATCGTTAGAGAGGATCTTGGAGGAACCTGTCTTATTTAAACCTCAGACATTTAGTTTGCTTTGCTCTTTGTTGTTGAAGTGTGCGGTGTCACCATGCCTAGATCAAAAGAGCTCTCTGAGGCCTTCAGGAAGAAGGTTATAGATGCCTACGAGTCTGGGAAGGGATTTAAAAAGATCTCCAAACAATTTGAAATCAATCATTCGACTGTCCGGAAGAACATCTACAAGTGGAGAAGATTCCAAGCAACTGCCAACTTGTTCAGGCGAGGCTGCCCCAGCAAGTTCAGCCCGAGAACAGACCGCAAGATGCTGAAAGAAGTCTCTAAGAACCCCAGAATGTCATCACGGGACCTACAGGTAGCCCTTGCCACTGTTGATGTCAAAGTGCACGAGTCTACCATAAGAAAGAGGCTGCACAAATTTGATCTACATGGGAGGTGTGCCAGGAGGAAACCTTTGCTGTCCAGAAAGAACATCAGGGCAAGACTAAAGTTTGCCAATGAACACCGAGGCAAAGACCAGCACTTCTGGAAGAATGTGCTCTGGACAGATGAGTCAAAGGTAGAGCTATTTTGCCACAGTACCAGAAGACATGTTTGGCGAAAACCAAAGACAGCATTTGACCACAAGAACTTGATACCAACTGTAAAGCATGGTGGTGGAAATATTATGGTTTGGGCCAGCTTTGCTGCATCAGGGCCTCGGCAGCTCACCATCATAAAATCCACTATTAATTCTTCATTGTACCAGAGGGTGCTTGAGGATAATGTGAGGCCATCTGTCGGAAAGTTGAAGCTCAACCAAAGGTGGACCTTGCAACATGACAATGACCCTAAACACACCAGTAAATCCACCAAGGAATGGCTGAAAAGAAAGAAATGGAGGGTTCTGGAATGGTCAAGTCAAAGCCCGGATCTAAATCCCATCGAGATGTTGTGGGGGGATTTGAAACGAGCTGTGCATGCAAGAAACCCCTCAAACATTGCACAGCTGAAATAATTCTGCATGGAGGAGTGGGCAAAAATTTCTCCCAGTCGATGTCAGAGACTGGTAGACAGTTATAACAAACGCCTACTTGAGGTTGTTTCTGCCAAAGGGGGCAATACCACCTATTAGAGCCAAGGGTGTACTTACTTTTTCCACATGCGAAATTTGCATTTATGTTTATTTAAATTATACAATGGACTACATATAGCATACGCTATTATATGTCATGATATTTGTTTTATTATGTCACCTTTATCTGTCAATATTGTTGAAATGAAGATCAAATAGCTGTATGTTGAAATATGTTGAAAAAGTCCAAACTTTCCATGGGGTGTACTTACTTTTTCAAGTGACTATGTATAATGATGCAAAGATTAAATGATTATATTACGGGGTCAAGAGGTCAAAGGTCAGAGGTCCTGTTAGTTAAAAAATTTGTTGCCGAGCTAATCTGTGAACCAGTGACGGAATTTTGACCAAACTTGGTATAAGTATATATTATGAAGCGAAGATGAACTGATTGGATTTCGGCATCAAGAGTTTGTTGTTCTCATCAACAACAAACAGATTGTCCACATACAATATCCTCCCCAGAATATCTTTCATGTTTACCTTCCTGCTTACCAGCTCCATCACCATGATAAACAGGAGGGGGTGAAAGAGCTCCCCTGCCTCAAACCGATGTTCACATTAAACTCCTATGACATCCCAGAACCATCCAAAACTCTTCTTTTCATTCCCTTGTACATCCCTTCCACCAACACAACATCTTCTTGTTACTCCCATCCATATCAGTGTCACCATCACCATCTCTCTCACGAATTCACTCAGCATGGAATTCACTCAAAATAATTGCAGATAGTTAATTAAAACCATATACCACCCTCAAATAAATTTTATCGATGAAATCCAATTATTTTTTTATTACAATTCTAAATTCATGGTTTTTGCACCAACGCTCTGGGGATAACGAGTTTTTTTTTTTGTTTTTTTTTGTATACAAGATCGAGGCTCGTGAAAGAGCGAACATTAATCACACAGAAAGACAAACCGACACATAAAACATATAACATCGGGAGTGGTAGACAAGATGGGGAGAGAGGGGGAAGGACACAAACACAACATTTGAGAGCAGGGACCGAGAGACATGGAGACATCGAGAGATCTGAGAGAGGGCGAGGGCTTTGGGGGGGGGAGGGCATGGGAAGGGGGGGGGGGGTGGGAGAGGTATAACACATATGGACACTGCCAGGACTTCCAGGAAAGAAGTTGGAATTTCAAACAAGGTGGATCTGGGGTGAATTAGCGGGGGTAGAAAAGATCAAGGTTTTGGATGGGGGAAGATAAGAGATGGTGGTGAACAGCTGTTTTAAAGACCTGGAGGGAGGAGTGGGATTGAAGGGAGTGAGGGAGTTTGTTCCAGAGGCGGGAGAAAAGAGGAATGAAAGAGTGAAGGTGAGCAGAGAGCCAAGATTTCGGCAGTTTAACCATCAGAGGGTTGCTGGCAGATCTTGCGCGACCTGTAGGAATATTTGGGGGACAGAGCACAGAGAGAGCTGGGGGTGCAAGGCCGGAGAGGAGTCGGTAGAAGACAGAAAGACCACCTACCTGCCTGAGGTGAGTGAGTGAAAGGCCCTCGGAGATAGCGTCATCGCGGGAGATGGAGTGAGCTTACAAGGCAAAGCAGGATGCCAGACAGTGTCAAATGCCAGAGATATGTCCGGTGAGATGGTCCTAAACTCTTGTTTGAGATGGAGAGCTTCCAACTATTGCTGAGACAGGAGCAGAAGCACGTCCATAGTTTAGCGACCAGGAGAGAGTCCAAACTTATGGTCAGAGATCAGGCTGTTTGAGACCAGGAAAGACTTGACATCAGCAGCAATTATAGATTTCATGAATGCTTGTAGTTCACTGACCTATAGTTCTTGGCGTCTGTTTTTGCACCCTTCTTCTGACTGGGAGTGAGGTTTGCTGACTTCCATAAACAGGGGAGTTGGCCAAAAGAGAAGGACAGACTGAATAGGACAGATAGAGGGGAAGCAAGAACAGCAGAACCCTCCCCCTTCCAAATTTTCAGTTTTCCCTCCTGAGAGTATCCATCCTTCTGTATCCATCTTGTCCATCCCATGTGTCCATCCCTACATTTCACACTCCACCACATCCATTGTTTGTCCAAGTGTCCCTCTATTTTGTGCTTCAACACTGGTGCTGGTATTTCCCCCCTTTCTCGACGGCACTTTTGTTATGTTGCGTCCGGATTCGTTCAATGTACTAGTGCTAGCTCTTCCACGAGCCTTGACCTTGAATGCAAAAAAACCCCAAGAATATAGCTCGATTTTTTGTTACATTGATTTATGGGGGCTGATTATTGTCAGTGACCTTTAACAAGGTCAAGGACGTCCACTAGCGATCAGCCAATCACCTCAAATCACCTCTGTGAGTGATAAAGTGACCATTACAACCAGCATTTTAATAACAAAATAAATATCCTCACCTTCCACCTGTTAACACAGCACACAAGACATCACAGCAAAGCAGCGAGGAAGGCATGATCTCTCACCTGAACATTTATTTCCACATCTTCCGGATAAAGTCTTATTATATGGGTGATCACCTCTGCGAGGAGACTCACAATGGTGCATACCCACTTCCGCAGGGGAATCAGCACTTCCAACAGCTTGAGACACAAAACCTGGATACCTGCAACATTATTAATATTCCATCAGCCATTGGAGTCATTCTTAGGATAGCAAAATGTGGCTGTCAATTGGACTTTCAATCACAGCTCAAAATAACCTACAATGATCAAAATCTGATTAACGTTAAAAATAAATCACAGAATTGTACATGAAGTCTGGTTATATATTGAGTCTATTGTTGAATTGTACATGAAGTTAAACATTTAGGTTGACTTGCTTAGTGTTCTCAGTTGAATGCTTAGCTCATTGTGCTCGAGTTCCAGCATAAAATCTCACATAATGTTGATTTGTCCGTAGTCTACTAATGTCCTTGCCAGTCATTGAAATGCACATTGATGTCTCCTTGTCTAAGACTCTTAGATGTAATACTAATGACGTTGCGCACTGGTGGGAGGCCAAAAGCTCAAAAAAAAATGTTTTGAGAAATTTGGTGAAAACTCCCACGTGCAGAGAACCCAAAAGCTACACAGAAAATATGGGTGGCCTATCCCCAAAACTGTGGAAGTTGTATTGTGTAAAGTCAATGTACCTTTAATGAAAATGACGAAGCTGATAACAATGACGATGGTGTTGGCTAGGGAGAGAGAGGACATACAATCGTGGCCAAAAATATTGGCACCTTTGCACTGTTTTTCAAATAATGCACCATTTTTTACAGAAAATCGTTCAAATTAAAAAATATTTTTGTATCGACATATGCATTGCTTTGGTTTGTAGTGGGACAAAACAAAAAAAGCTGAAAAAATTATTAAATCTTAGCTTATTCCACACAGAAATCCTAAAATCGCCTGGACAATATTATTGGCACCTTTTAGAAGTTGTTAGAAATGATTAGATTTCAAGCCGGTGATTCTCCTTTACTGCAATAGGTGCCTGCAATATAAAAATCACTCATTCAACCAGTTTTAATAGAGAAAAGGAGTCATACTGCTGTTTTGTGTCACTGTATGTACCGCACTGAGCATGGAGAAAAGAAAGAAAACCAGAGAATTGTCTGAGGAGGTCAGACAAGATTGTAGCCAAGCATGGACAATCTCAAGGCTACAAGTCCATCTCCAGAGACCTTGATGTTCCTGTGTCCACCGTACGCAATGTTATCAGGAAGTTTAAGGCCCATAACACTATAGCCAACCTCCCTGGACGTGGTCGCAAGAGAAAACTTGATCGAAGATTGCAGCGAAAGATTGTTCGAATGGTGGAGAAAGCACCTCGATCAAATGCCAAACAGATTCAAGCTGACCTTCAGACACAAGGTACGACAGTTTGATCCTTCGCACCATCCGTCGCCAACTCAATGAAAGGGGGTTCGATGGTAGGAGACCCAGGAGGACCCCACTGCTAAGAAATCCTGACTGGAGTTTGCCAAAACACACCTGAACAAGCCAAAATTCTTCTGGGAGAATGTCCTATGGACAGATGAGAACAAATTTAAGCTTTTTGGTAAAGCACATCATTTCTATGTTTACAGAAAACAAAATGAAGCCTTCAAAGAAAAGAACACCTTCCCTACAAGCAAACATGGAGGAGTATCAGTGATGTTTTGGGGTTGCTGTGCTGCCTCTGGCATTGGGTGCCTTGAATGTGTACATGGCATCATGAAATGAAGAGATTACCAAGGCATTTTGGAGCGCAATGTCAACCCAGTGTCAGAACGCTGTGTCTCCGTCGAAGGTCATGGGTCTTGCAGCAGGACAATGACCCCAAACACTTCAAAAAGCACCCAGGAATGGTTCAACACAAAACGCTGGACTGTTCTGAAGTGGCCAGCAATGAGTCGAGATCTAAATCCCATTGAACACCTGTGGGGAGATCTGAAAACAGCAGTTGGGAGAAGGCACCCTTCAAATCTGGGAGAACAGGAGCAGTTTGCACAACAAGAATGGGCCAAACTGCCAGTAGAGAGGTATGGGAAGATCATTCATGTATATAGGAAGCGCTTGACTGCAGTTATTTTGTCCAACTGCAGTTATTTTGTACCCAATATTAAGTCTAAGGGGTCAATAATTTTGTCAATGCCATCTCTCTTTATTTTCTGATTTAAAAGGATATATTAAGTTCTGAATCAAAAACAAAGGTTCTGTAATATTAACAGTGAAATAAATAATCGTGGAGACCAAACACTTTTGTCAACTTCAACTTATTTTTAGAGAAAATTGGGAGTTATTTGAAAAAAGTGCAAGGGTGTCAATATTTCTGGCCGTGACTGTATGTGTGTGGAAGTGTGTGTGCGTGTAAGTTGTTGTTGTTGTTGGCAGCATTTCCACACGTGGGTGGGTTTCAAGAGAAGGAATGGACACTGACCAGGTCTCAAAGTATCCACCTTCGTTTCCACCTTCTGATACCTCCGTGTGTGTACGTGTTTCAGGGTGTACATTTCAGTGTGTTCGTGTGTCTGCGCATGGCCACTATTACCTCTGTCACTGGGGTGGGTCTGCATAGCATGCAACACGGAGTCCAAACCACCCAACACCAGATAAATTTCCAAAGCTCCCTCTGCTGAAGACAGGGCCCAAAGCACGCCAAGGCCCTCATGTTGAATGCCTCCATTCCAGATGAACTAGAGCATATGAAACAAAATCAGCAGGCAATTCCCTCCATGACATATCATCTCCCTTTCTTCTACTCAGTTTTACACTCAGTTGTACTTACAACACCCCATTTTGCAAGCACTGAATCGGATATTCCAAAAGGGTAATAAGAACATTACCGTATTCATGGCCTGCAGAGTGAAGCGTGGAATTCCTTCAACAAGGCACTGGTTTTTCACAACCTTCTGGTACAATCTATGATCCAGTAAGAGTGTGCTTGGAGAGGCCTCACAATCATCTGGGCTGTTCTCTGATACAACTCCATTCCCAGAGTCATTCTCATGACACACAGTGGCCTCACCTATGGGACAAAGGCTAAAAGTCTCATTCTTACACTTTGTGGCTGTAACATTGATTAATGTTATTATTTCTGACAAATTACTTTGTTAATAACCTTTATAGCTCACTTTGTATTGTACTTGTACTTGAGCACAAGTTAACCTTCTAATTTTGACACACCAAGTAGGATACTATCATGATTTATAACTATTTGCATTTGGAACGGAGTTTTGCAATAATTGTGTGTGTGTGTGTGCAATGTGCATGTGTGTATGTGTGTATTTGTGTACGTGTGCATGTGTGTGACTAGGGCAACTTTACCATTTGAGCTTTTGTCGTCAAATTTTCAACAAATCTTTATTATGAAAATATGGAGAAAATAATTAATAATTGGGTCAAAATGTGAAAAGGCAAAGTCAAAGTGATTGGAAATCTGCCTTAGCACACCCACTGCTATGCAAGACAGCTGGGGTTTTTGGGGGTTTTTTTAACAATCACTTCAATGTTTCATTTATTTTTAATTTACAGACGCTTCTGTGATTCTGTCATTTTAAAGTGAATAATCGCTTCTGCGATTTTTTTACGGTGTATTGGCTTCGATGTCCATTGGCACATGAAATTCCAGCTTTCTATATCACCCGGAAGGTACCAAACAAGAATATCAGTTAATCAGTGAGTCTGTACAATGAGCTTCATCTTACTATAATTCACCAAATGTCCGTCTGTCTGTTCGAAGGTACCGTAAAAACTGCTGAACCGATCGCAAAGATATTTTGGGTGGGTAATCCTGGGACCCCTGGGAGTAAAATAGATTATTTAGTTTTCCCAATTTTAGCTTTGGTCTCCAATATTCTCAGGTATTCTCAGGTTTGGACTCCCGCATAACATTCGCGTTCGCATAACGTTCATTGTGACGATGTTCTCATTGTGACGATCTTACTACAATTCACCAAATGTCCGTCTGTCTGTCTGTTCGAAGGTACCGTAAAGACTGCTGAACCGATCGCAAGGGTATTTTGGGTGGGTAATCCTGGGATCTCCAGGAGTAAAATAGGCTACTTAGTTTTCCCAATTTCAGCTTTGGTCTCCAGCATTCTCAGGTTTGGACTCTCGCATAACATTCGCATAACGTTCATTGTGACGATGTTCTCATTGTGACGATGTATGTGTTCACGGTAGTGTTTGACGTTACGGTGTGAACGTAATTTCGTAATGTTTTTCGTTTCGTAATCCTTTAATGAACGTTTAATGTTTAATGAACGTTTAATGTTTAATGAACGTGTAATGCCCTTCGATGTCCTGGGCCGCACGCGCATTACACTGGACGGGCCAGCGTGTATCTTGCCCTTTGCCGTCAGGCTCGGGTAAACCGCTGAGCCCCATCCGTGATGGGGACTGGGGCTTGAGACAGTATCCCACGAACGAGGAATTCCCAGTAAGCGCGAGTCATCAGCTCGCGTGGATTAAGTCCCTGCCCTTTGTGCACAACGCCCGTCGCTTCTACCGATCGGACGGTTTGATTAGATCCTCGGATCAGCCCCTGCACGGGCCGTTCTCGGCACGTGCCAGTGCACCGAAAAGATGAGCGAACTTGACTGTCTAGAGGAAGTAAAAGTCGTAACAAGGTTTCCGTCGGTGAACCTGCGGAAGGATCATTATCGTGACAACATGAGAGCCAGCGAGACGCGAGACGTACGTGGTACGTGATCGTCCATGTACTGTTTAGCCATGTACTGTTTAAATTTTGATGATTTGCGTGTGATATGATTCAACGGATATTTATATGAATCGTTTAAAATAAAAAAAAGTCTTCAATTTCTGATATTTTACCTTTTCATTTGGACTTCCCAATTGAAGCCCCGCCCATAGGGCGGGTACTGTTGCTAGTATATTAAATACATTAGGTGGGGTACAAAAGTCCGAGTGTAATCGCAATTATTCAATTATATATGAAAAAAACAAATAGTGATGATAAGAAACACCAAAAGCACTTCATAGGGATTTCCATGAAATCTCAGGATATACAGTGCCTTCAGAAAGTATTCACACCCCTTGACATTTTCGCAATTTGTTGTGTTACAGCTTGAATTTAAAATTGATTTAATTGAGTTTTTTTTTTTGGCACTCATCTACACATAATATCCCATAATGTCAAAGTGGAAATTTTTTTCCGAAATTTTATAAAATAATTAAAAATGAAAAGCTGAAATATCTTCAGTCAATAAGTATTCAACCCCTTTGCTATGACACTCCAAATTGAGCTCAGGTGCATCCAATTTCATTTGATTATCCTTGAGATGTCAATACAACTTGATTGGAGTACACCTGTGGCCAATTCAATTGATTGGACATGATTTAGAAAGAAACACATTCTTCTACACAAGGTCCCACAGTTGACAGTGCATGTCAGAGCAGAAACTTTACCATGAAGTCCAATAAGCTGTTTGTAGAACTTTTTTTTTTTATACAATATATTATTTTTTATATGATATATTTTTTATATTTTATATTAGGATAGAATTGTGGGGAGGCATAGATCTGGAGAAGGGTATAAAACAATTTTTAAAGTGTTGAAAGTTCCTAAGAGCACAATGAGCTCCATCATTAGGAAATAGAAAGAATATGGAACTACCCGGACTCTTCCTAGATCTGGCGGTCCGTCCAAACTGAGCCACTGGGCAAGACGTACCGTGGTCAGGGAGGTGACCTAGAACCTAGAGTTCCTGTTCCTTGGCTAAGATGGTAGAACCTACGGGAAGGACAACAGTCTCTGCAGCACTTCACAATCTTGACTTTATGGGAGAGTGGGAGGATGGAATCCACTCCTGAGATGGAATCCACTCCTGAGAAAAAAGCAAATGACAGCACATCTGGAGTTTGCAAAAAGGCATGTGAAAGACTCTGAAAGCATGTGGCAAAATATTCTGTGGTCTGACAAGACGAAAATTGAACTCTTTGACCTGAATGCAAAGCGCTACGTCTGGCAGAAACCGAGCGCAAAAAATACATGGAATCACCCATCTGACACCATTATTAATGTGAAGCATGGTGGTGACAGCATCATGCTATGGGATGCTTTTCAGCGGCAGGGACTGAGAGAGGAAATAATAAGGAAGGATAGAAGATAGAGGTAAGGATAGACAATCTAAGGATAGAGGAAGCAATGAATGGAGCCAAATACAGGCAAATCCTTGAAGAGAACCTGCTTCAGAGTGCAAAAGACCTTAGACTGTGGTGAAGATTTACATTCCAACAGGACAATGACCCCAAGCATACAGCCAAAGCAACACTGGAATGGATTCAGAACAAGAACACGAAAGTTCTTGAGTGGCCCAGCCAAAGCATCCCATTGAGAATCTGTGGAAAGACTTGAAGATTGCTGTTCACTGACACTCCCCATCCAACTTGACAGAGCTTGAGCAAATCTGCAAGGAAGAATGGGAGAAACTCCCCAAATCCAGATGTGCAAAGCTGATAGACATACCCAAGAAGCCTCGAAGCTGCAATCGCTGCCAAAGGCGCTTCTATGAAGTATTGACTCAGGGGGTTGAATAGTTATGGAAATTAGATATTTCTGTATTTCATATTTAAATTATTTTGTAAAAAATTCTAAAAATAAAATTCAAGTTTGACATTATGTGCTATTTTGTGTAGATCAGTGACAAAAAAATCTGAATTTTATCCATTTTTAATTCAGGCTGTAACAACAAAATGTGAAAAAAGTAAAGGGGTGTGAATACTTTCTGAAGGCGCTGTCGTAACACTTATTATAATGTGAAAAATCAAGTGACTTTACACAAATTCAATAATCAGTGCGACTCTTTTTTGCTTTGAAAACAGCCTAAGCTTTAATTCACATCGATTTAATTACTTATGGATTATGCTCGAGTCAATTTTTCCCCAACAGTGTTGAAATGCACTCCAGAGCATAATCAGACTGCTCACATAAAATATTACTTTCTCAAATGTATTGACCCTTCATTACTTCTGTTAAAATCTGTTCTGTTCTGTTAAAATCAATTCTTTTAAAAAGTTTCCTTCAATAATATGACTATAATAAATGAAAGAACTGTTTGAAATCATGGTATGAGAAAGCTTGGCACGACCTTAAACGGACTCAGACTTTCGTATCCAACAGTGCACGTGTGCGCACATACACACACACACACACACACACACACACACACACACACACACACACACACACACACACACACACACACACACACACACACACACACACACACACACACACACACACACACACACACACACACACACACACACACACACACACACACACACACACACACACACACACACAATACATACAATGATTGCAGAATGCAAAGAGCGCCTGCAATGCTGCAAGCTGCATTGCTGCTGTGCTTTTGTATCGCAGCATAGCAAACGCAATTCTGGAAAGTGCGCCGCTTAAATCTTCGACCATGACGGCACTGTGGATGCACAACATTTCACCTCACATTGAATATTTAACAATGACGCATGGGCATTGCCACAAATCGTAATTACAATTATTGGACCACCTCTGACCTGCCGCGCAGTAGAACACCAAGTGTTCTGCATACAGCTTCTTGGGCCTCAAGACGTGTCTTGTGCCGACTCATCCAGCCAAGGAGGAAGGTGTGGGCGCCTTGCGTGATCAAAGCCCGTCTGGCAGGAACTGCACACAATGCAAAATACATGGTTAATCGACTAACAAGGTGTATTGAGAGATTGAAGAAACTGCACAGAAAGAAGGGGCACAGTGAATGTTCATACAATAAAAACTAGTTATCTGTTTTGTTGCTGTCTAGGAATAGTAGACAGTGCGCTCACATCACTAGCGAGAGGACCAGGGTTCAATTTGATCACAGGCTGACACTCGTAGTCCAAATACCTCTGTTCACATAGCATAGTGAGTGCCCAGGTATTAGGCAAGTACTTCGACTTGGGCCAATCACTTTCTGGGATAATAGCTTTATCAGTGTGGTCAACATCATTCCGGTCATCTCATAATGGTTTACTCACCATTTGCTTTGTTTCAATTATTAAATTAAAGGCAACGAGTACAAAGGAAGTGGCTGTGGTAGAAAGATTAAGCAAAGAACACACACAAACTCTTGTTAAATTCAATGTGATGTGCAAGCAAGAAGATATATTTTTTAAAACACGATGTACGCTCCTGCCTCACACCTAGCTCGGCTTCACGCTGTGGAAACCAAAGCTTTCAGAATCATTGGAATCTCCCACGATGAAGCTGATTGTGAGGGCCTTTTACTCACGCACCGCAGGCAGGTTGGTGGTCTTTCTGTCTTCTACCGACTCCTCTCTGGCCCTGCTCCCCCAGCTCTGTGCTTTGTCCCCCAAATATACCTGCAGGTCGCACAAGATCTGCCAGCAACACTCTTATGGTGAAACTGCCAAAATCAAGACTCTCTGCGCACCTTCACTCTTTCATTCCTCTTTTATCCCACCTCCGGAACAAACTCCCTCAATCTCTTCAATCCCACTCCTCCCTCCAGGTCTTTAAAACAGCTGTTCACCACCATCTCTTATCTTCCCCCATCCAAAACCTTGATCTTTTCGACCCCCGCTAATTCACCCCAGATCCACTTTTCTGAAATACCGACTTCTTTCCTGGAAGTCCTAGCTGTGTCCATGTGTTTTTCACCTCTCCCACCCCTGTCCCCCTTCCCACGCCTCCTCCTCCCAAGCCCTCTCCCTCCCACAGATCTCCCGATGTCCCTGCTCTCAAATGTTGTACTCGTGTGCTTCCCCCTCTCACCCCATCTTGTCTCCCGCTCCCTTTATTTGTCTTATGCGTCCATTTGTTTTTTTTGTCATTAATGTTAGCTCTTAAACGAGCCTCGATCTTGTATCCAAAAAACAAACAAACAAAAAAAACACGTGAAATCCGCAAATACCTTTTGGAAAGAAAAATAAAGGCCTGGCAGGATGGTCTCGAGGTACACACACTTGCCTCTGAGCCATGTATCCTGGATTTGAATCTCGGCCCAGCTCCAAACTATCATCCTGGTGTCTTACAGGCATGTTGAGGCATCAATGTATGTGCTGTCCTTCAGATTGACGTCAAACTGGGTGCACTGACTGCATCAGTCGTTGGACGTTAAAGATTGTACTATATCCTTTGTGAGGAGTAGACGAGCTATCGTCGGCACCCTGGCCAAATTCCTGCTCTAACCTACAGGTTACCCCGTGCTGCATACGAAAGAAGGAAAAAAAATCCATCAAGCTTAGAGGAAGACATCTTGCATTCACTGAAGGGGTCAGCACAGCCACATCTACTGAGTTAATGATACTTTAGAAGGAAGATTTTGTTCATTTCCCATAATACGACGTTTGCGACCCAAGTCTCGGTCATATCCTCTTGACAGCTCTGTGTATGTGTCTTTTTGCGAAGTTTTGGGTTGCGTCTACCATTGGTCCTGAACACCGACTTCCCCAAACCCCTCCCTATTTATTCAGCCTCCACTCTTCCTCCATAGATATTTTGTGCCGTCTATGGCTAATTATAATTATACAGCTAATTCTATTTTCAAAATAATTACACCTCACCCCTCTCTCCCACCCCTCCTCCCCATCCCCACTCCCCCCTTCGCCCCCTCCCCCCATCGCCACAAGACCAAACATAAAATATGAGTAAGAGCAAACAAAACTAGATATCTGCGATCGCACAGCGATCTCCAAAGGTAAGCCTTCCCCGGCACCTGCGATTCAATGAAGGCCATATTCTTTTCAGACTGCCATCTGACCTTGACCTTAACAATTTAAGGATAGAGTGTAAAATAAGAAAATGTGTCATTATCTACAATCTATCCAGAAAACTCAACTTTATGAAAATCGGACGATAATTTTTCAAGTTATGATCAAAATGTGCGTTTTGGTAATTCGGTCACAATCCAAAAACATAGGAGGGGGGCAATACCTCTGGCACTCACCTGGTAGAATAAACAGTATACTGCACTGACTAAAGGTATTTTAAACCAATTTCAATGGTTGCTAGAAGACAGGGCCACATGTAGAAACATACTAATACAATCATAAGACTTAACAAAGAAAAACAATAAAATACATATTTTGAAGGGCAACCCCCCCCCCCCCCCCCCCTCCTCCCCCAACCCCGTATACTTCCCCAGACCCCAATTTTTCTAATGCCTTGAACAAACATTGGTACATCATGGGTGATGAAGGTTGTGGTGAAGTTTCATTGACATTGCATGTGTAGTTTCTGAGAGGAAAGCAAATACCTATTTTGGGGGACAACCCCCATGTAGACCCCCAAAGGGGAAGTTTATTTTAATGCCCTGAACAAACTTTGGTACATTACGGGTGGTGAAGGTTGTGGTCAAGTTTCATTGAAATTGTATGTGTAGTTTCAGAGAAGAAAGTAAATACCTATTTTGGGGGCTCAAACCTGGACCCCCATAGACCACCTTAGACTTCCATTTTCTTAGTGCCGTGAACAAACTTTAGTCACAACACAACAAATATAATTTGTGCCAAGTTTGGTCACAATCCTTTCAGTGGTTTCGGAGAGGAAGTTGCAAATGTTTATGGACTGACGGACTGATGACGTGCCATCACATAAGCTCCCCTGAACTTCGTTCCAGGTGAGCTAAAAAAGTAAGTCAAGGACACAAATCAAATATCAGGTGCACAACTTCAGTGCAGGTACAATATTATGATGCAAGAACATCTTGGAAGGGCAAGCTGTCTTTGAGATTCCGCATTGGCAAAATTGAGTGATGACAAAAAAACACTTTTTTTTCAGATCTCCATTTGACCTTGACCTTCAACCCGGAGGGGTATGATGAAAATTAAGTATAAATGCGGCTTGTTCTAGGCTATCTAACGAGGGCAATATTGTTTCAATCGGACAAACCTTAGTCGATTTTTGGAGAAAAATATTAAAACGTCTATAATTGGATCATGGCCTTAAAATTAGGTCAGGGTCACAAAAAGTAAACCCCACATATTTTTATTCCCATTATTGATGCAAAATGTCATTCCAAAAGTCCCAGCTGGCTCCAAGATACAGGACATTGGCAGAAGAAAAAGGAAGAAAAAACTCACAAAAAACGATTAAATAATGGATTAGTACTCTTTGGGGTCAAAGAAACTCTGAGGTACCATTAAAATCAGGGGGCATTAATTGAAGAAACAAACCCTACAACAGCTATAAGTATTCCCTTAGCCCATATTGCCCTCACCAGAGGAGTGGGTATTGCATTTAGGTCCATTTGTTACTTGCGAAAATCGAAGATCTTTCAAGTAAGTACCATATATAGGTTGGTCTTGTGCGTTATTCTGTTTGTTTGTTTGTCTGTCTCTCTGTACGTCAACACACTACAGGCCACATTTTTACTCTGATCTTCACAAAACTTCACCACCTGGTAGAATTGGTCATAAACAAGATGCCTATTGCTTTTTAGGTCAAAAAGCCAATAGGTCAACATAGGCCAAAGGTCACCAACTTTGTTAAATTTCTAAAATTCTTCATTTCCATCTGATTTACTTGAAATTTGAAGAGGATTTGCGTATCAGGTCACTGAAATCAACCACCAATTATATGTTAGGTCAACATAGGCCAAAGGTCAACATAGGCCATTTTAAAATGGGATGTTAGTCGGGAAAATGAACTGGAAGGTGTGTGTACGTGTTTGTACGTACGTATGTGTGTGGACGTACGTGCTTGTGTGTGTGTGTGGACGTACGTACTTTTGTGTGTGTGTGGACGTACGTGCGTGTGTGGACGTACGTACGTGTGTGTGGACGTATGTACGTGCGTGCGTGTGTGTACGTGCGTGTGTGTACGTAAGTACGTGTGTGCGTGTGGACGTAAGTACGTGCGTGCGTGTAGACGTACGTACGTGCGTGCGTGGACGTACGTACGTGCGTGCGTACCACTTAGAGACGGCCAGGATGGTTGGTGTTTTGCCAACCAAAACAAAGAGCGCGGTCACGTGATCGGGTACATGACGTCACGGTAAACATCGCTATTATGGGGTTAATCTTGGGGAAGGGAAAAACTAAACTGAATGTTGAACATTTCTTGGATGTTGGGGACAAAAAATGTCAAAAATTAATGAGGGAGGAAAGTGGTCATTGATACAGCAGAGGGAATTATGGGTAATCTTAGGATACAAATTTGATTCATGGCATTGCTCATTTCGTGTAAGATTAAGTTTTATGAGCAAGGGGGAAGATTTGTGAGAGGTGTGTAAGGGTGTGGGCTCACCAGGTGTGTGAAAGGTGTGTTTTGGGTTTAATTTGGGGTTTTGGGTTTTGGGTTTCACCCCAAATCCACTTTTTTGAAATACCAACTTCTGTCCTGGAAGTCCTTGGTGTCCTTGTGTTTTATACTTCTCCCACCCCCCCCCCCCCTCCTCCTTCCCATGCCTCCTTCCCCCAAGCCCTCTCCCTCCCACACATGTTATGTTTCTGTGCTTCCCCTTCTCTCCCCATCTTGTCTTCCGCTCCCTCTTTTTATCTATTTTGTTTGTCTGGTTGATTTGTTTGTGAAATAAATGTTAGCCTTTTCACGAGCCTCGATTCAGTATACAAAAAAAAAAGGTCACTAACTTTGTTGAATTTCTAAAATTCTCAATTTTCAACCGATTGACTTGAAATTTGAAGGAGATTTGTGTATCAGGTCACTGAAATCAGCCACCAATTATATGTTAGGTCAACATCGGCCAAAGGTCACTAACTTTGTTGAATTTCTAAAATTCTCAATTTTCAATTGTGCAGTGTCCTTGTGCTTTATACCTTTCCCACCCACCCCCCCCCCTCTCCACCCCCACACCCCGCCTTCCCATGCCTCCTCCCCCCAAGTCCTCTCCCTCCCACGGATCTTCGGTTGTCCCTGTTCTCTGCTGTTGTACTTTTGTGCTTCCCTCTCTTTCCCCATCTTGTCTCCCGCTCCCTTTATTGTATGTTTTGTGTGCACGTTTTATTTTTTTGTGATTGATGTTAGCTCTTACACGAGCCTCGATCTTGTATACGAAAAAAAAAAATAATAATAAAAAAAACACAAGGCCTTTTGTGACAATACAATACACATAGAGAAAATTAATGCCAAAAGTCTTTTTTATATTTACCATTTAAAGACATACAAGACAGGATTAGGTATGCGTGTACCTGAATCCTTGATAATGTAAATGAGGGCCTCTGTGGCTGTGCAGAAAACGTCCACATCATCTTCATATACCAGCATGGTCAAATAAATGTCAGAGGGAAGAGACAGCCTACGGGCAAGCAGAAACAATGCAGGTTGTTTGCACGAAGCTGTGGGTGCACAACAGGCCTCTGCACTGTGCTCATGTAAAATCCCAATCCCAACAACCTTAGCAAGAATTAAAAGAGCATCCATAACAAGTGGAGGGACACATACTAATGGAAGCAAAACGAGAAGAGACTAAACCTAAAAGGACTATTCAATTCATTCCAAGTTGCAGGTTTGTTTGTTTTTTTGGATACATAGTCTTATACAATTCTTAAAGTGCCTTTGGGCTTCTTGAAAAGCGCTATACAAAATAAATGAATTATTATTATAGTCAAGGCTCGTGGAAGCTGGTACACTGAACGGATCAGGACGTAACAGACAAAAACAGGATGCAAAACACACATGCATGGGGTGGATAAGATGGATACAGAAGGAAACTCCAAGGAAGGAAAACTGTAAAATTAGGAGAGATTTGGGTGGCGTTAACGAGGGTAGAAAAGATCATGGTTTTGCATTGGGGGCAATCTGAGAAGGTGGTGAAGAGCTGTCTTGAAGACCTGGAGGGAAGAATGAGATTGAAGAGGATGTGGAAGTTGATTTCACAGACAGGAAAAAAAGAGGAACAAATGAGTGGGGGTGAGCAGTGATTCTGGATTTATGTAGTTTCACCAGAATAGTGTGAGCCCTGCAAAAACTGTCGGGGGGAAGGGGTGGGGGTGCATAGAGGGACAAAGCATGGAAAGAGCGGGGTGGGGGGGGGGGCGGGGGGAGGGTAGAGGGACAAAGCATGGAAAGAGCAGGGGTTGCAAGACCAGAAAGGGGGCAGTAGGAAACAGAGACCACCGACCTGTCTGCGGTGTTGAAGTGATAGGCCCATAGACTCAGCTTCATCACGGGAGATTCCAATGATCTTGAAGGCCTTGGTTTCCACAGCATCAAGCTGAGAAAGATGTGAGGCAGGGGAGCCAGCCCAGGTGGGAGAAGACTACTCTTTATTGGCTAACAATGAGTCAGTGAGTTTCCCAGCTTTGTTGCTTTGAATTTGTGTTACGACAGTGATGCCGAGTTCCGAGCATTACAAAATTTTCATCCGTGCGCATGTCACCATTAGGCAAAGTATTATCCACAAGGCACGCCCCTCTTAGTTATGAGCTCAAGTAGCAGTCAAAATCAATCCACCTCGCACAACTCGATCTCCAGGTAAACATCCATCACAAACGAAGAACATACATGTTTGCATGTTTCATGCTGGTGAAACCCAATGTACAGCCACAAAATGGTTGCAAGATGTTATTCTGTAAAACTACTACAGGTGGATTAGGCCGAAAAAAATATATTGCTGGTCTCTGGTCAGACCAAAGTTCCAGAATTGATGCGGTGATGAGGTTTTTTTTTTTGGTTTTTTTTTTGAAAAGCATGGATTGCACATATAAAGGTGTTGTTTTTTGTGTCCTCGTGCCATGCGGTGCTCCTCATCTGCTGTGGCACGTCCAGAGAGAAATTAAAGACAGCCAATGGGACTGGTAGGCCTTTTTGTAAATAATGAACACAAGCGCAAGTTATTTTAAAATGTATTTATTCTGAAAATCATTAAGTTCTTCAAGCATATTATAGACTGCCATTTCGATCTCGAGATCGCCTCGCCTCGCCGTACCGTCAAACATTCCAATGCGTCGATCGTGTCAACACTGCGCATGCGCAAGTGGTCTAAAGGCCGATGGTCTCCCACGATCTCTTCTCCCAATCCACCGGATTATCACAAACACTTACAACTTCATGACAAACGAGATAGGATCCAGGCCTAACTAACGAGACCACCCTTAGCTCTCTAGGCCTTCTGGTTGCTTCACACGAACCCGACAAAGAACGTCTTCATTTCAATAAATGACAATATCCAGCCGATTGGATTCATGACGGCACGACACACAAAACTACTGATATCTTTGGAACAGGTAGTTGGATTGGACAAAGTAAACGTAGTTTTGTAGGGCAGAACCATGCGCGAACGTCGATACCAATGGCGACCCTCACAGACCTGTATTTCCCGAGATAGCGCGTTATTGCATGCCGAGATAGCATGCCGGCCCGGCAACAACAGGCGTGCGCTGTTGTAGGTACCGTTGGAAATTTAAAAAAAAAAAATTGTTGACAAAAAAAAGTTGTCAAAATCGATGCGCGCTGACCAGAGACCGGAAATATATTTTTCTCGGCCTTAAATACAAGCACATGCAAAAGCACAATAAATGTGGTTGGTAAAATAATGTCACAAAAGGCAATATTATACCGAGTAGCACTCCATCTATTGAAGTTGTTTTGAGAACAAACCCCTTGGAACAAAAAGATGGAATTTTGGTGAGGCAAAAAACAAACTATTTTTAGTACCAAATGATGCCATCTTTAAATATAATGGAGGGATGAGTGAGCACAAGTTACTACAAAATTTACCTGATATTGGATGGAATTAACGGATCGTTGATCAAGGTATGCTAATAGTCATGGGAAGCAAGGAGAAGCTGACGTTTTGGCCTTTAGGCATTAAACCTTCATCGGAGCCACAGAGCAGGAAGGACTAACACTCCAAGGAGCTTCTCCTTGCTTCCCACGGCAATTAGCATATCTCAATACGCAATTGTCATATACACCACTTAGTTTAACTTCAGTTGTGGGGAAGATGGCAGACATGCTAATTATGGGTTAAATTGCAAACCATAAAGATAAATATTAATTAAATGTAGCCAGCATGGATTTACCAAAGGGAGTTCATGTTTTCTAAATTTATTGGAGTGTTGTGAAACAGTTTCTGATAGGGTGAAGGAGGGAAGTGCAGTGGATTTTTTCGAAATCTGTTCTGTCAAAGTGTAAAAAATGTCAAAGTGTAAATTTTAGTTGTAAAAAAAACCCGAGTTGAACAAGTCAACCATTTCTCAGACATACATTCACTGATCTTGTTAAAACTTGACAAACAGATAATGAATGATGGCTTACATATGCACGTCAATGCTTTTCGAGATCAGATCCAACATGGCCGACTGGCGGCTATTTTGTTACTTAAATGTGTCCCCATTTCTCAGCCATGCATGGACGGATTTTGTTCAAACTTGGCAGAAAAAGAATACATGGGAGTATGCATATGCAGAATACGTCGATACCAATGCGCGAACGTCGATACCAATGGCGACCCTCACAGACCTGTATTTCCCGAGATAGCGCGTTATTGCATGCCGAGATAGCATGCCGGCCCGGCAACAACAGGCGTGCGCTGTTGTAGGTACCGTTGGAAATTTAAAACAAAAAAAATTGTTGACAAAAAAAAGTTGTCAAAATCGATGCGCGCTGACCAGAGACCGGAAATATATTTTTCTCGGCCTTAAATACAAGCACATGCAAAAGCACAATAAATGTGGTTGGTAAAATAATGTCACAAAAGGCAATATTATACCGAGTAGCACTCCATCTATTGAAGTTGTTTTGAGAACAAACCCCTTGGAACAAAAAGATGGAATTTTGGTGAGGCAAAAAACAAACTATTTTTAGTACCAAATGATGCCATCTTTAAATATAATGGAGGGATGAGTGAGCACAAGTTACTACAAAATTTACCTGATATTGGATGGAATTAACGGATCGTTGATCAAGGTATGCTAATAGTCATGGGAAGCAAGGAGAAGCTGACGTTTTGGCCTTTAGGCATTAAACCTTCATCGGAGCCACAGAGCAGGAAGGACTAACACTCCAAGGAGCTTCTCCTTGCTTCCCACGGCAATTAGCATATCTCAATACGCAATTGTCATATACACCACTTAGTTTAACTTCAGTTGTGGGGAAGATGGCAGACATGCTAATTATGGGTTAAATTGCAAACCATAAAGATAAATATTAATTAAATGTAGCCAGCATGGATTTACCAAAGGGAGTTCATGTTTTCTAAATTTATTGGAGTGTTGTGAAACAGTTTCTGATAGGGTGAAGGAGGGAAGTGCAGTGGATTTTTTCGAAATCTGTTCTGTCAAAGTGTAAAAAATGTCAAAGTGTAAATTTTAGTTGTAAAAAAAACCCGAGTTGAACAAGTCAACCATTTCTCAGACATACATTCACTGATCTTGTTAAAACTTGACAAACAGATAATGAATGATGGCTTACATATGCACGTCAATGCTTTTCGAGATCAGATCCAACATGGCCGACTGGCGGCTATTTTGTTACTTAAATGTGTCCCCATTTCTCAGCCATGCATGGACGGATTTTGTTCAAACTTGGCAGAAAAAGAATACATGGGAGTATGCATATGCAGAATACGTCGATACCAATGCGCGAACGTCGATACCAATGGCGACCCTCACAGACCTGTATTTCCCGAGATAGCGCGTTATTGCATGCCGAGATAGCATGCCGGCCCGGCAACAACAGGCGTGCGCTGTTGTAGGTACCGTTGGAAATTTAAAACAAAAAAAATTGTTGACAAAAAAAAGTTGTCAAAATCGATGCGCGCTGACCAGAGACCGGAAATATATTTTTCTCGGCCTTAAATACAAGCACATGCAAAAGCACAATAAATGTGGTTGGTAAAATAATGTCACAAAAGGCAATATTATACCGAGTAGCACTCCATCTATTGAAGTTGTTTTGAGAACAAACCCCTTGGAACAAAAAGATGGAATTTTGGTGAGGCAAAAAACAAACTATTTTTAGTACCAAATGATGCCATCTTTAAATATAATGGAGGGATGAGTGAGCACAAGTTACTACAAAATTTACCTGATATTGGATGGAATTAACGGATCGTTGATCAAGGTATGCTAATAGTCATGGGAAGCAAGGAGAAGCTGACGTTTTGGCCTTTAGGCATTAAACCTTCATCGGAGCCACAGAGCAGGAAGGACTAACACTCCAAGGAGCTTCTCCTTGCTTCCCACGGCAATTAGCATATCTCAATACGCAATTGTCATATACACCACTTAGTTTAACTTCAGTTGTGGGGAAGATGGCAGACATGCTAATTATGGGTTAAATTGCAAACCATAAAGATAAATATTAATTAAATGTAGCCAGCATGGATTTACCAAAGGGAGTTCATGTTTTCTAAATTTATTGGAGTGTTGTGAAACAGTTTCTGATAGGGTGAAGGAGGGAAGTGCAGTGGATTTTTTCGAAATCTGTTCTGTCAAAGTGTAAAAAATGTCAAAGTGTAAATTTTAGTTGTAAAAAAAACCCGAGTTGAACAAGTCAACCATTTCTCAGACATACATTCACTGATCTTGTTAAAACTTGACAAACAGATAATGAATGATGGCTTACATATGCACGTCAATGCTTTTCGAGATCAGATCCAACATGGCCGACTGGCGGCTATTTTGTTACTTAAATGTGTCCCCATTTCTCAGCCATGCATGGACGGATTTTGTTCAAACTTGGCAGAAAAAGAATACATGGGAGTATGCATATGCAGAATATTTTGTTTTGTAATCTGACCAAAGATGGCCAACTGACGGCCTTTAACTCCGTACAGCAAAATTGCTAAAACCACAGGGGCTATGATATTTCATGTATTTTTCTCCTTGTTATAAACTAAGGTCAATTAACCTAGTGTAAATCATACGAACCAACGAAGCACTGTGCAGAACCAGTATAAATATGGAACCAATGAAGCACTGAACAGAACCAGTGTAAATGCGGAACCAATGAAGCACTGTACAGACCAGTGTAAATGCGGAACCAATGAAGCACTCACTGTACAGACCAGTGTAAATGCGGAACCAATGAAGCACTGTACAGACCAGTGTAAATGCGGATCCAATGAAGCACTGTACAGACCAGTGTAAATGCGGAACCAATGAAGCACTGTACAGACCAGTGTAAATGCGGAACCAATGAAGCACTGTACAGAACCAACGAAGCAATGTACAGACCCAATGTAAATACGGAACCAATGAAGCTCACTGTACAGAACCAATGTAAATATGGAACCAATGAAGCACTGTACAGAACCAGTATAAATATGGAACCAATGAAGCACTGTATGGAACCAATGTAAATACAGAACCAACGAAGCACTGAACAGAACCAGTGTAAATGTGGAACCAATGAAGCACTGTATAGACCAGTGTAAATGCGGAACCAATGAAGCACTGTACAGACCAGTGTAAATGCAGAACCAATGAAGCACTGTACAGACCAGTGTAAATGCGGAACCAATGAAGCACTGTACAGAACCAACGAAGCAATGTACAGACCCAATGTAAATAGGGAACCAATGAAGCTCACTGTACAGAACCAATGTAACTACAGAACCAAAGAAGCACTGTACAGAACCAATGTAAATACGGAACCAATGAAGCACTGTACGGAACCAATGTAAATACGGAACCAATGAAGCACTGTACGGAACCAATGAAATAGCGATTGCAAAATACCCCAGGAAAGTACAGTAAAGTGTACATCAAATCAATAGTTAATTGAATAGAGAGATTAGTAAATTAATGGTCCCCTGAAGCATTGGATATTTTTTATTCATTCCAATTTCCGGTCTCGACATTGCTGTTTCCACAAGCTATTATGGGACTTTCGCCCATTCCAGCTTTTAATATTTCCACAATAGTGGCACGGACAGATGGTGCATCAAGCCTTGCTTTAATCAAGCTTGCAGGTTTTCAGAAAAACATTGAAGTTCTTCCACTTTTGAAATTGGCTTCAAATAATGAAGCATATTTTACTTTTAAGTGTGGATGCTGAAGTACAGCCCTGTAGTTGCGAACTGCGTAGACCTACGCCACACGTGCTGGGCAAGGTAACTGTATGCATATAGCATGTGCATTCCTTGAGTGCTCTGGTAGTGTAATCTCTCTGAAAAAGGCAAATATATTCGCATGTTGTTAAATTTGTGCTTCTCCGTTATAGCGCGAAATGTGTGAAAATTGATGTAACGTGAAATTGTCCACTTTTACAATAAATCGATATTTTTCAGAAGGCATTTGATAAGGTACCACGTAGAGAGTTGTTCGCTAAGGTGAGGTCTTGCGGAGTGGCTCGGAGAGTAGCCAACTGGATTGGAAACTGGCTTAATGATAGGAAACAAAGAGTCGCTCTGAATGGGAGGATGTCAGGCTGGGAGGTTAAGTAGTGGTGAACCTCGTTGATTAGTACTAGGACCGTTATTGTTTATAATAATTTATATCAATTATTTGGACCACTATCACTATCCCTTCTCCCTCTTTTGCTCCGGAAAAGGGTTAACATCTGAAAGGTCAGCTTCTCCTCCCCTCCTTACAGCGGTTAGCATAATTCGATCAACGTTCTGTTGATTCCATCCATTGTTCTACCTGTTCGACAATGCACATCGACACGAGCCTTCATCAGCAAGACTCGTTCTTCATTTTACCTGAAATGTTCTGAAAGTTATTTGAATTGTTGAATTCTGAACACTGTATTTCAAAGTAAAAATTGCAATGAATATCATAAATTAACGAAGAAGAAACAAAGTTTTGAAGGTAATGCAATGCACACAAAAAAGCATGAATTCATGGGATATCATGATAATGGATCAACTCATCTGTGCTACAATGAAACATTCAGGGAAATCAAGTGGCTTTGCAGCCTCTACAGGTATACGATGATGTAACATGCATTGCGATGTTCTTTACCATTGGCCGGTCGCCCTGGCTCTGTAAACCTCTGTCGGCCATTTTTGGAAGAAGGTGACAAGAGCCTCACATGCGCTTTTCTGCAGGAAAACAAAAATCACAAAATCCACACAATTATGAAAATGAAACTGGGTTGGCATCTTTGCTCTCCCATCTGTGTTTGTCCATTGTCTGCAAATGTCATTGTAATTTGCGTAAAAGAAAACCAAAGTACTGTAAACAGGTGGTATATTACAAGCTCTACTCTGAGCTTCAGATGAAAGTGAAATTTCAAATTAAACAACTTTAAAGAAAGAATTACAAATCTAGCACCAACTCTTATAAATCTAAGCATTGCACACAAGCTTTGTCAAACACTGCTCTGTATACAACTACAACACAACAACATGCATTTTAAGGCCATTTTCCTTGCTAGAGCGGGGGTTAGCCTTGCGGTCCCCATGACAATCTTCTCCATTTTACCCTATTTTCTGCATCTCCCCTTGTTAACCCCCTTGCCCACATTCCTTCTTCGACCATCTTTAGCCAAGTCTTTCTCGGTCTTCCCCGTCCTCTACTTCCTTCTACATTCATTTCCATCACTCTTCTCAACCAGTCACTTTCATCCTTCCTCAACACATGACCAAACCATCTCAACCTGTTCCTCTTCACAGCATCAATCACAGGCTCTATTCCCATCATCTTTCGCAATTCATCATTTGTCTTCCTCGCTCTCTCAACGACACTCCGCACATCCACTGAACCATTCGCATTTCCACCCTTTCCAGCCTTCGTTGCTGCTCTACATTCATGATACCCTCGCTCTGTATACCCTCATTACAAAAAACATAAATCACATGTGCAGCTCTACAGGTTCTATTCCTACATCATACGAAAAGTATTCCTTACAGAGTCATTATCTTCACAGCATCAATTTCTATCAAGAAATCTTCATGCAGATATTGAAGTTTTAAAGCATCTTCAAAGTGGGTTCTATCAAGCATTCCAACTTCCGGTACAAGATTTTAATCCCAATTGCTGTGGTCAAACATCTCTGCAGGATTTACTTCAAGATGGATGAAGATACTTCATTATTGATTAATGATGATTTTTATAAGTTGGATTCAATGACATCAATATGTTTTGAGATAATAATAGCTTATTTCTAACCAGTGGATAAATGGCAAGGCCAAAACGGACAGGACCCAAGAGAAGCACGAGCTGTAACCACATCCGACAGCCGGGTGCAGCTGCTGCACCAAGTCAAGGCAGACAAAGCGCGAGCGTCACGAGTCCATTTTGGACCAGCAGGCTCATCGTGGTAATCCTCCATCATTAATGCCTCAACCTGGCAAAGATTTGTGGGGACAATCGCATAGGCTGGCCCTTCCTGACTTGGGTAATCTTCAAGGGGTTGGTATCCACACTTAGTCGAATATGAGGGCACATTTTCACCACATACGGCCACCATGCAACACTAGATTTCATCTGAGCTGACAACTTATTTGCATAAAAAATATTGATGACAACCCGATGGTGAATTTTAGTAAGATCCATAATTGGACAACGAAGCCAACCTCTGGATTTTACTCAGAAACAATGTCTAATTAATGAAACGAATCGAATATATAACAAGCATATACAAAAGAAAAGCAAAACCGTGCCTCTGGCGAGCCAATCGATACCCAGTTGTGAGAAGTTGTTGACAGCCCCTCAGTTGTGATGAGGAAGGGAAAATATGCAAATGAAAAGCTTGTGGTTACGGTCTATCCTAATTCGATGGTTCTTACTTAACGCACCACCAAAGTTTTAAAAATCACCTTGTTCTACACTCCATTGCTTTACTGAGCCCGAAGGTAACATATTGGCAATCTCACCTGTACAAGGGAATTATTCCTGTGCAATGTGAGGGCTTGGCTGGCTTCTGTAACCCACCACCAACTTTCCCGTATACCTCCTTCTTCCAACTTATATATTGCACCAGCTGAAAGAAACATCACTACAATGTTCCACAATAGTGTGAACATGAACTAAAGTAAAGAAAGAAACAACAACAAAAAGTAAACCTTCATCACCAGACATACATCTGCTGTTTTTCAAAGAGTTTCTTGACAAGATGGACTGCAGTTTTTACAAGCAACTGCATGAATCTACCAAAGTTTTCCTGCAACTCTTGTCAATAATGCTGTGATGACGACACAATCCATCCAACGTCTTCTTCTTAAGTACAAAACTCATTGAAGGGAGTGCAGGGGCCCGCTCGACAGGTCGCGAACGAAACGCGCTGGCCGAGGACAAACCCTGGGCACGCCATCACTCCATCACGGGGCAGTTTCATTTTGGGCATTAACCCAACATTTGGTCAGAGTGCCAGCCTAACAGTACAAAATTTCCAGGGAAATGTTAACGGAGTTGCAAAAATTAATGATAATTGGCTGTCAGAAAAGGAACTCCCTCCCCCCCTCCCCTTCAGGTGGGGGATTTGTAACGCTATCAATGACGGAGAGTGTGCGACTCAGAGAGAGGGCAAGATACTTAAAGAATAAGACCAGGTAGGGAGTGAAGAAACCATAGGAATGGAAACAGAAAAATGAGATGAGAAAAGTTTTGCATTTATTGGATTTAAGGATGTGTGGGCAATGAGAATAAAAAGGGAGACGAAAAATAACAAGGAGCAGCAGAGGAGGAATAAAAATAATGAAGTCTGCTTGGAGGAATCATGTGGAAGGATTACTGTCATTATACACTAAACTACTAGAGTATCAAACATAAAAACACAAAGAAGGACACAGATCGACACGAGATGTTGAATAAGGTAGCATGCACAGGATAATTCGTTTTGGGATAAATCAATCGGACAGAGTGAAGTGGTCAACCAGCCCCGAGGAATCAGAATCAGGACTTTGAGGAAAAAAAAAAAAATCACCCAGTTCCACTATCTTTTAAAAAATGGCCATAGTTGAATATAAAGTACAGTACATCATATTTCTCTTGCACATCATTGGCCATATCAAAAATAACAGAAAAAGAGATGAGCCAAAAATCCTGTCCCTGAATAAAACATCAATTGACTCACCAAGCTTCGAGAGACAGTTTAATGCAGTGCTTTGTAGGGTTCCATCATGAACATAATGACGTAAACCAGCCAGAACCACCCCAGGGACTTCGTGCAAAACGTGCAATTTCCCAAAGCCACCTGAGAGAAAAAGAATCAAACTGTTTTAAAATCGTATGAACAAACACTTGGCTCACATTCAGCCAAAGAGATATATACCCCAACCAGTGGTGTAGTGCCAAATTTTGAGGTACGGGAGCCCCTCAAAAATGGCGGCCGTGATGTCATCGCCAGATCTACCATCACATCAAGTTTTAACATGACACTAACCATTTGAGTCCCCAAAAGGAGTGATAAATGAAATACAGTACACACATTTTACCATGATAAACAAAAGCTTAACAGTTGACACACACACTTCATCTCACAATTCAGAATCCACTTTTAAGATAAAGTCAGATCAGTTAGTCTCGACTCTCTATCCACTGTTTTTCGACAAAACTATGTAATTCAAGAAATAAAGAGAAGTTAAATTAATTTTATTTATTTAGTACCATGTGGTAAGGGCTGACAGGATGGCCTAGACTAGAGGTACGCACACTCGCCTCTAAGCTGTCTATCTTGGGTTTGAATCCCAATCCAGCTATAAAACTGTCATCCCGGCGTTTCAAAGGCATCCCGGTGTTACACAGGTGTTACACAGGCATCCCAGTTTTTCACAAGCATCCCAGTTTTTCACAGGCATCCCAGTGTTTCACAGGCAGGGAGATTCATCAATGTGTGTGCTGTCCCTCAGATGGATGTTAAACTGGGCGTCCTGTCCCGTCTGCCAGTGTTCATTCTTCATTGTTGTGGAAATCGAAAGTTTTCCATGCCTTCACATCTTCAAGGGTGTAAATACTTTTTGCAAATATATAAAATAATTCTCTAAATCTGGATATGAAATGGTTGGAAAGTTTGTCTCGCTTCTAGACCTTGCTGTATTCGGCAATTCATCCGGGTCATTTTTGCCTATAACCTATAATGTTATAATATCGCTCCCTCGACAAAGCATATAACATATTGACATATCCAAGCTTTGGGACAAGCTTTGACCTCAATTATTTGGCCAAAAAATCACACAAAGCACAATAACTCAACCAATCATGAATATTTGGAGTTTTCATTAACTGTTGCCGAGCTAAGCTATGCCTTGGGTGAATTGGAGTGCCGGAGCACTGTTCCGATAAGCTCCAGTAGGACTACACCCCTGACCCAAACCTATATCAAAAGTTCACCTTAATGGGGCAACCATGTTTTTTCCTATCTATTGAGTTACTTTATTGAAATAATAATAAATTAATTTAGGTATTGGCTCATGAGAATCGAGTATTAGGTGTCGAAAAATACGATGAAGATAAGTAATGTAATTAGGTATTAGATGTGAAGTCATGATGTCAATCACTTCCTGTTTTGTAGCTCTGTGGCTGTTGTCTTAACATTAGGTGTTTAATTTGTTCAGTCATGAAATATCGCTTATATCGTTGGTTGGAGTGTGGTACGTAGGCTCTAGTAAGGTTTGTGTTTCATTGATAAGAGGAGCAACGCTGGATTGAGAACTGGCTTATGGATCGGAAACAAAGGGTGGTTGTTTGTGGAAGGATGTCAGGAAGTTTTAAGCATTGGAGTATTCTGGGATTAGGACTAAGATTGCTGCTGTTTGTAATTTCATCAACGATTTGGCTATCAGGGTAAAGAGTATGTTTTCAAAATTTGCAGATGATACCAGGCTTGGGGCTAAATTAAAGAGGATTTCCTGAATATACTGCAATGCAAACATCTTTGAGAAAGAAACGCAAACAAACATCAAACAAATGCAAACAAACATCAAACAAATGCAAACAAACATCAAACAATTGCAGACAAACATCAAACAAATGCAAACAAACATCAAATAAACTTCAAACAAACACAGACAACCTTTCATTATTCACATGAATTTTACAATTATTCATTTATTATCGAATACATTGATCATGCCTAGTGATCCAAAGGTTCAGTTCATTTAATATTCATTTGGATGGCTTCCACTATTCAAACTGTCCATTAAACTGCAAGTGCTACAAAAATGAAGAACCAGTAAATTGAAAGCAATCAAGGTTATTGGCTTACGGCGAGAGAGAACAATCAGGAGGCTGCATGCTGCTGTGGCCACAATAGCACTGTCCGTCACCTCCATCGCCTGTGCCGCAAGCTGATAGCAGCGCTCCGAGCTGGACATGAACAACTCCTGGTTGTCGTCTGCATGTGTAGTGCACAACAATTACATCAATTCATTAACTTGCGGAAATGAACACCCGATATTAAGAGTGCCGATAGAATCAGGCAGATTAAGTAACAATGAGCAAAAATACATTATCTAAATATCAAGGACACCTCTTTCCAATTGTAAGAATTGCCACATCTTGTTTGCACAATCATGAATTGCATCAACAGGCATAACATTAAATATCCAAGAAATGGTATTATTCCTCGATTTCCATGGAAATGTTAATAGAGTTGTAACAAGGAGTGACAATTGGCTGTCAGAAGGTAGACACCTCCATCACATGACGAATTTAACCTTTCCTAGTCATCCCAGCATCAAGTGTAAGGAATATCATCGTGAAGCGGAACATTGCAGATAATGCGCAACTTGACCATCAATGTGACAGACCTTCGAAAATCACCTCAATGTAAAAGAGAGCTCTGCAGTTTGACAAATACCAGACATAACTCCCATTAATTCTGGGGATTGATTGGGATGTCAGGCAGCCATGCATTCCACTTAGCTCTATGAAATATCCGATACACACAAGTTTTGAATTAGTGTGGTCAATGCACACACACTACCATGGGGTGGTGCAATGAATGGATATTCTGGGGCCTTTAAATGTAGTAATTTATGGGCAACAGGGCAACATTATTTGGGTTTTGAATGGGGAGGGAGAGGAATAGGGCAAGAGTGAAGGTGTGTCTGTGTGTGTGTGTGTGTTTGTGTATGTGTGTGCGGTGTGTGTGCATGTGTGTGCGGTTCGCATGATAATGTAAAGTGCCATGAGGGTCGTTTACTCTGCTTGATGGGGCTATATAAGACTCCTTTATTAATATTATTATTATTATTATTGTTGGTAATTTATTAATGTATTTAATTAATAATTAATTTCTTCTTATTTTAATAATTATTTAATAATTAATTAATTTAATAAACAACGGGGTAATTTATTTATTCATGGGCAAAAGGTTGAGGTAAGCAATGTTCAAGACCAATGCCAGGGTTTGTGGGGATGCTTCTCAACAACAATGATGAAAAAAGATCTGAAAACTGCAAATAATGGCAGCAAATCCCACTTTAAAACCAGTAGCAGATAGTAGCTGCAGATAGTCAATGGCCGTTCATCAACATTTGTCACATATTGTCAATAAAACCATAAGCCTGGTGTTGGCTTAACGGTTAATGTGGTTGGCTTAAGATATTAGGGTCTTGAGTTTGAGCCCCTGTCGTGCCGTTAAGTAGCACCAGGTGGGTTGACTCAACTTGTCATCCTTCCAAAGTCAGAAAAATGAGTACCAGCTTACTGGAAATAGGGTCACAGCATCAGTGGCAAAGCCGGGCTTCCAGAAAAATGATGCAACCAACAGCCGCTGGCTGCATACGAAACAACAACAATAAAACCATGTCCTCTAACTTTAGGTGGGATAGCGTTGTTTGTTGTTACATTTGGCTTATTTCAGCAACAGAGAGAACTTTCATAAACATTTGTGATTGAGTATTTAGCAATTGTTGTAACTATTAAGATAATGCCAGCATTCATTGATGATGTGAGTGGTGCTATTGTTGTGTATTTATAGCCTGTTGTTGTTGTTGATAAAGGAGATCTGCAATCACAGTTGGAAAGAAACTGCCAGAAGAGGATGCAACGAGAGCTTTTGTCGGACTGCAGGCGGCATATAGAGTTTCTGGCATGTTGGAACTTCAGAGTGACGTGGGTGAAACCCAACAAGCACATTGTAGTAATTTCAAAGGACCAAGTAACGGCTACTTCTACAAGTCAACGAAGTGGAGCAGTAACATTCAGTTACGTGTAGTGTAAGCCCATGTGGTGAAAGAAGGCAGGAATCTCACAGCCACAGCATCGGTTATATTTTTGTTGATTGACTTGTGAAAAAAGCACTGAAGGTTTTGGTTCTCTATGAAAGACTGACGAATTATACAATCATGAAATACGATGTGCTATTTCAATGACAGCAAAACACTTGTTAGTGTCAGTGTCAGCCACTGACATTCAGAGGGTTAAAGTCCCTTGATTCCCAGCATTTTCCATCTTACTCTCCCAAATATTCAAAGAGCACTTGTCTCAAGCACACACCAACAAGAGCCAAGATTCGCAATGCGCTCAGGGCCTCGCAAACAATGACAGGATGATGCGTGAAGCCTCTAACGGCTGCTGCCAGGACACGGTGGTCTTCATTTTCCACAAATAATGCAAGCTCACATTCAGGAACTGTGAAAGGGAAAGGAGGGGAAATAAAAGTCATGGGATAAAGCCACATTAGTAATTAAATAGGTATACAAAAACGATTTATAACACAAAATAATAAAATACCATGCCTCACACCACCGGAACCACACCCTGTTCTCACAAACCAAGCCATAGGACGCGGTTACCCCCATTCCAAGCTGGGGCAGCCGAACATAGTGTAGGCTCCCACCAACTCTGCATCGGATTGGCCTGCCAAATTATTTTTATTTTCAGGAGTGATCGAGGTAACGGTCTGGCCAATACACCACCCAAATAAAGGGATGATGCAATTTGTATAATAAATGAAGGTTTTTGTGCATAATTAGCTTGAGTTGGCAAGTCTGAATAGTGTGAAAATACAGAAGGGTCACTTGTCGCAGCAGGCTTCAATTGCAGCATTACACAAAACTGTCATAATCTCCAGTTCAGGGGGTTTCTGCTCATGTGGTGAAAATCTTGCCTCATCGTTTCCACCTCAAAGTTGAGTTTTTCGAACCGGTTTTGTCGTGATTTATGTTATTGTGTCTTGTCTATGTGTGGCTGTCGCATCCCGTGCAAAATTTCATGTTAATTCGCCCGTTGTTTTGCTTTTCATTTTATTTTGTAATGTTACGTTTGTGGGGGTAGGCATGAAATACCTTAGGAGAGTAGGAATGTGTAGGTTCCAGTATGGATACCTTATGAGAGTAGGAATGTGTAGGTTCCAGTATGGATACCTTATGAGAGTAGGAATGTGTAGGTTCCAGTATGGATACCTTATGAGAGTAGGAATGTGTAGGTTCCAGTATGGATACCTTATGAGAGTAGGAATGTGTAGGTTCCAGTATGGATACCTTATGAGAGTAGGAATGTGTAGGTTTTAGAACGTCACATTCTTCAGGTGTGACGCAAAGAAGAAGAAGAAACCCATCTCGATGTAAATAAGCAGAGTAAATGTTCAGGTTAAGAGTGTTTGCGTGTCTTCACACGTGGGGGAGGGGGTGGAGTGGAGCTTGTGTTATCTAGATAGGGCTTCAGAATAATTCCCAGTATGTATTGCCTCCCTACCACACTGGTAGTGACATGGGCATTGAGGAAGTTAGGAGTGGAGGAATGGTTGATCAGAGTAGTGATGGCAATGTACAAAAGAGCGCGCACAGCTGTAAGGACGGACGGGAACAGTGGTGAGTTTGAGATGAAGGTGGGAGTGCATCAGGGATCGGTACTAAGTCCACTACTATTTGTAGCTGTGATGGAGGTGCTGGCTCGGAACGCAAAGGAGGGTTTACCGTGGGAGTTATTGTATGCAGATGATCTGGTGTTGATTGCAGAAAGTATGGATGGACTGAAGGAGAAGATGAACAGGTAGAAGGAATGTATGGAGACAAAAGGTCTGAAGGTGAATATCGGAAAAACGAAGGTGATGGCAAGTGGTAAAGCATGTGGTGAGGTGGAAAGAACTAGGAAGTGGCTGTGTGCTGTGTGCAGGAAGGGTGTCGGAGTGAATTCCATTCAATGTACAATGTGCACTGAGTGGGTTCATCAAAAATGTAGTGGTTTGAGAGGGTCATTAACCAGTGTGGCAGCTACATTCAAGTGTAAGGTGTGCACAGAGGGAGCTGCAGATGGAGGAAATGTTGACTTGGATCTTGGAGACGGCGTGAAGCTGGAAGGTGTGAAAACATTTTGTTACCTAGGAGACATGCTGAATGGAGAAGGTGGATCAGACTCGGCAACAGTTGCTAGAGTGAGATGTGCATGGAAGAAGTTTCGGGAACTGAGTGGCGTGCTGACGAGGAGGGGAGTGTCGTTGAAGCTGAAGGGAAAGGTGTATGCTGCATGTGTGAGAAGTGTTATGATTTATGGGAGCGAGACATGGGTAATGAACGTAGAGCAGCAACAAAGGCTGGAAAGGGTGGAAATGCGAATGGTTTGGTGGATGTGTGGAGTATCGTTGAGAGAGAGGAAGACAAATGATGAATTGCGAAAGATGATGGGAATAGAGCCTGTGATGGATGCTGTGAAGAGAAACAGTTTGAGATGGTTTGGTCATGTGTTGAGGAAGGATGAAAGTGATTGGTTGAGAAGAGTGATGGAAATGAATGTCGAAGGAAGTAGCCGACGGGGAAGACCGAGAAAGACTTGGCTAAAGATGGTCGAAGAAGAAATGCGGGTAAGGGGGTTAACAAGGGGAGATGCAGAAAATAGGGCAAAATGGAGAAGATTGTCATGGGGACCCCAAGGCTAACCCCCGATCTTGCAGGGAAAATGGCCTTAAAATGCCTGTTGTGTTGTGTTGTTGTATGTATTGCCCCCCTATGATTTTTCCCTGCGTTCTATTTCATCAAGAAGAGCCGCCACTACAACGACCATAATCATAATCACCTGAAAGAAACCCGAATATTTGCCGATCGGCAAAGGAACCCCGCCCAGCCAAACATTCCCGAAGGATGGCTAGGCTCCGCCTCGGAGGACTGGAATTGACAGGCCAAGCCCCAAGCTTCGTCAATGGGCATCAACAATAGCCGCGAGGCCACGCCCCGAATGACAATTGGTTGGGACGATTAGACGGCGCTGGGCGATTGTTCAAAAGGATGACGTCATCGGGACGCTCCGAGAAAAAGCAAGAGGAGACGACATTTTCTCTCTTTTGTGCTGACTTTCAAAGAGAACCAGCTGTGTTTGCCTTTTGCTCTTGTCCTGATCTTGATGGTGGCGGCCGCTTGGTTGTTTTGCATGGGAAGACGACGGGTGCTCATCCGTGTGCGCCGGAGAGATCATCGGCCCCTTGTTAGCGAAGGAGAGGCGCCTGCACGGTTTACCTCATGGTCGGCGTGCGACAAAAAAGTGTCTCCGCGCCATTGTTGGAGTGGGACCCACGCGCGGCTTCAGCCTATTTGGAACTGCCAACTCGATCAACGCCCTCGCTGGAACAGTAAAGCTGAGTTCGGCCGATTATAAAAGGAACATCATTTTATTTTATTTTATCATACCCCTGTCTGTATATGCATCGGATGGAGCATCCTCAACCTAGGAATTTTAGTTTCCCTCATCTTTCCTCGTCTTTTACATTACTGTGAAGAAATTTATATTTGTTGAATTCCACTCTTCTGTCCTGTCTTGTTTCTTTGTTCTGTTGGTTCGGATTAACCCCGTGTCGGCCGTCCGATCAGGTAAGGCTTCGGGCTTTCCCGCGCGCGCAAAAAGATAATCCCGCCAAGGTTCGAAGAACGCCTCGGAGTTAACAACGTTCGGCTTTCCGTCGCCCTGAGGTGTTCACCACAGAGATGACGACAACTGGCGTCGGGTATTGGGATTTGGACCCGGCGGACACTAGTCCGGCAGACAACCCAGCGGAGTTGGACCCGGCGGACACAATTCAGGGGAAATATGTCATTCCCCTGAATGATGAAAGAAAATAAAATGATGTTCCTTTTATAATCTCAACTTTAATTCCAAAGCTGACAAAGCCGCACGCGGGTCCCACTCCAACAATGGCGTGAAGACACTTTTCGTCGCACCCTGACTGTGAGATAATCCGTGCAGGCGGCCCTCCTTCGCTAGCAAGGCGCCGATGATCTCTCCGGCGCACAAGGACGAGCACCCGTCGTCCTCCCACACAAAACAACCAAGCGACCGCCACGATCAAGACCAGGACAAGAGCAAAAGGCAAATGCAGCCGTTCTCTTTGAAAGTCACCACAAAAGAGAAAATGTCGTCTCCTCTTGCTTTTTCTCGGAGCGTCCCGATGACGGCATCCTTTTGACCAATCGCCCAGCGCCGTCCAATCGTCCCAAACAATCATCCTTGGGGGTGTGGCCTCACGGCCATTCTTGACACCCAATGACAAGGTTCAGGGCATGGCCTGTCAATTCCGGTCCTCCGAGGCGGAGCCTAGCCGTCCTTTGGGAATGTTCGGCTGGGCGGGGTTCCTTTACCGATCGGCAAATGTTCGGGTTTTTGTCGGGCGATTATGGTTGTTGTCGTGGCAGCCCTTCTTGATGAAATAAAACGAAGGGAAAAATCACAGGGAGGCAATACATACTGGGAATTATTCTGAAGCCCTATCTCGATAACACAAGCTCCACCCCCCATGTGAAGACACCCAAACACTCTTAACCTGCACATTTACCCTGCTTATTTACATCGAGATTGGCATCTCATTCTTTGTGTCACACGGTCCATACTAGAACCTACACATTCCTACTTTGCTAAGGTATTTCATGCCTACCCCCACAAACGTAACAGTACTGTTGAAGGCTTGACAAGGCCTATCTGTGAAAATTATTTGTTTCCATGTTCCTCGTTTTGTTTCCATCTTCCCTGGTATCTTACTTGTACCATCTCAACATTATCCTATATCCTTTCCTCAGTTAAAAAAATTAAAATAATAATAATAATAAAGAATTTATTTCATTTCACCCTTTAACGATTCTCATTGATATTGAATTTCCTTCTTCTACATCCCCCTCCAATCTTCTCTCCAAACAGAACTCACATTAAATAGAAACGCTTCTACTTTAAAAAAAAAAGAAAAAAAAAAGATCATTTAGGAATGCATTTCAACCATTAAATTATAAGAATGCATATCATGCCTTGTTTCTTCTTACCAAATGTTGCACATGGTCTGCTTCTTCACCGTGATATATGTCTCTTCTTTGTCCTATAAAAGCATTATTTTTCTGAGGTTTTAGTCTGCTCTACCCCTTGTCCAAAAGCCCCCCAACCCCCTCACCACCACTCAATCATCGCAACGTTTCTTCAATCGTTTGACAAGCATTCTAATCCCCCATCCCATGATCTTTATCCCCGTCTGTCAAAATTGGGAATATGGAATCAGGGAAAGCAACCATCACCTCCCCAACCCTCAAAGCTTCATGTCCCCCCTTTCTGCCTCCCTCCTCACACATCCCTCTCAATGCTTCCCCCTCACCAAACCCAGTAAATGCTTCCCCCACACCTCACCCTCTAAAACCTTCCCCCACACCCCACACTCAAGCCTTCCCCCCTCATGCCATCCTCTCCCTCCTCAAAGCCTAGCATTTCCCCTGCAAAGTTACGTGGGTTGACTGCATGCTGATAAAATGTGAAACCCCTTCCTTCCACCCCCCCCCCCCCCACCCGCCCCCTACAATGCATCCACACCCCCATCTCTAACTGTGTGGACCTCAACACACACAAGGTCTCCACTCTGTCAGATCTCACAATCCAGGCCACTGCTATAATTAACCAAACATCGTCTGGATAACAGAAACCTTTCTCCTACTGGATGACCCTGACTCCTTGGTGCCTCTCCCCAGTTATTGTCTACTCCTATTTGATAAGCCTGAACCACACCTCGGCGGTAGAGTTGCACTTTACATCAAAAACTCAATTTCTCACTGCCCTTGTACTAACCATACACCTCCCAATCCCCAGGAGTATCTCAAGCTGTGACTTCCCCTCCATTCCCACCTCTTCAACTGTGTCCTGTACTGTCCTGCAAACAATGATGACCCCATCTACAGTACCTTCAGAAAGTATTCACACCCCTTGACTTTTTTCACATTTTGTTGTGTTAGAACCGGAATTTAAAATGGATTAAATTGAGATTTTTTTTGTCACTGATCTACACATAATATTCCATAATGTCAAAGTGGAATTTTTTTTAACACAATAATTAAAAATGAAAACTTTAAATGTCGAGTGTCGAGTCAATAAATATTCAACCCTTTTGATTGAGCTCAGGTGCATCCAATTTCCTTTGATCTTGAGATGTCTCTACAACTTGATTGGAGTCCACCTGCGGCCAATTCAATTGATTGGACATTATTTTGAAAGAAACACACCTTTCTCTACAAGGTCCCACCGTTGACAATGCATGTCAGAGCAGAAACTCTACCATTCTGCTCAAGGAACTGTTTGAAGAATTCCAAGATAGAATTGTGAGGAGACATAGATCTGGGGAAGGGTATAAAACAATATCTAGAGGGTTAAAAGTTCCCAAGAGCAAAGTGAGCCCCATCATTAGGAAATGGAAAGAATATGGAACCTCTTCTTCCTCTTCCTAGAGCTGACCGTCTGACCAAACTGAGCAACCGGGCAAGGAACTTGGTCAGGAAGGTGACCAAGAACCCAATGACCACTCTGACAGAACTACAGATTTCCTTGGCCGGGATAGGAGAACCTGCCGGAACGACAACTGTCTCTGCAGCACTTCACAATTCTTGGCTTGATGGAAGAGTGACCAGACTGCAGCCATTCCTGAGAATAAGGCGCATGACAACACACCCGTAGTTTGCAAAAGGGCCTGTGAAAGACTCTGAGCGCATGAGCCAAAATATTCCGTGGTCTGATGAGATGAAAATTGAACTCTTTGGCCTGAATGCAAAGCGCTACGTCTGGCGGAAAGCGAGCACAGCTCATCACACATCTAACACCATCCTTACCATGAAGCATCATGCTATGGGGATGCTTTTCAGCCACAGGGTCTGGGAGACTTGTAAGGATAGAGGAACAAGAGGTGGGTGGTTCGTGTGCAGCCACCCAGCTGCTGGTTGAATCATTTCCATTGGGCGCGTCTGCCGCTGATGCATTGCCTCTCTATAACTAGTTATCTGGTACTCGTTTTGCCGACCCCGGAAGGATGACAGGCTGAGTCAACCCCACCTGGCATTAATTCAATGGGATTCGAACTCAGGACTTTAGGATCCCAAGCCCACCACCCTAACCATTAGGCAAACACCAGGTGATGAGGGAACAATGGATGGAGCCAAATACAGGCAAATCCTTTAGGTTTAGGCGAACCTGCTTCAGAGTGCAAAAGACCTTTGACTGGCGGCAAAGATTTACATTCCAACAGGACAATGACCCCAAGCATAGAGCCAAAGCAACACTGGAATGGCTTCAGAACCGACTCCTCTCCGGCCTAGCTCCCGCTGCTCTGTCTGTGCTCTGCCCCCCAAATATTCCTTCCGGACGCACAAGATCTGTCAGCAACCCTCTTCTGGTGAAACTACCAAAATCAAGACTTTCCGCTCACCTTCAGTCTTTCATTCCTCTTTTTTCCAACCTCTAGAACAAACTCCTATACTCTTCAATTCCTCTCCTCCCTCCACGTCTTCAAAATAGCTGTTCACCACCATCATCCCCAATCTAAAACCTTGATCTTTTCTACCCCCGTTAAAACACACCAAATCCACCTCTTTTCATCTCCGACTTCATTCCTGAAATTCCTAGTAGTGTTCATTTGCTTTATACCGTGTACCCCTCCTCCCTCCCCCCGGCCCTCCCCCTTCCACAGATCTACCGACGTCCCTGGTCTCTACTGTTGTGCTTGTATGCTTTCCTCTCTCTCCCCTTAGTGTCTCCCGCTCCCTTTATTGTATGTTGTATGTGTCCGTGCATGTTTTCATGTTCAATGGGTTAGCTCTTACACGAACCTCGGTTATGTTTACAAAAAAAAAAAAAAAAAAAAAAAAAAACAGGAATGTGAAAGTCCATGAGTGGCCCAGCCAAAACCCACACTTGGATCCAATTGAGAATCTGTGGAAAGACTTGAATATTGTTGTTCATCGACGCTCCCCATTAAACTTGACAGAGGTTCAGCAAATTTGCAAGGAAGAATTGGAGAAACTCCCCAAATCCAGATGTGCAAAGCTGATACAGACATACCCAAGAAGACTCGAAGCAGTAATCACTGCCAAAAAGCGCTTCTACGACGTATTGACTCAGGGGGTTGAATACGTATGTAAAATACATATTTCTGTACTTAATTTATTTTTTTTGTTGTAAAAATTTAAAAACAAAATTGCACCGACATTATGGGGTATTACGTGTAGATCAGTAACAAAAAAAATCTCAATTTAATCCATTTTAAATGGTAACGTAACAAAAATGGCTTTATCATAACAAAATGTGAAGGGGTGTAAATACTTTCTGAAGGCACTGCATACACTCCACAGAGGATAATAACATGACCCTTCCTAACAGCTCCCTAAAGGAGTGGGGGTACTAGTTTGTGTAAATGTTACAGGATCCTTCTGTTATGTTATGTTTTGATATTTTCGGAGGGGGGGGGGGGGGGGAGGAGGGATATTCCTTTCAGGTGGACTGGTTTGTCTGTAGTTATGTATTCAGATTTTCCATTACAATGCAATTTTTGAATTTTCGTTGGATTTGTATGTTGATTGTAAACTTGTGTCTAATTTTGACCAAATATACTTTTTTTACGCATAAAGACAAAATGAATGATTTGGGCTTCACTTTTGTTCACAGGTTTCAGCTGGTCTTCTGATATCCCACCACGATCTCAAAAAGTTCCTTTCCCTTTCCCTCTTTCTCTCTCTCTCTCAAGACTCAATCTAAATAAAACCCAACACAGCAACCTCTCCCCATTACATCACTCTGATGGTCCTCAATATTATCTCTCATCTTACCGCACCCAACTTTTCTCCCGACTCCAGATCTTTTTAGGCAAAAGTTGTTTGTCTTTCTTAATGGAGGAAAAATAAAAATAAAAGCACAAATTTTTAAATAATTAAATGGAAAACACAAAAAGGCTGATGGAGGAGCTTGAACGCAAATAAAAATACAGTTAAATGAATTACAAGGAAATTATTAGACGATGGACAAGTCAACAAAGGATACAGGATTTAAACCTCAGATCCCCCAGCATCATAAGCTAAGTGTTGAGATTCATTGCTTGGAGATCAAACTGGATAGGCCCACGCCCCATACGAGCACCTTTTTGGAGAAACATGTGGAGGAACATGCAGCCACGTCCCTGGATCGTTTCGTTGTTCGGAAAGGTTTTCATCATGACGACCAAGGCAGTAAACACATCGACAGGATCTTGAAGGATCAATTCAAGGAAAGCCTCTGAGGTAAGGGCCAGAGTTTGGGAACATAAGCGACCTTGGGATAGACAGCAAATAGTTCACAAAGCGAAAAATGTTTTTAGGGAAAGATGTTTATTGGCACGTTCTTTGGCTTTCAGTTCAAAAGAAACTTCACCTGATTTGCACAGGAATGAAAGAACTTGTATTCCCATTGCAGGAATGTCGGCTTCTAACATGTAGTTCGTCAATAACTTGAGGATTGTACTGAAAACACACAAAAGTTCACACATCAGACAGCCCATTGTCACGATATGCATCAAAACTCCAACACAACAGAAGAACAAGTAATGGACACATTACGATTTTGCCAATTAGTCAGGTTCACTATGTCAATAAATTATATTTCGTTCAAAATCATGGTAGATTAGCAAACCTATACATTTTTGGAAAGGTTATAGCATAAGGAAACTAAAAATCAATGTTTACATTTGGAGAGATACCTGTATGGCGGCCATTTTGGATTTTCAAAATGGCAACTGTAAAATACATATGTTCTATTTCTGCCTCTAATTACCCTAAAACCTTTTTAAAATATACTAAACCTATATTTTCAGGGACAAGGAATCCAATGAAAGTATCAAATTAGTGCTATGGGGAATGGTAAGACACGAATCAAAGGTTTTGAATTGCAAAATACTGTCTTCATATTCGCGATAAGTTGCATAATCAAATACATGTTATCATTTTGTACAGGCAGTTAATAACATCAAAATGTGTCACAATAATTCATATCACCAAACATACACAGGCAGTCAGCAAAATCATATATACACATGCGGTCAGTATAACTTCACATCTACACAGGCAGTCAATGACAAAATATACACAGGCGGTCAATGGCATCAAACATACACGATTACAGAATACGCCATTTAGAGTTCGTCATCACTGTCCTGTGTGTCGTATCCGACAATATAGTCCGCATCGTTTTCACAGTCCGTTCCACACAAGCAAAGGTCGGTCAAATTGATTGGCAAATCGAATTGGTCGAATGGTCGATCGAATCGAATCGAATCGAATCGATCGAATTGGTCGAATGGTCGATCGAAGCGATTGGTCGAATGGTCGAATTGGTCGAATGGAATTGGTCGATTGGTCGAATTGGTCGAATCAAATTGGTCGGAATTGGCAAATGTAAACATTGATTTTCAGATTTTCCATGTAATAACGTTTCCAAAAATGTATAGGTTTGCTAATCTACCATGATTTTGAACGAAAAAAACATAGTGAACCAGACTAAATTTGGTTTAAAATATTTTTCACTGATGTTTCTCCCATTTCTTCCTTCTGATTCAAAACCAGAATTTGAGGTTACATTTCCTCCTGGTTTGCCTATTCTTCCTTTTGAGATTCCCCTCACTATTAAACATACATGAACGCACGCACACAAACAATAGTGGACACTTTGAGACCTGGGAGAGCTCCGCTACACCTTCTGAAACCTGCATATGGAGTGAACTAATGACACACACACACACACACACACACACACACACACACACACACACACACACACACACACACACACACACACACACACACACACACACACACACACACACACACACACACACACACACACACTATACTCTCCTGGAATGGCCTTCGTGCCAAGATTATTTGAAGAAAGAATGCTCCAGGCAGTTTACCAACCCTGAAAGGTTCAAATCACATTTCACTTTATTTTAAAACACTTCAGTGCGACGGTAATAAACCATGCTTTCATCACATAAATCCACACACGCTCGCCGCCCAAAGGGAAGTCAAGCCACAGCTGCTGCTGTAGTGGAGATGATGCAACACATGGTGGAGCATGAATATGCATGAGGCAGACATGGGTGAAACATAAATATGGATATACATTCAAACTTGGTTACAGCACACTCCACGCCTGGTTCGTTATATAAACCACTACCACAATTCATTGCGCGAAGAGAATGATGCTAACATGAAGACTGGGGTAACAACCTTCGCTCGAAACATTGTCAAATGAATAAACTGACTACATAGTACATCATATTCAGTTACTAAATTTATGGACCAGACTATGGTTAATGGATAGGAACATAGTGGAAAACAACATCAATAAGAAAATGAAATTCACAATCAATAGAACACAATGAAGGAATTCACTCTTCCCATGCTGGTATAAGCAACACGACCTCAGGTGCGGATCGCAGGTAAATATGGGGTTTGCCATCCTTCATGGTGTGAATTCACACTTTTCGAAACCAACCATCAGTGCTGGGCAATGTCTCAATCACACCTCCATAGGGCCAGCAGATGCAGGCTGAGAGACCGCAGATGCAGGGGAAAAGAGTCTGCAGATGGGGGCGATGAGAACCCACAGATGGAGGCAGCTAGAGGAGCCCGCAGATGCATGCGAAGAGAGGCCAGCAAATGCAGGCACAAAGGGGCCAGCAGACACATGCAGAGAGGAGCCACATATGTAGGCGGAGAGGAGCTGGCAGACCTAGGCGCAGAAAGGTCCGCAGGTTATGAGAGGCTGCAGATAGAGGCGGTGAGAGCCTGTACATGGAGGCCACAAGGGGCCTGCAGTTGCAGGCAATGACAGGCCTGCACATGGAGGCAACGAGAGGCCCGCAGACGCAGGCGATGAGAGGCCCGCACATGGAGGCAACTAGAAGCCCGCAGACGCAGGCGATGAGAGGCCCGCACACGGAAGCAACGAGAGGCCCACAGACGCACCCGATGAGAGGCCTGCATATGGAGGCGACTAGAGGCCCGCAGACGCAGGTGACGAGAGAATGTACATATACGGTATAAAATAATGCATGTACCGGTATACAGGGTGTCAATCAAGTCCTTGTGCAGCTTTGAACTTTTATAACATTTGATGTACACTATGATAGAAACAAACTAAAAATGCTGCAGGAAAGCATAATTCATATAGTTTTCACTCAATACAGTTCAAATATTTCGGCTTCAACATAACCGCCATCTTTTTAATACATCGTTCCAACCAATTTTCCAACTTGTTGAAAACATCCTCCAGTTGCTGCTGAGTAATTTCATGAATTGCATTTGTGGTCGCAGCCCTAAGTTCATCCAAGGAATGTGGTTTGGATAGTAAACAACAGTTTTATATAACTCCATAAAATGTAGTCCAATGGGCACAGGTAAGGCGAATGAGCAACTTGCATAGCCAAGCATTTGGTCCAAGTCCACCAATCCACTTGTCTGGAAAGACGATTATTCAAGAACTGTCGCACATTTGAAACACAGTGGCAGGAAGCCAAGTTTTACTGGTGCAGAGTCATATGCGAAAGATTTAATCGTCGTATTTCAGGAACAAAGAAATTATTCAACATTGCTAAGTAAAGTTCCTGTTAGTTTGTCTCTTTAATGTTGCCAAACCTGAGGAGTCTCTGTCCCCCAAACACAATAGTTGTGGTGGTTGGCTTTACTACTGATGCAGAAGTTGCCTCATCACAAAATGTCAACATGTCAAGAAACCCAGGGGAATTGTGGATTTAACAGCAACAATAACAATATTAAAAACAACATGAACACGAACGAAACTTGATGAATTATGCTTTCATATGCCGTTTACAGTTTGCTTCTATCACGTGTACATCAAGAGTTATGAAAGTGAAAAGTTGTCACAAGGACATAATGGACACCCTTTATGCATACAGTCACATGAAAAAGTAAGTACACCCCATGTAAAGTTTTGACTTTTTCAACATATTTCAACATACAGCTATTTGATCTTCATTTCAACAATATTGATAGATAAAGGTGATATAAAATAACAAAAAGCATGAAACATTTACATTTTGTAGTCCATTGTATAATTTAAATAAACATAACTGCAAATTTTGCATGTGGAAAAAGTAAGTACACCCTTGGCTCTAATAGGTGGTATTGCCCCCTTTGGCAGAAACAACCTCAAGTAGGCATTTCTTATAACTGTCTACCAGTCTCTGACATCGACTGGGAGAAATTTTTGCCCACTCCTCCATGCAGAATTCTTTCAGCTTTGTGATGTTTGAGGGGTTTCTTGCATGCACAGCTCGTTTCAAATCCCCCCACAACATCTCATTGGGATTTAGATCCGGGCTTTGACTTGGCCATTCCAGACCCCTCCATTTCTTTCTTTTCAGCCATTCCTTTGTGGATTTACTGGTATGTTTAGGGTCATTGTCATGTTGCAAGGTCCACCTTCGGTTGAGCTTCAACTTTCCGACATATGGCCTCACATTATCGTCAAGTACCCTCTGGTACAATGAAGAATTCATAGTGGATTATATGATGGTGAGCTGCCCAGGCCGTGACGCAGCAAAGCTGCCCCAAACCATAATATTTCCACCACCATGCTTTACAGTTGGTATCAGGTTCTTGCGGTCAAATGCTGTCTTTGGTTTTCGCCAAACATGTCTTCTGGTACTGTGGCCAAATAGCTCTACCTTTGACTCATCTGTCCAGAGCACATTGTTCCAGAAGTGCTGGTCTTTGCCCTGATGTTCTTTCTGGACGGGAAAGGTTTCCTCCTGGCACACCTCCCATGTAGATCAAATTTGTGCAGCCTCTTTCGAATGCTAAACTCGTGCACTTTGACATCAACAGTGGCAAGAGCTACCTGTAGGTCCCGTGGTGACATTCTGGGGTTCTTAGAGACTTCTTTCAGCATCTTGCGGTCTGCTCTCGGGCTGAACTTGCTGGGGCGGCCTGGCCTGAACAAGTTGGCAGTTGTTTGGAATTTTCTCCACTTGTAGATGATCTTCCGGACAGTGGAATGATCGATTTCAAATTGTTTGGAGATCTTTTTAAATCCCTTCCCAGACTCGTAGGCATCTATAACCTTCTTTCTGAAGGCCTCAGAGAGCTATTTTGATCTCGGCATGGTGACGCCGCACACTTCAACAACAAAGAGCAAACCAAACTAAATGTCTGAGGTTTAAATAAGACAGGTTCCTCCAAGATCCTCTCTAATGATGTTCTAATCATTTGCACCTGAGCTGGTGCACCTGATTCTAATTTTAGGTATTTGAAGTAGTGATAAATGTAGGGGTGTACTTACTTTTCCACATGCGAAATTTGCATTTATGTTTATTTAAATTATACAATGGACTACAAAATGTAAATGTTTCATGATATTTGTTGTATTATATCACCTTTATCTATCAATATTGTTGAAATGAAGATCAAATAGCTGTATGTTGAAATATGTTGAAAAAGTCAAAACTTTACATGGGGTGTACTTACTTTTTCACGTGACTGTATATGTCCACAGCTGTGCAAAAGTCTCAGACATTTTGCATTTTTATACCCTGATGCATTAGAAAACTACAATGGAACCAGGTAGAGTACATAGTGCATACCCCCACCAAGCTGAACAGCTTGTGTTTTATTTCCCACCGATAAGTCGGTCTAAATCTGGTCATTAACCAAAATCTAATCGGCTTGTTCTTGTCCCCCAACAAACTCATCCACCAAGTTTATCATAATCCGTCCACAACTTTTGGTTCACGAGTTATCAAACAGTGACCACAAAATTCGTCATGGGTGTGTGTCTGTCTGTGTGTCTGTCTATCCACAGCATAACTACCCCACGATATCATCCGATCTTGATGAAACTTGGGTGGGAGGTTGATATCATGATCTAGTTGTGTCCTACCTAGAGTGGGCGTATTGCGCCCATTGTGGGCGTATTGCGCCCATTGTGGGCGGAGCGACGCCCGAAAAAGATGTCTTTTTTGGGGGTAATCGAGTTCAAGCTACTTCTCCGAGGAAGTTGGTGGAATCTGACAGGGGTTTCCGTATTTGGTTAGGCCAATGTCATGTGTCTAGCCCCACGGAGCTCGATTTTTCATTTTCGCCCCAAGGTAAAGGTCACGAAATTTAGAAAAGTCGATTTTTGATCCATCATTTTCCCCATCATTGTACCACTGATGCGTATAAGAATTTGTATTCTGATCATTGTGCCATCAGCCTACGATTCTCTAAGAATGCAACTGGACATCTTGATATCGATTGATATCAAGGCTAATAATTGTTTCTAGATTCCAGCTAAGTTTAAACCAGGAAACTTGTGCACTGAAAATAATTGCATGAAACAGATTTCTAGATTTTATTTCGACAAAATATCATCACAAAAGTTTACACGAGAAAGAAAATGTATCAAAGTGTCCAGAAGGGCCAAATTGACCATGATAGGTCGCTATATGGCCCCACCGAAAACATTGATGGTGTGACGAATCCCGTATACTTCATTTTGACCTCAATATATTCGAGACAAATTAGATTCAAAAAAATACATATTATACTGCAGTCATGTGAAAAAGTAAGTAAACCCCATGTAAAGTTTTGACTTTTTCAACATATTTCAACATACAGCAATTTGATCTTCATTTCAACAATATTGAGAGATAAAGGTGATATAATATAACAAATATCATGAAACATTTACATTTTGTAGTCCATTGTATAATTTAAATAAACATAAATGAAAATTTCGCATGTGGAAAAAGTAAGTACACCCTTGGCTCTAATAGGTGGTATTGCCTCCTTTGGCAGAAACAACCTCAAGTAGGCATTTCTTATAACTGTCTACCAGTCTCTGACATCGACTGGGACAAATTTCTGCCCACTCCTCCATGCAGAATTCTTTCAGCTGTGCGATGTTTGAGGGGTTTCTTGCATGCCCAGCTCGTTTCAAATCCCCCCACAACATCTCGATGGGATTTAGATTCGGGCTTTGGCTTGGCCATTCCAGAACCCTCCATTTCTTTCTTTTCAGCCATTGCTTGGTGGATTTACTGTTATGTTTAGGGTCATTGTCATGTTGCAAGGTCCACCTTCGGTTGAGCATCAACTTTCCGACAGATGGCCTCACATTATCCTCAAGTACCCTCTGGTACAATGAAGAATTCATAGTGGATTCTATGATGGAGAGCTGCACAGGCCCTGATGCAGCAAAGCTGCCCCAAACCATAATATTTCCACCACCATGCTTTACAGTTGGTATCAGGTTCTTGTGGTCAAATGCTGTTTTTGGTTTTCGCCAAACATGTCTTCTGGTACTGTGGCCAAATAGCTCCACCTTTGACTCATCTGTCCAGAGCACATTGTTCCAGAACTACTGGTCTTTGCCTAGATGTTCATTGGCAAACTTTAGTCTTGCCCTGATGTTCTTTCTGGACAGCAAAGGTTTCGTCCTGGCACACCTCCGATGTAGACCAAATTTGTGCAGCCTCTTTCTAATGGTAGATTCGTGCACTTTGACATCAACAGTGGCAATAGCTACCTGTAGGTCCCGTGATGACATTCTGGGGTTCTTTGAGACTTCTTTCAGCATCTTGCTGTCTGCTCTCGGGCTGAACTTGCTGGGGCGGCCTGGCCTGAACAAGTTGGCAGTTGTTTGGAATCTTCTCCACTTATAGATGATCTTCCCGACAGTCAAATGATTGATTTCAAATTGTTTGGAGATCTTTTTAAATCCCTTCCCAGACTCGTAGGCATCTATAACCTTCTTTCTGAAGGTCTCAGAGAGCTCTTTTGATCTCGGCATGGTGACGCCGCACACTTCAACAACAAAGAGCAAACCAAACTAAATGTCTGAGATTTAAATAAGACAGGTTCCTCCAAAATCCTCTCTGACGATGTTCTAATCATTTGCACCTGAGCTGGTGCACCTGATTCTAATTTTAGGTATTTGAAGTAGTGATAAATGTATGGGGTGTACTTACTTTTTCCACATGCGAAATTTGCATTTATGTTTATTTAAATTATACAATGGACGACAAAATGTAAATGTTTCATGATATTTGTTATATTAAATCACCTTTATCTATCAATATTGTTGAAATGAAGATCAAATAGCTGTATGTTGAAATATGTTGAAAAAGTCAAAACTTTACATGGGGTGTACTTACTTTTTCACGTGACTGTATATGGTGATTCTGATGTGTTCATCCGGGTATATAGAATATTGGTTGAGCAATAGAGTTTATTCTTCTGGGGGTCCTTCCCTTACAACTAGAGAATACAGTCCGAGAGTTGGAAGAAATAGGTAAACAAAAAAGGTAAATAATGCCAATGCGATGCAATTTAAAATTTATAGAAGTTAAACTGAAGTCTGAAGTTGCGAACAGGGCGATTATTAAATTAAAGTTATTCTATACCATAATGTTGTGTGTAGATAATTTAAAGGCCAGCACCACACACAATTACGTACAGCTGGCTCTTAAAGGCCTGCGCACGCAGCGCATTGGGGCCCTTTGTAAATAGGCATGTACACTGCATGTCGGGGGCCGACACCTGCTACGTGGGCCCCCGACCCCCCAGTCCGGGCCTGTTTCGGTTATAGTCTGTTCTTTGTCATTGAATACCTCTCGCTTGTGAACCATCGTCGTCTCCTGACTTGTTTGAAATATCGTGCTATATATCGTTTTTGGCCCCAACACTCAACAGTGAAGTCCCGGTGTGTACCCTGGTTTAGAATAGGTGCACCGTATCCCTGCGCATCGTAAGAGGCGACCAAGGGTTGGCGTCAGGAAGGGCATCCGGCCATAAAAACATTGCCTCAAACAGGGAACCATGATTGTCATGGGGCCCGCAAGGCTAACCCCTGCTCTAGCGGGGAAAAATGGCCTTAAAACGATCATTCATTCATTCATTCATTCAACAGTGAAGAATCACATAAACAATTTAAAAAATTCTCGTATCGGGATGTAAAACATGCATATCAGAGTAGCTTTACACACAATGGCACAACAAAGTGTGCAGAGTAATCCACTGGCATATATGCAAAGTCCCAATACCCAGTTCCAGAAAATTCGTGGAAACGCGAACCAAAAGCAATCACTAAAAACAACGAAGTACTGCTCATGTACAACGTAATGATTCCACTGAGATTTAACATATAAAACAAAGCTTTGCGACTGGACATGGTACCGAGATATAAAAAATAAAAGAAGGGATTGCTAATTGAGGCGTCTGTACCCAGCGAATTTGGCCTAAAAGACAAAGAAATCAAGAAAATTAAAAGAGCCCTCAGAACAAAACTTTGAAAACAAGAAAACGTCACAAGTTGGTCTATGAATCATGATCCCTTACCAAGGTGGATACTTCGAGACCTGGGAAGACTCCGTTCCACCTTCTGAAACATGCATATGGAGACAACGACCAACAACACATAAACTACACAGTATAATCAATCTCAAAACATTTTGTCAAATATTGACCAACCTGGGTGCACAGTTCCCTGCAAAGCCACCTGCATTATTACACCTCGACTTGCTTAGCACGAAATGGTCTGGATTCAACACACGACACAGCAGGCACAGTGCCATCTGGCAAAAGGGGTACATGATAGGATGAGATTTAAAAAAAAAAACATCATGGATGTTCAAGTTTTTCACACAAGCAATTTTTAAATAGCAAATCTCGTATTTTTGGAAATAATCACTTTCCTCGTACAACTCGGTCTGCACAATGGTTGTCCCTCAAACTCAATGGAGAGCAAAATGTCCATTCGTTGCCCTGAGTTTATTGGATAGTCCAAAACAAAGGAAGTTTATTGGAGATGGTCATTTGCCTCCTCCTGTAGAATATTTTAATGGCTATTATGACCTCATAGGTCAGGTGGTACAGGCGCCATCTTGTAAAAACTTCGCACCTCTATATCTCTGAAACCACTCCATGGAAAAAATTGAGACCTGGCTCATTGTCAAGTACTCCCCGTGGGGAATAAGATATGCCTTCGTTATGACGTCATAATTCGACAAGTACAACACTTATCCAATCATTATTTAAAAAAAATTCAGTAACTGTTGGTCTGATGGACACAACATTTATTTTCACCATCGGAGCACCTCCTCCTTTCTAATATTTTAATGATAATCATGACGTCATAGGTCATGTGGTACAAGTGCCATCTTCGAAAAACCGAAAAATGTTGCACCTCTATCTCCAAAACCGCTGCATGGAAAAAATTTAAACATGGCTCATTGTAAAGAACTCCATATGGGGAATAGGTGTTGTTAACGATGACGTCATTTGTGCCGTAATTATGACGTCATAATTCGACAGGGACAACGCTTAGTCTGATCAGTTTGAAATGTATTGGGCGTGATCTATGCAGCAATTATATTCGAGAATATAAACTTATGATGTCATCGCTCATTGTCCTGATGTGGGGACAATGACAGGGAGATCAGGAGAAGTGGTGGAAGTATTGGTCAGAAGAAGAGTGGACATATGTTGTGTGCAAGAGACGAGATGGAAGGGAAGTGGTGTGAGAATGGTGAAGGGTAGGCAGGGACAGAAATACAAGTTTGTGTGGCAAGGGTGCCCAGAGGGCGTGAATGGTGTTGGTGTCCTGTTTTCTGAGGAGTTTGTAGACAGTGTGGTGAGTGTGACTAGAGTGAGTGATAGGTTGATGATGGTGAAAATTATGATTGGAAAGCTCTTGGTGAACGTCATCTCGGGATATGCTCCACAGGTTGGTCGAAGCGATGAAGAGAAGGACAAGTTCTGGTGTGCGATAGAGAAGCTGATGGAAAACGTGAAAGATGAGGAAGTTGTTGTGGTGGGAGGAGACCTGAATGGACATGTGGGAAGGAGTATGGATGGTTTTGAGGGAGTTCATGGGGGTTACGGATATGGTATGAGAAATGGAGAAGGTGAAAGGATTTTGGAGTTTGCTGATGGAGCTGATTTGTTGATTTGTAATACTCAGTTCCACAAAGAGGACAATAAGCTTGTTACATACACGTCAGGTGGGTCGACGACAACCGTTGACTACCTGATGGTGCGTCGGCGAGATAGGGGGCACCTCCGGGACACAAAGGTGATCCCGGGGGAGGAGGCTGTTTCACAGCACCACTTGGTTGTCTGCGACATAAGGGTGAAAGGTGCGAGGAGAGCTCGGCGGGTGAAGTACCAACCGAGAATGAAGGTGTGGAGGTTGAAAGAGGTGACAGTAAGGGAGGCATTAAAAGAGAGGCTGAGTAGGGTAGAGGATGATGTGGTTGAGCTTGAAAGTGGTTGGATGTCAATGAAAGCTAGTCTGTTGGGAGCCGTTGGTGAGGTATGTGGATGGACAAAAGGACCACCGAGGCACTCGGAAACATGGTGGTGGGATGTTGAGGTTGGAAAGAGGATTGACGAGAAGAGGAAGAAGTTCAAAGAGTGGCAGAAGGCGAAGGGTACGGGAGCAGAAACAGCAGAGCATGAAAGTTATAAGGCAGCCAGGAAGGCTGCAAAGAAAGAGGTAGCAAAGGCGCAGGAGGCATGTAGGAAAATGTTCGGAGAACGCTTGGATTCGGAAGAGGGTCAGAAAGCAGTATTCAGGATTGCAAAGCAGATAGCGAAAGAGAGGTGTGATGTGATGGGGGTGAGTTGCTTGAAGGATGAAGTGGGACAAATCGTTGTCGACCCAGATGGAATTAAAGGAAGATGGAAAAGATATATGGAAATGCTGTTGAATACAGAGAATGAATGGGATGGCAACATAGAGAGTAACCCAGTTTTAGGACCGGCAGAGAAGATAACTGAGAAGGAAGTTGAGGAAGCGATAAAAGCAATGAAGAGTGGAAAAGCGGGAGGGCCGACGGGAGTTGTGGGAGATATGTTGAAGGCAGCAGGAAGTTGGGGTGTGAAGAGAATGACAGAGATCTGTAATCTGGTGGTGAAAGAAGGCCGCATTCCAGTGGATTGGGAACTGAGTACCCTCGTCCCTCTATACAAGGGGAAAGGTGACCCTCTGGAGTGTGGCTCGTACCGAGCGATAAAGTTATTGGAGCATGGAATGAAGGTATTGGAAAGGGTGTTGGAGAGGAGGATAAGGAAGAAAGTGAAGATCGACGAAATGCAGTTTGGATTTATGCCAGGAAGAGGAACGACAGATGCGCTTTTCATTGTGAGGCAGTTGCAGGAGAAGTACATGGATAAGAGGAAGAAGTTGTTTTTTGAGTTTGTTGATCTGGAGAAAGCATTCGATAGGGTTCCACGCAAAGTATTGACATGGGCATTGAGGAAGTTAGGAGTGGAGGAATGGTTGATCAGAGTAGTGATGGCAATGTACAAAAGAGAGCTCATAGCTGTAAGGACGAAGGACGGGAACAGTGGTGAGTTTGAGGTGAAGTTGGGAGTGCATCAGGGGTCGGTACTAAGTCCACTACTATTTGTAGCTGTGATGGAGGTGCTGGCTCAGACCGTAAAGGAGGGTTTACCGTGGGAGTTGTTGTATGCAGATGATCTGGTGTTGATTGCGGAAAGTATGGATGGACTGAAGGAAAAGATGAACAAGTGGAAGGAATGTATGGAGACAAAAGGTCTGAAGGTGAATATCGGAAAGACAAAGGTGATGGCAAGTGGTAAAGCATGTGGTGAGGTGGAAAGAACTGGGAAGTGGCCGTGTGCTGTGTGCAGGAAGGGTGTCGGAGTGAACTCCATTCAATGTACAATGTGTGCTGAGTGGGTTCATCAAAAATGTAGTGGTCTGAGAGGGTCATTAACCAGTGTGGCAGCTACATTCAAATGTAAGGTGTGCACAGAGGGAGCTGCAGATGGAGGAAATGTTGAGTTGGATCTTGGAGACGGCGTGAAGCTGGAAGGTGTGAAAACATTTTGCTACCTCGGAGACATGCTGAATGGAGAAGGTGGATCAGACTCGGCAACGGTTGCTCGAGTGAGATGTGCATGGAAGAAGTTTCGGGAACTGAGTGGCGTGCTGATGAGGAGGAGAGTGTCGCTGAAGCTGAAGGGAAAGGTGTATGCTGCATGTGTGAGAAGTGTTATGATTTATGGGAGCGAGACATGGGTAATGAACGTAGAGCAGCAACGAAGGCTGGAAAGGGTGGAAATGCGAATGGTTCGATGGATGTGCGGAGTATCGTTGAGAGAGAGGAAGACAAATGATGAATTGCGAAAGATGATGGGAATATTGCCTGTGATTGATGCTGTGAAGAGGAACAGGTTGAGATGGTTTGGTCATGTATTGAGGAAGGATGAAAGTGACTGGTTGAGAAGAGTGATGGAAGTTAATGTAGAAGGAAGTAGAGGACGGGGAAGACCGAGAAAGACTTGGCTAAAGATGGTGGAAGAAGAAATGCGGGCAAGGGGGTTAACAAGGAGAGATGCAGAAAATAGGGCAAAATGGAGAAGATTGTCATGGGGACCGGACCGCAAGGCTAACCCCCGCTCTAGCAGGGAACATGGCCTTAAAATGCATGTTGTTGTTGTTTGATGTCATCGCTCAAATGGTCTGACAGCCATTTTGGATCAAAGAAAAAAAATGTTCAAAAACAGAAGAGTTCGCTCACACCAAGTTGACTGCGAAGGTAAGTATTCTATGAATACCATCTAGTTTGCAGTAGTATCCATTCGCTTGGGTATCAAGGTATTGAGGGAAGTGGGACAATAGTTGGATAAAAGGGATAAAGATGAATTAATCATCTCATCGGATAAAGACTACTAATGAGTGTTACTAATGATGTTGACCCCAATACGCTTTGCCTTTTAAACCCGCTTGTGCGTCTACGGTATACAAGTCTTTGTTGTCCGACAGATTTTCTGGTTTGACTGCACAATTTGACTTGTTCTTTGTAGTACTTTTGCGGGATGGAAAAATAACCATTTTGTGCATGCATTTATCCCTTCATCGTGTCCGGTTACCTTTTCAATGTCTGCATGACCGCTGAATGTTTCCAATATGCGGAGCAAATTATTTTTTATCTCATCGTTGTTCAGCAGTTCAGATCCTGGAAAAAAGACTCAAATCAGTTTGCTATCGAAGCAGGTATCATTTACATTTCAGATAATGTTTCCACTGACGAGGGTGAGGGGTAAACAGCAGTTCAACCTGTAATGGCATAAGAATCAAGATAGTTATTATTGTGTTTCTTATGCATTGGGTGAGAGCAGGATAATGCATCAGAAAGTACCAAAAACAAACCGGAGCAAAGACAATAAGGTATGAAGAGTAAATAAGAGGGCAGGACTGGTAGATAGTTCAGGTACAGTATGGACGAGTGATTGCATACACAGTATAGTGTATATGTGCATATGTGTTGTGAATGTGATGTCTGTGAGAGTGTCTTGTCAAAAGCTGAATGCGCTGTTCGTGTTTGTTCATCCATCCCTCTCGAACCGTCCTCACAACACAAACACACCATATGTATATGTATATGTATATGTAAATGCATATGCGTGGGCGTCGATGGGCGAGGGAAGGGGGGAACATCTCTCCTAGCCCCTCAATTTTTTGACGAGAGGGAGTTAACCCCACCCCACTTTCTACTCGAATATAACATAAAATGCATTGCTCTGTACAATCCACACAGGCCCAGATGCAGTATGTTCTCCAAATAAATCATCTAATTATATATCAATCAATATTAACTTTCCCCAACTAAATTATCTCTTAAATTGACACTGCGCTGGTGGCATTATTTAACAAGCATTCTGAGTATTGCGCTGCAATACATGTCCCCTACCAAAGTTCAAAGTGCCATAACTTTGTCAAAAATGATCGAATATGCAAATTTATGCACGGTTGATGCTGGATTTCAAACTTGATCTGAGGTATGCTGAGACACCTCGCCTCGTTGATAAGCCCCCAAGGTCGCTCCGTGGAGCGGCCTGCACGTGTTGCACTGTGTGAATTAAAAAATTACCAACTCACGGTCTGAGGTACTCGCGATTCAAGAGATATCCATTTAAAAAAAAAAAAATTTTTCGTTTAATTCACGATATCTGCCAAACCACGTGCCCTATCGCAAATTCCAAAAGGACAATTTAGTAGACTGACATGCTGAACAGGTTTGTGAAGTTTCCCCTCGATTGGATCAAAAATGAGGGAGGGGCTCCGTTTTAAAGGTTCATGCTTAAAAACGTCATAACTCTGAAACCATCAGTAATTTATTATATTTTTCGGTTCACGATCAATGATCGATGTGTATATATATGTTGCTCGGCTTGGCTCCGCCCCTCCGGAAAGCGCGCGTTGTGTCGCGCTGTTGACGTTCGCGAGACGAGGCTGAGGACGCGCGTGCGGCTTGAGGAGAACTCGAGAATAAACAAGAGATATCCATTTTAAAATATATTTTCGTTTAATTAACGATATCTGCCAAACCACGTGCCCTATCGCAAATTCCAAAAGGACATTTCAGTGCTGAACAGATCTGTGAAGTTTCCCCTCAATTGGATCAAAAATGAGGGAGGAGCTCGGTTTTAAAGGTTCATGCTTAAAAACGTCATAACTCTTAAACCATGTGATGCATGACGTCATGCTCGCTGACTTTTTTGTTCGTCATGGGTATGCGATTCTGCCTGCAAAGTTTGGCCTCGATCTGTTCAGCCGCTGCAGAGAAAAAGGGGTTTTCGTGTTTTCACGAAAAACAATATGGCGACCGAACCACGTGACCTGTGACGTGTGACGTCATAATTACCATTAAAATATTCTACAGACCAAGTCCCTCCTATGGTGAAAATTTGATCTCAATCGGTCCAATTATTGCAGAGACATTGGTTTTTAAAGGAAATTAAAACTTAAAATGGCACTGAGTTAAGGATCATCAGAATTATCAGAATTACCAAAGTTCAAGGTGCCATAACTTTGTCAAAAATGATCGAAACGTCGTGAAGTTCGAACCTGACCTGTAACTTATCATGAGGAAACCATGTGCCAAGTTTGAAATCATTCGCATTAAGCGTTTAGAAAGAAAGTCCGGAAAACTGTTCTTTGCGTGACGGACTGACGGACGGAGGGACGGAAGGACGGAGTGCAAACCTATAGTCCCCTCCGGTGTACACCGGTAGGGGACTAATAACAGAGAGCGGCATCGGCTCGTGCATGTCGTGCTGGATTTCATTGGTTGAAGCACGGAGTGCGTGGTGCACGCATGCGCTAAAAATGTACCACGTGGTTAGTGATTACTGAAAGTGTGACGTCGGTAAACATTCCCGCTGCAGTGCAGTGTAACTTTGTTCCTTCACGTTTTCTTCCGAAGGAGCCCCTTTGTTCGCCCAAAGTGAAATTGTTGCGAGAAAAGTTTATTTATTTCGTTGTTACATTGGACAAAGTGCTAACTGAGCCAGAATTGATTCAACTTTGGTGAAGATACGAATCCGGATCCGGATACAAGAGTTTTAAAATTCACAAGTGATTCTTCACCATTGAGTGATGGGGCCAAAAACGATACATGGGATGATATTTCAAAAATTGCGGACCACTTAGGACAAAACTTGGTGGATGAGTTGGTTTGGCAACAAGAACAAGCCAATTCGATTTTGGGTCAGGTCCGGATCCAGATCTGACCAATCAGAGGGATACAAAACGTAAACTGTTCACCTTGGCTGAGGTATGATCTCTAGTTTATAAGTGCCGTTCTAGTTTGTAAATGTTGTCGTCCAAACTTTATAGACGTACTCGTATTGTAATGGGACAGCACTGTACATACTTTATAGACGTACTCACATTGTAATGGGACAGCACTGTACATACTTTATAGACGTACTCACATTGTAATGGGACAGCACTGTACATACTTTATAGACGTACTCGCATTGTAATGGGACAGCACTGTACATACTTTATAGATGTACTCACATTGTAATGGGACAGCACTGTACATACTTTATAGACGTACTCATATTGTAATGGGACAGCACTGTACATACTTTATAGACGTACTCACATTGTAATGGGACAGCACTGTACATACTTTATAGACGTACTCACATTGTAATGGGACAGCACTGTACATACTTTATAGACGTACTCATATTGTAATGGGACAGCACTGTACATACTTTATAGACGTACTCACATTGTAATGGGACAGCACTGTACATACTTTATAGACGTACTCATATTGTAATGGGACAGCACTGTACATACTTTATAGACGTACTCACACTGTAATGGTACAGTCCTGTGTGATACTTTATAGACAATCAAACATTCGAAATAATACATAGTCAAATGCATTTTGTGGCCCCGCCCCATCAGGCTGATTGACAGCCGTTGTCCCGCCCACCCCTCTTGGTACTTCTTTGCCCAAAGCATAAATGTGCAGTTTGACCTACTTTTCAGGAATCCTTTCAAGTTATGAAAAAATTGGTGTCATGGACCTTCCCACTGTAATAATGCATTTGAACAAAGTACTGAGCTTAACTCAATGTTGAGTTACTGTCTGAAAAGAAGAATTACAGACGGGATTTTCTTTTTCTGTCAATTTTGAAGTTCAGCCATGCTGTCCAAACGTTTAACCCTTTGTGTGCTGCTGTCGCAGATTTGTGCCAAGATGAAAATTCTTTTTTTTGGAAAACCACAAAAAAATGTAATTTTTTATTGAAGATTTTGAAATAAACAAAAAAACAAGATGCATCACACAAACGGTTAATGAGTGTTCTTTGATGTGAAATCCTCCACAGATGACGGACTGGTAGGTACTTTTATAGGTTTACAAATTTGTATCTTGGTAGATTTTATTTTTTGAGGAATTGTGTCATTCCTACATAGGAAGTCTTCTGACTTCCTGATATATCGTCAATTCAATTTGAAGTTTGATATCAGATTTCAAATTTGTCACATATCAAATTAATGAAAATGCCAAAAAAAAAAAAAATCCCCAAAAAAAAAACATCTTCTTCATATCCCTTCAGAATAATTTTCCCAGAAAATGTCCCCCACCCCTACCCCCCCCCACCCACCCCTACCCCCCCCCCACCCCTACCCCCCCCACCCCCACTCCCCCACCCCCCAATATACATATACACAGCGATCAATGCCCCTGTGTATATGTATATGTACTCCCAGTACCTGGTGATGCCCAGCCCACCACACTGCTACAAGTACCACTGGCACATAGACAACCCCAAGCACCCCCATCACATGGACAACCCCAAGCACCCCATCACATGGACAACCCCAAGCACCACCAGCACACCCACAACCCCAAGCACCACCAGCACACAGACAACCCCAAGCACCACCAGCACACGAGCAACCCCAAGGACCACCAGCACACGAGCAACCCCAAGCACCACCGCCACGCGTACAACCCCAAGCACCACTGCCACTCGTACAACCCAAGCACCACCGCCACGCGTACAACCCCAAGCACCACCAGCACACAGACAACCCCAAGCACCACCAGCACATGGGCAACCCCAAGCACCACCAGCACATGGGCAACCCCAAGCACCACCAGCACATGGGCAACCCCAAGCACCACCAGCAGACGCACAACCCCAAGCACCACCAGCACATGGGTAACCCCAAGCACCACCAGCACATGGTCAACCCCAAGCACCACCAGCACACGCACAACGCCAAGCACCACCAGCACATGGGCAACCCGAAGCACCACCAGCACACAGACAACCCCAAGCACCACCGACAACCCCAAGCACCACCAGCACACAGACAACCCCAAGCACCATCAGCACACAGACAACCCCAAGCACCACCAGCACACAGACAACCCCAAGCACCACCAGCACACAGACAACCCCAAGCACCACCAGCACACAGACAACCCCAAGCACCATCAGCACACAGACAACCCCAAGCACCATCAGCACACAGACAACCCCAAGCACCACCAGCACACACACAAACCCAAGCACCACCAGCACATGGGCAACCCTAAGCACCACCAGCACACAGACAACCCCAAGCACCATCAGCACACAGACAGCCCCAAGCACCACCAGCAGACAGACAACACCAAGCCCCACCAGCACACAGACAACACCAAGCCCCACCAGCACATGGGCAACCCCAAGCACCACCAGCACACAGACAACCCCAAGCACCACCCGCACACAGACAACCCCAAGGACCACCAGCACATGGGCAACCCCAAGCACCACCAGCACACAGACAACGCTAAGCACCATCCGCACACATACAACCCCAAGGACCACCAGCACATGGGTAACCCTAAGCAGCACTAGTATAGTAACGACCCCAACCACCACTACCACGGGCCCACCGATGGTGCGTACCTCGGGAAGTGGAAAGTAAACGACGCAGAGCACGAAGCACACCTGAGGGGTTTTGCTCTGCACACAGCCGGGTCAGGCTCGTGATCAACCCGGACGAACTTGGACCTGTTTGGCTCATTGGTGAACATTCATATCAAGGTCTCACCACCACCACCATCTTCACGAGCCTCCACATGCCCATGTCGCCACAGCGTCACGAGTCCACGCTCCGCGTTCCACCGGCGTGCATCACGTGACCGAAAGTAACAAACTTTCGAAAAGTGTTCAACAAAATGCAGTTGTTGTTGTTTTTTGTTGTTGGAATTTCCTCATTTTTCGCTAAAACATGACGTAACATATACATAATCATGATAGTGCAAAATAAAACAGCATTATTAAAAAGAAAAGGGAGAAATAACCCAATATCCAAACTTTTCTTAATAATATTAATAATAATGTTTTGTTTTATTTTGTATTTAATATCATTATTAAGTGTACCGGTATGTATAATGTATGTATGTATTATGTACAATGTACCGGTATGTATCATGTATGTATGTATAATGTACCGGATTGTATAATGTATGTATGTATGTATCATGTATGTATGTACCGGTATGTATCATGTATGTGTGGGAGCTGTGCTCGCACGATAAAGCCAGACAAAATGGACGACACAGGCACGAAATTTCACCGAGCTATTTATTTTAGCTCAACACGAAAGAACTCAAAAGGCAAAAGCACTGAATCAGTCAATCAGCCCATCGAACTTGCGGCAATTTATAAGGCAAACTCAACACACAAAAAGCCACGCCTCTCAGGCGGGGCGTGGTATGCAAATAGGTAAGCCACGCCTCTCAACGGGGCGTGGTAATACCACGGTGGTATGCAAGACAAGTGTTCGCCCGGGAAAGGCAAGTCTGGACACGCCCGCCCGGGCGAGTCCGGACAAGTGACCGCTCGCCGGTTGCGTCATCGGCCGGTGCAAGGTAATTGTGCCATGCTTCCGGTAACCGCTACATGCGCCCCCCCAGAATTAACATGCACCGGGAGAGTCAGTTTGAGGGGGGTCCTGATGACCCGGCCGAAACGACCCCTGGCGATTCGTGTGGGGGTGGTAGGTGGCGTGGCGGTGGATGGTCGGGCGGGGGGCTTGGTTGACGGGGGACGGCCCCGTCGTGGAGGAAGGGCCAACCGTGGAGGTTGGTCGAGGTCCAAATGGGCCGGCTTGAGGCGGTCCACGGAGATGCGGTCCGGCTTGCCGCCGATGATGAATGACTTGTCGTCCCTCTTCAGGACCCAGAAAGGTCCATCGTACGGCGGCCGGAGCGGTCCCCGGTGTGCATCGTGCTGGATAAAAACGTACTCCGCAGTGCGAAGTGCTGGGGGGACGTGGGGTTGGGGGCAGCCGTGGTGGGACGTGGGCACGGGGGAAAATCTCCTGGCGGCCTCCTGGAGGACCGAGCGTTGGCGAGCCGCGGACCAGGGGCCGGTGGCGTCAGGGATGAATTCGCCCGGCACGCGCAGTGGCTGGCCGTAGACCAGCTCGGCGGTGGAAGCCTGGAGGTCCTCTTTAGGGGCCGTTCGGAGGCCCAATAGGACCCACGGGAGCCTGTCGGCCCAACCGTCTTCCTGGAGGCTGGCGCTGAGAGCGGCCTTCATCGAGCGGTGGAACCGCTCGCACAAGCCGTTGGCTTGGGGGTGGTAGGCCATGGTGCGGTGAAGCTTGACCCCCAAGGCCTGGGCGACTGCGCCCCAAAGCTCGGAGGTGAATTGCGGGCCTCTGTTGGAGGAGATGTCCGAGGGGGCGCCGAAACGGGCAATCCAAGTGCCAATGAAGGCCTGCGCCACGTCGGCGGATGTTGTTGATGCCAGCGGGACGGCCTCCGGCCACCTGGTGGTCCTGTCCACCATCGTGAGGAGGTGGGTGAAGCCCCGTGAGGAGGGAAGGGGTCCCACCAGGTCCACATTGATGTGAGCGAAGCGCCGCACGGGCACGTCGAATGGTGCCAACGGGGCCTGGGTGTGCCGGTGGACGTTCGCGCGCTGGCAGGCGACACAGGCATTGGCCCAGTCGTGGACATCTTTACGGAGCCCGTGCCAGACTAATTTCGCTGCCACGAGCTTCTGTGATGCTTTCCGGCCCGGGTGGGAAAGGCCGTGGAGGGCGTCAAAAATGTGCCGCTGCCATCCGGTGGGCACAATGGGGCAAGGTTGGCCCAGGGAAACGTCGCACAGGAGAACTGTGCCTGTGTCCTCGAAGTGGACGTCGGCCAACCACAGGCCTGTGTCCGCTGTCCGGAGGGCTTGCACCGTGGGGTCGGCGGTCTGGTCGGCCGCCATGCGGGCGAAGTCCACACCCAGGTGGACGGCGTTCGCGCCGGACCGGGAGAGGCAATCGGCCACAGCGTTGTCCTTGCCCGCAACGTGCCGGATGTCCGTCGTAAATTCGGACACGGCGGAGAGGTGGCGCTGCTGGCAGGCCGACCACGGCTCCATAACCTTGGCCATGGCGAAGACCAGGGGTTTGTGGTCCACAAACGCCGTGAACGGGCGGCCCTCCAAAAGATGGCGGAAGTGGCGAACAGCCAGGTAAAGGCCAAGGAGCTCGCGGTCGAAAGCGCTATACTTGCGCTCGTTAGGGCGAAGTTGCCGGCTGAAGAAGGCCAGCGGTTGCCAAGCCCCGTTCACCCACTGTTCATGCACGGCGCCCACCGCGTAGTCGGAAGCGTCCGTGGTGAGGGCGATGGGTGCGTCGAGCGCTGTGTGTGCCAGCATGGCCGCGTTGGCGAGGGCCAGCTTCGCGCCCGTGAACGCCGCGTCCATCTCTGTGGTCCAGGCGACGTCGTGCTTGGCCGGCTTGCCCCGGAGGGCTTCGTACAGGGGGCGCATGAGTTGGGCGGCGCGAGGCACGAACCGGTGGTAAAAATTTACCATCCCCAAAAATTCCTGTAGGGCCTTCATGGAGCGGGGGCGCGGGAAACTTGTGACTGCATCCACCTTGGTAGGCAGCGGGACGGCCCTGCGCTTCGTGATGCGGTGCCCCAGGAAGTCGACGGCCGTTACGCCAAACTGGCATTTCGCCGGGTTGATGATGAGGCCGTGCTGGCCGAGGTGCTCAAAAAGCGTGCGCAGGTGGATGAGGTGCTCCGCCCGGGAAGTGCTGGCGACGAGAATGTCGTCCAAGTAGACGAAAAGGAAGGTGAGGTCATGCAGCACGCTGTGCATCAGCCGTTGGAAGGCCTGGGCCGCGTTCTTAAGGCCGAACGGCATGCGAAGGAACTCGAAGAGGCCAAAAGGTGTAAATACCGCCGTCTTCGGCACGTCGGCCGGCCGGACGGGTACCTGGTGGTAGCCCCGAATGAGGTCGACCTTGGAAAAGATCACCCGCCCCGCCAAACGGGCAGAAAAGTCCTGTATGTGTGGTATCCGGTACCGGTCGGGGGTGGTGGCGTCGTTGAGGCGGCGGTAATCACCGCATGGTCACCATCCACCACCCGGTTTGGGCACGATGTGCAGGGGCGAGGCCCACACGCTATTCGAGCGCCGCACAATGCCCAATCGCTCCAGCGCGTCGAATTCCGCCTTCGCCACGGCGAGTTTGTTCGGGTCGAGGCGGCGAGCCCTGGCGTAGACCGGTGGACCTGTGGTCGGGATGTGGTGTTCGACGCCGTGCTTGACGGCGACGGCCGAAAACGTCGGCTGCGTGAGGGCGGGAAACTCGGCGAGTAGGCGGGTGAAATCGTCCACAGCCGGGAGCGCACAGGCTAGCTTGGTCGGAGCGGAGCCGCTCAATGAGCAAGCGAGCGAGCTGAAGGTCTCCGCGTTGATGAGCCGACGCCGTTTGACGATACCACCACCACGCCCCGTTGAGAGCCCATGCGCGCAAAGAAAATCTGCACCCAGCAAGGCCATGGGCACGTTCGCCGTGATGAAGTCCCACCTGAAGCGCTGGCCCCCGAAGCAGAATGCGACGCTGCGCAAACCGAAGGTGCGGATGGAGGAGCCGTTTGCGGTGACCGTTAAACACGGGGTGGAGCACCACATCCCCACGGTCGGGCCGCCGGTCTATGCCCGGACACGCCGACTCGAGCCCATGAAGCTCGCGGTGGCGAAAGCGGGGTTCGACAGGCTGGAGCGGCTGGGGATCGTGCGGCGCTCCAACAGCGCTTGGGCTTCTCCGCTGCACATCATGCCGAAGCCCGGCGGGGGATGGCGGCCGTGCGGGGACTACCGCCGGCTCAACGATACCACCACCCCCGACCGCTACCCGGTCCCACACATTCAGGACTTTTCCGCCCGGTTGGCCAACACGACCGTGTTTTCTAAGGTGGACCTCATCCGGGGCTACCATCAGGTCCCCGTCCAACCGTACGACGTCCCGAAGATGGCCGTCATCACCGCTTTCGGCCTCTTCGAATTCCTCAGGATGCCCTTCGGGTTGAAGAATGCGGCTCAGGCGTTCCAGTGGCTCATGGATAGCGTCTTGCGTGACTTACCTTTCCTGTTTGTCTACCTGGACGACATCCTAGTCGCGAGCGCGTCCCAGGAGGAGCACCTGCTCCACCTCCGCGTGCTTTTCGAACGCCTGGGCCAGCATGGCCTAATCATCAACCCCGCCATGTGCCGTTTCGGTGTCGCCACCATCGACTTCTTGGGGCACCGCATCACCGAGCACGGGGCCGCCCCTTTACCGGCCAAGGTGGAGGCGGTCAGGGATTTCCCCTGGCCCCGCACGATCAAGGGGCTCCAGGAGTTCCTGGGCATGGTAAACTTTTACCACCGCTTCGTGCCCCCACGTCGCCCAGCTCCTCCGCCCCTTGCACGAGGCCCTCCAGGGCAAGCCGGGCAATGGTGACATCGCATGGTCGGAGCCGATGGCCGCGGCGTTCGCGGCTGCAAAGCGGGCTCTGGCCGACGCCACCATGCTGGCGCACCCGGTGCCCGATGCACCGATCGCCGTCACCACCGACGCGTCGGACTACGCGGTGGGCGCGGTGCACAAGCAATGGGTGCGTGGTGCTTGGCAACCGCTGGCGTTTTTCAGCCGGCAGCTTCGCCCGCACGAACGCCGGTACAGCACCTTCGACCGCGAGTTGCTCGGGCTCCACCTGGCGGTCCGACACTTCCGCCATCTGCTGGAGGGCCGCCCGTTCACGGCCTTCGTTGACCACAAGCCCCTTGTGTTTGCGATGGCCAAGGTCGCCGAGCCATGGTCGGCACGGCAGCAGCACCACCTCTCTGCCGTGTCCGAGTACACGACGGACATCCGTCACGTGGCGGGTAAGGACAACCCGGTGGCAGATTGCCTTTCCCGGTCCGTCGTGCACGCGGTCCACCTCGGGGTCGACTATGCCCGGATGGCGGAGGCCCAGACCGCCGACCCCGGCGTCCAGGCCTTGCGGACCGCCATCACGGGCCTCCGCGTCACCGAGGTGCCGTTCGACGCAGCGGGCACGGCCCTCCTATGCGACGTCTCCCTCGGCCGGCCTCGCCCCATCGTGCCCGCTGGCTGGCAGCGCCCGGTGTTCGACGCCATCCACGGCCTGTCCCACCCTGGCGCGAGGGCATCCCAGAAACCCGTCGGGCAAAGTTTGTCTGGCATGGCCTCAGGAAGGACGTCCGCGACTGGGCCAGGACGTGCCTCGCGTGCCAGCGCGCAAAGGTCCACCGCCACACCCAGGCACCATTGGCCCCGTTTACGGTGCCCGAGCGGCAGTTCGACCACGTGCACGCCGACTTGGTGGGACCTCTGCCCCCTCACGAGGGTTCACCCACCTCCTCACCATGGTCGACCGCACCACACGGTGGCCGGAGGCCGTCCCATTGGCGGCGACGTCTGCGGCTGAGGTGGCGCAAGCCTTTATCGCCACTTGGGTTGCCCGGTTCGGTGCCCCCTCGGACATCTCGTCCGACCGCGGCCCCCAGTTCACCTCGGAGCTCTGGGCCACGGTGGCGCAAGGGCTCGGGGTGAAGCTACACCACACCATGGCCTACCACCCCCAGGCCAATGGCCTGTGCGAGCGCTTTCATCGCTCCATGAAGGCCATGCTCCGGGCCAGCCTCCGCGACGGCGGCTGGGTCGACAGGCTCCCCTGGGTCCTGCTGGGCCTCAGGACGGCGCCCAAGGACGACCTGCGCGCGTCCTCGGCGGAGCTGGTCTTCGGGCAACCACTGCGGGTACCGGGTGAATTTATCCCCGACTCCACGGCTCCTTGGTCCACGGCGCAACAGCGCTCCGCCCTTCAGGAGACCGCCCGGAGGTTCGCCCCGGTGCCAACGGCACACCACAGTTGCCCGCCTTCCCACGTCGCCCCGGAGCTTCGCACGGCAAAGTACGTGTTTATCCGGCACGACGTCCACAGGGCACCGCTGCGGCCCCCGTACGACGGGCCCTTCCGCGTGCTGGAGACCGGGGTCAAATTTTTCACGGTCGACATCGGCGGTGCCCCGGATCGCATTTCCGTGGACCGCTTCAAGCCGGCCCACCTCGATCCGGACCACCCCCCCGCCAGCAGCTCTGCCTCCGCATCGGGGCCGCCCCCCGGCACCCCCGCCAGCAGCGCTGCCTCCGCGTCGGGGCCGCCCCCCGGCAGTCGGACCCCCGGCACCCCCGCCAGCAGCTCTGCCTCCGCATCGAGGCCGCCCCCCGGCGGTCGGACCCCCGGCACCCCCCAGCCCCGCCACCCCCCAGCCCTGCACCCATCGGCAGGGGGCGTTTCGGCCGGGTCATCCGGTTTCCCTGCAAACTCACCCTTCAGGTGCGCGGGAATTCTGGGGGGGGCGCGTGTGGCAGGCACAAGGGGTAATAATTCCGCACACCAGTGGGTGGCGCGAACGCCCAGGCGGGGACCGATGGTACATGCCCCGCCCTTCGACCGAGCGGCCACACCCGGGGACTAGGCGTGGCCTCGGCACATATATGCGGCCTCTAAGCTCGAGCCCGCCCAGTGCTGCAGTTCGAGCTTTCATAATAAACTCTTTTGGTTTTATCAAACGCGTTGTGGCCTACCTCTTTGGCAAGCAAGTTGTGTGCGCAGCACCACACTTCACCGGTATGTATCATGTATGTATGTATAATGTACCGGTATGTATCATGTTTGTATGTATGTATAATGTACCGGTATATATCATGTATGTATGTATGTATGTATAGTGTACCGGTATGTATAATGTACCGGTATGCATCATGTATGTATGTATGTATAATGTACCGGTATGTATAATGTATGTATGTATGTATAATGTACCGGTATGTATCATGTATGTATGTATGTATAATGTACCAGTATGTATCATGTATGTATAATGTACCAGTATGTATCATGTATGTATGTATGTATGTATAATGTACCGGTAGCTATGTATCATGTATGTATGTATAATGTACCGGTATGTATCATGTTTGTACGTACGCTTTCAATTTTGTTGAAAATGTTTGTAACTTAGTTTGTAACCGCTGCATGTCCGACTTTGTGTCGAAAAATGAGCGTTTGCTGAGAGAGACTCGGATGAGATTTGTTACCTGCGATTGCATGGGCACGTGACTCGTTTTCCTGACGGTGATCCTGTTCAGCAGATTCTCAGCGAGGGAGCCTCGTGATTGGACGAGGCCGACCACGTGACTCGTGGTTGCAGCAGGTTGATCGGAATCTCAAGGAGATGGGGATGGACCAGGCGTTGACCACTTAAAACCCCTTTGACCCTTAAATTGAAACGAAATACGGTACTTTCCTGTTATCCCGGTCCTTTTACCTCAACGGTCTGTTTCCTAACGCTAACCCTAACTTTAAAATGCTGAGGTAAACAGTCCGGGGTAACAGGAAAGTACCCTAAATACTATTACTATTAGAACATACCCTTTAAAGTTTAAACCTTTAGAACCCTTAAGACCCTTATAGACCCCTTTAACCTCTTAGACCTTTATATACATGACACATCTCTCATCTCTGTACAATCCACACAGACCCGGATGCAGGATGCTCCCCAAATGCATCATCTAATTATGTAGATGTATATAATTATATATATATATATATATATGAGCGTTTGCTCATAAATATATATATATAAATTCGTTTATATATATAAATTCACTTTCCACAAATAAGTTAATGTTATCTCTGAAATCATGACTAACATTATTTAATATTTGGTGGGCATTATTTAATAATGTAATGGAAAACCAAATAGTGTATTGGAGTCATCAGGAGGAACCAAAGAGGTAAAGAGCAAAGATGGAGTCAGGAGGAACCAGAAAAGGTAAAGAGCAAAGATGGAGTCATCAGGAGAAACCAGAAGAAGTAGCGAGCAAAGATGGAGTCAGGGGGAACCAGAAGAAGTAGACAGCAACGATCTGGACCGGTTAACAGAGACCGGTATCGGCTCTTGCACGTCATGCTGGATTTCATTGGTCGCAGTAAGCACAGGCTGCACGGCGTGCACTGAAAATACATCACGTGATTAGCGATTGGTGAAAGTGTGATACAGGTAGACATTCTGATACAGTGCTGTGTTGCTTCAAGTTTTCTTCCAAAGGAGCCTCTTCACCCGCCCATTGTGGAATTTTCACGCACGAGAGGTTTATTTAGTTATTGTTGCATTGGAGATGAACGTGTAATTCGTGTGTCAAGGGTCCCCAAATGGCGGACCACGTCCCCATCCTTATCACAAGGTAATCGGAATCCATCGTGAAAAGGCCTCTGGTGTTTATCCATTCATACCAACACCCATCTAACAGTTGGTCCCCTCCACTTTTTGGTCAAAATAAGAAACCTACATACAGTCACGTGAAAAAGTAAGTACACCCCATGTAAAGTTTTGACTTTTTCAACATATTTTAACATACAGCTATTTGATCTTCATTTCAACAATATTGATAGTTAAAGGTGATATAATACAACAAATATCATGAAACATTTACATTTTGTAGTCCATTGTATAATTTAAATACACATAAATGCAAATTTTGCATGTGAAAAAAGTAAGTACACCCTTACATTTATCACAACTTCAAATACCTAAAATTCGAATCGGGTGCACCAGCTCAGGTGCAAATGATTAGAATTTCCTTAGAGAGGATCTTGGAGGAACCCGTCTTATTTAAACCTCAGACATTTAGTTTGGTTTGATATTTGTTGTTGAAGTGTGTGGCGTCACCATGCCGAGATCAAAAGAGTTCTCTGAGGCCTTCAGAAAGAAGGTTATAGATGCCTACGAGTCTGGGAAGGGATTTTAAAAGATCTCCAAACAATTTGAAATCAATCATTCGACTGTCCGGAAGATCATCTACAAGTGGAGAAGATTCCAAACAACTGCCAACTTGTTCAGGCCAGGCCGCCCCAGCAAGTTCAGCCCGAGAGCAGACCGCAAGATGCTGAAAGAAGTCTCTAAGGACCCCAGAATGTCATCACGGGACCTAGAGGTAGCTCTTGCCACTGTTGATGTCAATGTGCACGAGTCTACCATTAGAAAGAGGCTGCACAAATTTGATCTACATGGGAGGTGTGCCAGGAAGAAACCTTTGCTGTCCAGAAAGAACATCAGGGCAAGACTAAAGTTTGCCAATGAACACCTAGGCAAAGACCAGCACTTCTGGAACAATGTGCTCTGGACAGATGAGTCAAAGATAGAGCTATTTGGCCACAGTACCAGAAGACATGTTTGGCAAAAACGAAAGACAGCATTTGACCATAAGAACCTGATACCAACTGTAAAGCATGGTGGTGGAAATATTATGGTTTGGGGCAGCTTTCCTGCATCAGGGCTTGGGAAGCTCACCATCATAGAATCCACTATGAATTCTTCATTGTACCAGAGGGTGCTTGAGGATAATGTGAGGCCATCTGTCGGAAAGTTGAAGCTCAACCGAAGTCGGACCTTGCACCATGACAATGACCCTAAACATACCAGTAAATCCACCAAGGAATGGCTGAAAAGAAAGAAATGGAGGGTTCTGGAATGGCCAAGTCAAAGCCCGGATCTAAATCCCATCGAGATGTTGTGGGAGGATTTGAAACGAGCTGTGCATGCAAGAAACCCCTCAAACATTGCACAGCTGAAAGAATTCTGCATGGAGGAGTGGGCAAAAATTTCTCCCAGTCGATGTCAGGGACTGGTAGACAGTTATAAGAAACGCCTACTTGAGGTTGTTTCTGCCAAAGGGGGCAATACCATCTATTAGAGCCAAGGGTGTACTTACTTTTTCCACATGCGAAATTTGCATTTATGTTTATTTAAATTATACAATGGACTAAAAATATAAATGTTTCATGATATTTGTTATATCACCTTTATCTATCAATATTGTTGAAATGAAGATCAAATAGCTGTATGTTGAAATATGTTTAAAAAGTCAAAACTTTACATGGGGTGTACTTACTTTTTCACGTAACTGTACAGTACTCACAAAGGATTATGAAGCAGTTTTCCTTTCAATTGATTTGCACAGGTGGATTAACATTTTTTGAGGCCCTGAGCACAAAAAATATTTAGATGCAAAACATCACCAAAAACACGAATACATAAAAATGCATTAAAACATAAACTCCATTCAAAGTTACACTGAGTTAACAAAGGAAAGTTCATATAAAGGGGCGCCCTATATTTGACAAATAAGATACATTATTACTTATTCATGTAGCTGTATGAATCAAATTGGCGCCCATTTCTATGAACTTTTCTCGAGCATTACTTGGTTCCTCCTCAGAACACAAGGGTAGCCCAGCACGCACATGAGATTTTTTTTGAATGTCCCTTATTTTCTATTGTCTGGTATTTTCCACAAGCCATGGATTGTCCCTTCTTTTTTTTTTTTGTATCCAGAATCGAGGCTCATGTAAGAGCGAACACATTGAACATGAAAACATGCACAGACACATAAAACATACAATGAAGGGAGCGGGCGACAAAAGGGGGAGCGAGAGGGAAGCACACAAGCACAGCAACAGTAGAGAACAAGGACGTCGGTAGATCTGTGGAAGCGGGAGGGTTGGGGAGGAGGGAGTAGTTAACGGTATAAAGCAAATGAACACGACTTGGAATTTCACTACTAGGAATTTCAGGAAAGAAGTTGGGGATTGAAAAAGGCGGATTTGGGGTGTTTTAACGGGGGTAGAAAATATCAAGGTTTTGGATGGGGGAAGACAAGAGATGGTGGTGAACAGCTGTTTTAAAGACCTGGAGGGAGGAGAGGGATTGAAGAGAGTGTGGGATTTTCTTCCAGAGGTGGGAGGAAAGCGGATTGAAGGAGTGAAGGTGAGCAGAGAGTCTTGATTTTGGCAGTTTCGCCAGAAGAAGGTTGCTGGCAGATCTTGTGCATCCTGCAGGAATGTTTGGGGAACAGAGCAGGGGGAGCTAGGCCGAAGAGGAGTCGGAAGAAGACAGAAAGACCACCTACCTGCCTGCGGTGAGAAAGAGAAAGGCCGTCAGAATCAGCTTCATCGCGGGAGATTCCAATAATTCTGAATGCTTTGGTTTCAACTGAGAAGCTGACAAGCTGAGCTAGGTGTGAGGCAGGAGCACCAGCCCAGAGGGGAGAGCAGTATTCCATTGAGCTGTGGATAAAAGCTTTGTATGTGGTGAGGAGCTCAGATGTTCCCAGAAAGGACTTCGCACGACAGAGGATGCCCAATCGGCGACTCGCTTTGGAGGCCAGCTTGGAAATGTGGTTTCCCAGGAAAGATCATGGCAGATAGTGAGACCCAAAAGCTTTAGTGACAGAACTTCTTTAAGAGGATTGTTCAGAACGTAGATGGGACGGTTGTCCAGATGGTCTTTTCGGAAAGACAAAGTGAGAGTGTGAGATTTGTCAGGATTGAAAGACATGTTCCACTTATTTGACCAGTTTGTGATATTGTCCAGGCCTGCAGAGAGTGAAGAGGCTGCTGCCTGCCGATCTGAGGGTTGAGATATGGAGCGGCAGAGAGTGGAGTCATCAGCAAAGAGATAGAGGATTTTCCAGTCAGAGAGATCATTAATGAAGACCAGAAAAAGCACAGGGCCCAGAACACTGCCTTGAGGAACTCCAGCCTGAACAGGAAGGGGAGATGAGAGAACTCCATTCAAGGCCACACGTTGACTGCGACCAGAGAGGAAGTCCACAAGCCATGCGTGGAGATTTCCATGGATACCATCGGAGGAGAGTTTGGTGAGCAGAGCTGGGTGCCAGACTGTATCGAAGGCACGTGATATGTCAAGGGAGTCAGCTCTGAGTTCCTGTTTGGCATTGAGGACCTCCATCCAATGTTGAGACAGCAGAAGCAGCATGTCCAGAGTAGTGTTACCTGGTCTGAATCCAATTTGATTATCAGAGATCAAGCCATTGGAGAAGCGGCAGGATTTGATGTCAGAAGCGATGATTGATTCCATGACCTTGCTTGTTATTGGGAGCAGGCTGATTGGTCTGTAGTTGCAAGGATCTGTTTTTGGAGCTTTCTTGTGTAAAGCGGTAATGTTGGCTGATTTCCTAGCAGATGGCAGATGACCTTGAGCAAAAAAAAGGGTGAAATAGAGCGGCAGAGCAGGATTTTAGGACCTGTGGGCTGATGCAGTCTGGTCCAGTTGCCGAATCAGAGTCGAGATTTGACAGAAACTTCTCCACCTTGTCGGCAGGGAAGGACACAGATTCCAGGAGCTGCTGGGTTCGACTGGGTAAGGTGGCTACAGAGAGTGATGGGTTTGGGACACAAGATTTTGAGGCAAACACAGAGTTGAGGCATTCGTCTTTTTCACGTGCAGTGTCAGCTGTGTAGCCATTTGTGGTAAGGGAGGGGATGTAAGTGGAACAAACACCCGAAACAGATTTGGCCAGACACCACCAGGATTTGGAGGAGGGAGACAGGTTTGAGAGTTCAGTCTTGAGAGCAGAGATATAGTGCTTCCTGGCTTTCTGGAGGGTAGACACACATTTGTTCAGAGCTTTGTGAAAGGAACTGAGATTGCCTTCAGTTGGATTTGCCTTCCAAGAGGCAAAGGCATGTTGTTTCATGGCAACTGCGTCACCACAAGCGTCAGTGTACCATGGACGGGAGGAAGTATGACAACTGAAGACGACATGGGATAAATCTGTGCATGAGAGAGAGCAGTTTATTTTGGAAGAATTCCCAGGAAGAGTTGATGTCAGAGGCAGTAGAGATGGGAGACCAGTCGAGATGATTGATGGCTGCTTGAAGACCATGCCAGTCGGCCTGAGTGAAATGTCAGACTCGTCGACGCTGAGGAGGCTCTCTGAGAATGGCCAGAGAGATGTCCACTTTAACAAGCAAATGATCAGAAGAACCGATTGGAGCAGAAGAACAGCAGCACCCATTTGCAGGGAAGTTTGTCATAACCAAGTCTCGAAGAGAATATGCTCTATTGACTGAGATCCGGGTCGGGAAATTGACAGATTGTGTCAGTCCCAATGAATCGCAGAAGTCCTTTGCCGAGGTGCAATGGCTGGTGCAAGAGGTACCCACACTCAGCCAGCTGGCATGATGACAGTTGAAGTCAACACATATGAAGAAGAGAAAGTTGGGATGAGTGGATAGAAGTTGGTCCATGTTGTCGGACAGGGAGATGTAAATGGAGTCATCACTGTTTGGAGGATGGTACAGAACACATATGAACAAAAGGTGGGAGCGGAGAGGAAGCTGTAGCCCCAGGTACTCCTGGGGTGGGATGGAGAGAGGGCAGGGCAAGGAGAGTGAGGAAGAGAGTTTTCAATAAAGATCGCAACCCCACCACCAGGACGAGCCTCAGGTCTATCATTCTGGAGGAGGGAGTAACCAGGAAGATATATTAAGGAATCAGAGACATCTTGAAGGAGGAAAGTTTATGTGAAGCAGATTAAGTCTGGTTTGTCAGAAGCAACCTGTATGGAGAGATAAATCAGGTTTGAGCAAAGGCCCCGGATGTTTGAAGCCCATACCGTTAAGGAAGAGGTAGGGGGAGCATCGGGTACAGGACAGGGGAGGGGTCGGGTAAGATGAGGGATGAGAGTGGGAGGTAGGGAGAGCTGTTGATAGTGTGTCAGGGATTGCAGAAGAGTTAGGAGAAAGGGAAGGATGAGGAGGACCAAAGTTTTAATGGTGATGGGATGAGGCACATTGAGGTGTTGTTTGAGGGGGGGGGGGGCAGTAGAGCAAAGTAGAAGGTTGGAGGAGGTGGAGGTATGAGATGGAAGGGAGAGGAAGTGGGGAGGAGGCAGCTTTGAGGAGGAGGGGGAAGTGGGGAGAAAGATGGTAGGGGGGAGATTCGAAGGGGAGGGGTGGGGGGGGAGTTTTTAAGGGGAAGGGTAAAGGGGGAGTTTGAAGGGGAGGGCTGAGGGGGAGTTTTGAAGGGGAGGGGTGAGGGGGAAGTTTTGAAGGGGAGGGGGGAGTTTTGAAGGGGATGGGTTAGGGGGGAGAATTGAAAGGGAGGTGTGAGGGGGGAATTTTGGAGGGGAGGGGTAAGGGGGGAGTTTAGTAGGGGAGCGGTGACGGGGGAGTTTAGAAAGTGGACGATTAATGACAAACGAACATTTATTACAAACTGGGTTTATTGTGATTTTCAAGTCAGAGATCCGTTTGAAAACGATAGAGCAGGGATGGAATGAAGGTGAGTTTAGAGAATGTAGAAAGGAAGGACTGTAAGAGATGAATTTTTTTTTTTTAATGGAATGAATTGAAGAGGAAATTGAAAGAAGCCTTTTAAATGGGAAGAAAAAACAGCGTATTGTAATAAACCACTGAATAAAACACTGCAGGGGAAAGTTTAAACATATTTGAATAATATTTAAACAAAACCGTGAAAAAACAAGCGTTACGCCTAGGTCCCCCGTCGGGGAAGTGATGTGAGTTAACAAAGTGGAAGACGCAGAAAACATGCTATGATATGAAATTTCGCTCACAAGGTTCAGACATACATGGAGGCGGCCATCTTGGATTTTGACGTGGCGACCCAATTTTCAATAGCGTTCTTCCTTATGCCTAGATACACCCACACACCAGATTAGAAGTTGGTACTTCGCTTATTTTTCAAGATATTCCGCTCACAAGGTTCAGACGTACATGGCGGCGACCATCTTGGATTTTGATATGGCGACCCAATTTTCAATAGCCTTCTTCCTTATGCGTAGAAACACCCACACACCAGATTAGAAGTTAGTAGTTCGTTTATTTTTCAAGAGATTTCGCTCACAAGGTTCAGACATATATATGGTGGCGGCCATCTTGGATTTTGACGTGGCGACCCAATTTTCAATAGCATTCTTCCTTATGCCTAGATACAACCACACACCAGATTAGAAGTTGGTACTTCGCTTATTTTTCAAGATATTTTTCTCACAAGGTTCAGACATATATATGGTGGCAGCCATCTTGGATTTTGACGTGGCGACCCAATTTTCAATAGCCTTCTTCCTTATGCCGAGATACACCCACACACCAGATTAGAAATTGGTACTTCGCTTATTTTGAAAGATATTCAGTGCACAAGGTTCAGACATACATGGCGGCGGCCATCTTGGATTTTGACGTGGCGACCCAATTTTCAATATGGTTCTTCCTTATGGCTAGATACACCCACATACCAGATTAGAAGTTGGTACTTCACTTATTTTTCAAGATATTCCACTCAAGGTTCAGACATACATGGCATCAGACATACATGGCGGCGGCCATCTTGGATTTTGACGTGGGTTGCACCCACACACCAAATTCGAATGCAGTCCTTCGCTTACGCACGCACGCACACACGCATGTACGCATGCACGCACACACGCATGTACGCACGGACGGACACATGGACGGAGGGGAAAACCATAGTCCCCCTTTCGCTCCGCGGTGCGACGGGGTACAACAATCTGGGGAAAATCCCTGAAGAGGGCGTGGATCTGAGAAAGAAGGAGAAAGGGTTGAATGAGTATGGTGGAAACTAGAGTTGGAAAGGTGAGTATCGGCTGGAGAGGAAGAAGAAAAAGGAGATAAAGGGGGCAGAGAGAGACAACAGCACACGTGGGTGGGGCCCGCGAGGAGCGAAGGAAATAAAAAAAGGTTTGGTTTTTTTTGCATTTAAAACGTTAGACAAAGAGTAAGATGTTCGGGGAGATAGGGGGAGAAAAGAAAATCAAAGAAACAAGCAATACAGGTGGGGGGGGGGGGGGGGGGTAGGGGAAGCCTCAAGAGACAAGGCCGCGGGTGCGAACAGAAAACAATTAATTATACACAAGTTTGCACGAGCTACAAACCAAGACTAACTCGAAACACACAGTAACACATAAACAATAAAATAACGAGTGGAAATTTGACAAGGACAGGAATGGGAAAATACTTAAACTTTGGTGACATGGAGAGCTCGAAGGACGCTTCTTCACCAGAGGAACCGGAAGTGGAAGTTCAAGCGGAAGTTTGTATCCACTGATAGGCCGGATCTGGATTCGGACCTGAACCAAAATCTAATCGGCTTGTTCTTGTCACCTAACCAACTCATTCACCTAGTTTAGTCTTTAGTCATAACTCATCCATAACTTTTAAAAATATCATGTTATATATCGCTTATCACCGATCACTCAATGGTGAATAAATCACTTACAATTAAATAATTCTCATATCCGAATTCATATTCAGATCTTCACCATAATCGAATCGATTCTCCCTTGTCAGACACCCAACCGGTCCACCAGGTTTCATCCAAATCCGTGCATAACTTTTTGAGATATCCTGCTATGTATCGTTTTTGGCCCTATCTCGCAATGGTGAAGAAACACTTAAAAAATTACACTAGCCGGATCCGAATCCCGATCTTCACCAAAATCTAATCATTTCGTCCGTGTCACACACACGACCTCTCTGCTAAATTTCGTCAGAATCCGTCCACAACTTTTTGAGATATCTTGTTCACAAACATACAGACAGACAGACAGACAGACAGGTGTGAAAACAACCTCTACCCACCTTTGGTGGCAGAGGTAATAAATAAATAAATAAAAACTGTTCAGCCTGGCTGAGGTATGCTCTCCACCAAGTGCCGTACTAGTTCTGTCTGTTTGTGTGTCAATCGCCTACAGGTCACTATTCTAATATGATCATCAAGAAACGTTACCAAGTTGTAGAGGTAGTCACTACTGAGAAGCCTATCAATTATGAGGTCAAAGGTCAGAGGTCAAACTTCAAAAATCAAATTTCATCTTAAAAATAATCAATTTCCATCTGATTGACCCGAGCTTTGATTAAGATGGTCAATTTTAATAGCGAAGTGGGCAATTTTATGTATCCATGGCAAGTTTTGTTTTTTTTTGGGGGGGGGGGGGGGTGGATTTTGCAAGTATCGTGCTCTACACGACGTCCTTCTTGTTTATTTATTAGACATACGAATATGAACACGAAAAATGAACACTCGTTTTACTCTGCACATCACGTGCAGAGAATTTCACCTCCCTGCACCTTGTATTTATTGTTATTTTAAAAAACACTTCTGTACACCACCCTTGAGGCCACCGTCTACATTACCAATAGAAGAGGCATAATTGCTCTTTTATAGAAAATGTTTTTCGAGTTTGTTTATCCTCAAAAATAGACGATAGTGAACTTTTAACAAAAATAGACTATAGTGACTATAGTGAAGTCAAACGTTTAACACATTCGTGTTAAAAGTTTGTTCTTTAAAACCCGAATCAAATCATCATGAAGGGGGACAGACATCTGTACAAACACACAAACAGGCATTGTGTTTTATGTGGTAGATTGCCCTTTCTTTATGCCATTGTAGTGCTTTTGTGAGGTTGCCAATCCAGCACTTTAGTCGTTCAACGTATTTACTGTGCTGCTGATTCAATTCCATATTGGACATCACAATGTATAACTTTTTAACCTCAATAACAGTGGCAAAAAAATTTCTACCCCCGCTAATTTCGGTCCCCTTGTGTTTTATACCTCTCCCCCCCGCCCTCCCCCTCCCACGCCTCCTGCCCCCAAGCCCTCTCCCTCCCACACTTCTCCCTGCTCTCAAATGTTGTGGTTGTGTGCTTCCCCTTCTCTCCCCATCTTGTCTTCCGCTCCCTCTTTTTGTGTGTTTTGTTTGTCTGGTTGATTTGTTTGTGAAATAAATGTTAGCTCTTTCACGAGCCTCGATTCAGTATACAAAAAAAACAAAAACAAAACAAAAAAAAACATAAATGTGGTTCCCAAGAAGTGGAAGATTTATTTTTCCGAGTTTCAGAACTTTCCTGTTGCACACACTCTGAATAATGGTGATGGAGTTTTTCATGTGCTAACAGACTGACGATTGTCCAATCGTCAACAAATAACGTCAAACAAAACGAGCCACGTGATTGTAATGATTTTGTGTTTACATCAGTGTTCGCTTCATTTGAAGAGTTCCCTGAACATTGAGGAGGCTTAACTTGTATTCCAAGCAGGTCTGCTCTCTCTCCCGAAGGCGCATCAATTATAAGCATGAACATTGCGAAATGTCAGCGCCTGGCAACGCACCCTGGGATAGAAAGAACGATCAGAATCTCAAACTTATCTCTCAAGAGGTGCTTTAGAGGCTCAAAAAGTTCAATCAACAATCAGAACGCTTCGTATTTGAAAATCTTGTTGTTTTCCGAGTTAATTAAGTTCCAAGATGTGAGTTCAGGCTAATGGACGGAGTAATGACCATGGGATGCCCCCACCAGTGCCCCCCACATTCTCCCACCACCCCCCTCTCGCCCCCACCTCTCATATGCCTCCTGGACGGCTTCCCGAGAGTGTGTGCGAGTCGAGAGGCGCATTGTGCTGAGATTTTCTCAACCATTTTCATGTGAATTCCGTGCTCAAGTCAACATGATGACGTGCTCGGAAAAGTTCACGAAAGCTACAAACGTGTGCATTGGGGTAAGGAACGTAAGACATTGTTTGCACAAAGTTTGCGCACTTCAGTTATCTCATGCTCTTTGCTCCTTTTCTTTTTTTTGAAACATCTTGCTCTCACGATTACATATACTGGGGCAAAAACAAAAATACATCCATCACACATGTGATAATATCAAAAAGGTAACATTTTCCTTTTTTTTTTTACATCGGTTTTAACCAAATCATCTTACTTCGTCCTTTTTACAACTTTTAAACGAAGAATTGAATAACCGCCCATTTTATTTAACTCATTCCATTGTAAAGTTTCATTAGTTTGTAATTTGATCGGGGGATTATGTACTCGAGTTAATAGAAATAACTAAAAAGAGCAGTAAAAGATTGCAAACCCTCAACTTGTCTTGTGCAGGGTTTGTGTGGTTTTATCGATGTATTTTACAGGTGCACTTGCATTCTAATTGTACGTACTTTGTAGATGTACACACATTGTAATTGCACTACTTTGCAGACGGACTCACATTCTAATTGTACATACTTTGTAGACGTACTCACATTCTAATTGCACATACTTTATAGACGTACTCACATTCTAATGGTACATACTTTGTAGACATACTCGCATTCTAATTGTACATATTTTATAGACGTAGTCACATTCTAATTGTACATACTTTATAGACTTACTCACATTCTAATTGTACATACTTTATAGACGTACTCACATTCTAATTGTACATACTTTATAGACTTACTCACACGCTAATGGTACATACTTTATAGACGTACTCACATTCTAATTGTACATACTTTATAGACTTACTCACATTCTAATTGTACATACTTTATAGACATACTCACATGCTAATGGTACATACTTTATAGATGTACTCGCATTATAATTGTACATACTTTGTAGACGTGCTGACATTCTAATTGTACACACTTTATTGATGTACACGCATTCTAATTGTACATACTTTATAGACGTACTCACATTCTAATTGTACATACTTTGTAGATGTACTCGCATTCTAATTGCACATATTTTATAGACGTACTCACATTCTAATGGTAAATACTTTGTAGACATACTCGCATTCTAATTGTACATACTTTATAGACGTAGTCACATTCTAATTGTACATACTTTATAGACGTAGTCACATTCTAATTGTACATACTTTATAGACGTACTCACATTCTAATTGTACATACTTTATAGACTTACTCACATGCTAATGGTACATACTTTATAGACGTACTCACATTCTAATTGTACATACTTTATAGACTTACTCACATTCTAATTGTACATACTTTATAGACATACTCACATGCTAATGGTATATCCTTTATAGATGTACTCACATTCTAATGGTACATACTTTATAGATGTACTCGCATTATAATTGTACATACTTTGTAGACGTGCTGACATTCTAATTGTACACACTTTATTGATGTACACGCATTCTAATTGTACATACTTTGTAGACGTGCTGACATTCTAATTGTACATACTTTATAGACGTACTCACATTCTAATTGTACATACTTTGTATACGTACTCACATTCTAATTGTACATCCTTTATAGACGTACACTACCGGTCAAAAGTTTTAGAACACCTCAATTTTTCCAGTTTTTATTGAAATTTAAGCAATTCAAGTCCAGTGAATAACCTGAAATGGTACAAAGGTAAGCAGGAAGACAGACAGACCATTATAACCCTTAAAAGTGTAGGTCTTTCCTTTGGAGAAATTGCAAAGAAAGCCAAGATGTCAGTGAGTACAGTTTCCTACACTATCAAAAGGCACTTGGAAACGAGAAAACTCTGACAGGAAGAGGTCTGACAGACCCAAAGCCACAACAGAATCAGAAGACAAGTTTCTGAGAGTTGACAGCTTGCGTGATAGGCGGCTCACAGGACAACAGCTTCAAGCACAGCTTAACACTGGTCGAAGTAAGCAAGTCTCAGTTTCAACTGTGAAGAGAAGACTTCGAGCTGCAGGTTTGATAGGTCGAGTTTTTTTTTTTTGTGTACAGAGTCGAGGCTCGTGAAAGAGCTAACAAACAAATCAAACAAACAAAGTATATAAAAAGGGGAGCGGTCGACAAGATGGGGAGAGAAGGGGAGGAAGCACACAAACACAACAAAAGTGGCGGTAATAAAGCCATTGCTAAGATGGCAAAATAAGAAAAAGAGGCTTGCCTGGGCCATGAAGCACCGCCAGTGGACTACTGAACACTGGAAGAAGGTCTTATGGACCGATGAATCAAAATTTGAAATCTTTGGTTCATCACGCAGGGTTTTTGTATGCCGTCGAGTAGGCGAAAGGATGGTTCCTCAGTGTGTGACACCAACTGTCAAACATGGAGGAGGAAGCGTGATGGTCTGGGGCTCTTTTTCTGGATCCAGAGTCGGCAACTTGCACAGAGTGACTGGCACCATGAACCAAAAGGGCGACCACAGCATTTTGCAGCGCCATGCAATACCCTCTGGTATACGCCTAGTTCGTCAGGGGTTCATCCTACAGCAAGATAATGACCCTAAACACACCTCCAGGCTACGTCAAAACTACCTTCGAGGAAAAGAACAAGACGGTAGGCTTCAAATCATGGAATGGCCAGCACAGTCTCCAGACTTAAACCCCATCGAGCTGGTTTGGGATGAACTGGACAGAAGGGTGAAAGTAAGCAACCTACAAGTGCAACACATTTGTGGGAACTTCTGCAACAGTGTTGGGAAGAACTTCCCGAACAATATTTGATTTCATTGTAGAAAGAATGCCACGAGTGTGTTCGGCGGTTATATCTGCAAAAGGTGGCTACTTTGCTGAGTCAAAAATTAAAATAAAATTTTGTTAAATAAAATGATTCTATGATTTCTTTTTTTTATCTCCAATTGTTTATTTGTTCTATGCTTAATTTCAGAGTACATTGAGACATTAAACTGCATAAATTTCAATAAAAACTGGAAAAATTGAGGTGTTCTAAAACTCAGTGTACTCACATTCTAATGGTACATACTTTATAGATGTACTCGCATTATAATTGCACATACTTTGTAGACATGCTGAGATTCTAATTGTACACACTTTATTGATGTACTCGCATTCAAATTGTACATACTTTGTAGAAGTGCTGACATTCTAATTGTACATACTTTGTAGACGTACTCACATTCTAATTGTACATACTTTGTAGACGTGCTGACATTCTAATTGTACATACTTTGTAGACGTACTCACATTCTAATTGTACATACTTTGTATATGTACTCGCATTCTAAATGTACATACTTTGTATACATACTCGCATTCTAATTGTACATACTTTGTATACGTACTGACATTCTAATTGTACATACTTTTTATATGTACTCGCATTCTAATTGTACATACTTTGTATACATACTCGCATTCTAATTGTACATACTTTGTATATGTACTCGCATTCTAATTGTACATACTTTGTATACATACTCGCATTCTAATTGTACATACTTTGCATACGTACTGACATTCTAATTGTACATACTTTTTATATGTACTCGCATTCTAATTGTACATACTTTTTATATGTACTCGCATTCTAATTGTACATACTTTTTATACATACTCGCATTCTAATTGTACATACTTTGTATATGTACTCGCATTCTAATTGTACATACTTTGTATACATACTCGCATTCTAATTGTACATACTTTGCATACGTACTGACATTCTAATTGTACATACTTTTTATACGTACTCGCATTCTAATTGTAGGCTACACATTTTGTACTTTGTACACGTACTCGCATTCTAATTGTACATACTTTATCGACGTACTCACATTCTAATTGTATTGCATCAAATCCAATGGAAATCACTGCTAAATTATCAAGCTTGTCTCACTCTGAAAGGACAATGCTTTGGAGGTTTTTATGACGTCACCATACAATAACATACCACGAAACATCACTATAATCTGCAGGAATATTTCTTATCAAAAATGGCATTGAATTGTTGATTTTATCTCATTACCTTCACTCCTCAAAATCAGTTCAACTATCTTTGCCTTATCACCTTTTCCTGACACCTTTGGAATGTTTTGTTCAACCCTTACATCACATTCATCTAAAGAAATCAATGAGATGTCCCCATGTTGACGCAGGTGGTGATGTGGATCATTGCCGGAGCCAGCATTTACCTTGGAAGTGTACAACCTGCAGACATGGGCTACTTGAGGTGTGCAGGAGCTACGGTGAGATGATTAAATGGTGGAATGTTGATGGATCTTCTGCGGTTTATGCACATGACATCAAATGTTACTTTATTCAAAGTCGAACACTTTTGGTTGGTTGACATATTAGTTCATTACAACATACTAATTCTTTCCTCCCCATTCGTTCTTCCAATTAACCATCAACCTTCCCAAATCATTCAATGCATCCACAACTTTGTAACATCTACACCAATCTTGAGTAAAATTTCAGAAATCATGGGATATTGTAGCTGCTTATGATTCGAGATGATGAGTACTTTTGTTTCTCAGTGATATCATATCTCTAATCTTGCATCTGACATGTTATTCAGACATTAACAATCTAATGATGTTTCTCCGCAAAGAAGACAATATGGTGATAGTAAAGCGCGGCGTTACGCGCGCTGCTTGTGAGCAAGGAGGAAGCGGACAAGCGGTAACATATAAACGTCTTTATTGTAAGACTACACTGTAACACTGAACTCCTCCGGGCTGGTCGCCCGGTGTATATCATGAGGCCACGCCTACCCCTCGGGCGTGGCCACCGCCCACTTGGTGCGTGGAATGATGTCACCACGCCAGTGGGCTTTTGTGTCCGCCACACGCGCCCCCCCAGAATTCCCGCGCACCTGGAGGGCCAGTTTGCGGGGCAGACGAATGACCCGGCCGAAGCGCCCCCTGGCGATCGGCGGCGTCCGGGGTGCAGGGATACCAGGTGGGATGCCCCTGGCTGCCCCTGGGATGGGTGCAGGACCGGGGGGCGCCGTGGCGGCGGGGCTGGGCGGTGCCGGGGGTCCGCCCGCAGGAGGGCGGCCCCGACGTGGGGGTCGGGCCACTGGCGGTGGATGGTCCACATCGAGGTGGGCCGGCTTGAGGCGGTCTACCGAAACGCGGTCAGGAGTACCGCCGATGTCCAGGGTGAAGTGCTTCGCCCCGGTCTCCAGCACGCGGAAAGGCCCGTCGTACGGGGGCCGCAGTGGTGTCCGATGGGCATCGTGGCGGACGAAGACGTACTCCGCCGTGCGAAGCTCCGGGGCGACGTGCGTCGGTGGGTGCCCGTGGCATGCCGTTGGCACCGGGGCGAACCTCTGGGCGGTCTCTTGCAGAGCGGAGCGCTGCTGTGCCGCGGACCATGGTGCCGTGGAGTCGGGGAGGAACTCGCCCGGCACCCGCAGCGGTTGCCCGAAGACCAACTCCGCCGCGGATGCGCGCAGGTCCTCCTTGGGCGCCGTCCGGAGGCCCAGCAGGACCCAGGGGAGCCTGTCGACCCAGCCGCCGTCGCGGAGGGTGGCCCGGAGCGCGGCCTTCAATGAGCGGTGAAATCGCTCACACAGGCCGTTAGCCTGGGGGTGGTAGGCCGTGGTTCGGTGCAGCCGGACCCCGAGCCCCTGCGCAACCGCCCCCCAGAGCTCCGAGGTGAACTGGGGGCCGCGGTCGGATGAGATGTCTGAGGGGGCGCCGAACCGGGCGACCCAGGTGGCGATGAAAGCCTGCGCGACATCGGCCGCCGTTGTCGACGCCAAGGGCACGGCCTCCGGCCACCGGGTGGTGCGGTCCACCATGGTGAGGACGTAGGTGAAACCCCGCGAGGGGGGCAGAGGTCCCACCAGGTCCACGTGGACGTGGTCAAACCGGCGTTCCGGCACCGTGAACGGGGCCAACGGGGCCTGGGTGTGCCGGTGCACCTTGGCGCGCTGGCACGCGAGGCACGTCCTGGCCCAGCCGCGGACGGCCTTCCGGAGGCCATGCCAGACGAACTTGTCGGCGATCAGCCTTTGGGAGGCCCTCACGCCCGGGTGGGACAGGCCGTGGATGGCGTCAAACACCTGGCGCTGCCAGCCCGCGGGCACAATGGGGCGAGGACGCCCGAGGGAGACGTCGCACAAGAGGGCCGCGCCCGCGCCGTCGAACGGCACCTCGGTGACGCGGAGGCCCGTGACGGCGGTCCGCAAGGCCTGGACGTCGGGGTCAGCGGCCTGGTCCGCTGCCATCCGGGCATAGTCGATGCCGAGGTGGACTGCGTGGGCGACGGCCCGGGAAAGGCAATCCGCCACCGGGTTGTCCTTCCCCGCGACGTGCTGGATGTCCGTCATGTACTCGGACACGGCCGAGAGGTGACGCTGCTGCCGGGCCGACCACGGCTCGGTGACCTTGCCCATCGCGAAGATCAGCGGCTTGTGGTCGACGAAGGCAGTGAACGCCCGGCCCACCTTCTCGGCGGGGGCCGTCAAGCACGGGGTGGCCCATCACATCCCCACCGTCGGGCCACCGGTCTACGCCCGGGCACGCCGCCTCGAGCCGACGAAGCTCGCCGTAGCTAAAGCGGTGTTCGCTACGCTGGAGCGGCTCGGCATCGTGCGGCGCTCCGAGAGTGCCTGGGCGTCGCCGCTGCACATCGTGCCGAAGCCCGGCGGGGGATGGCGACCGTGCGGGGACTATCGCCGTCTCAATGGGGTCACCAGTAAAGCGCGGCGTTACGCGCGCTGCTTGTGAGCAAGGAGGAAGCGGACAAGCGGTAACATATAAACGTCTTTATTGTAAGACTACACTGTAACACTGAACTCCTCCGGGCTGGTCGCCCGGTGTATATCATGAGGCCACGCCTACCCCTCGGGCGTGGCCACCGCCCACTTGGTGCGTGGAATGATGTCACCACGCCAGTGGGCTTTTGTGTCCGCCACAATAGCAGTGTTCCTGTAGTGCCTCGACTTCCCACACTTGCATACAAACTAATGTCGAACCAAGACAAATTGCCCAGCTTAGTTCACACTGATGGAAACATGATGACACAGAATCAACGTGTTTATGTCTTAACAGAAACTTGATAATGCCGAGTCATCATCACAATCTCATTATAACTTGAATGAGGAAACACGCACGCACGCACGGGCACGCACGGACACACACACACACACACACACACACACACACACACACACACACACACACACACACACACACACACACACACACACACACACACACACACACACACACACATATATATATATATATATACAGTGGAACCTTGACTTACGAGTTTAATCCGTTCCGTGACTGAGCTCGTAACTCAAATTGCTCGTATCTCAAATCAAATTTCCCCATTGAAATGCATTGAAATGCTATTAATCCGTTCCAGCCCGCCAAAAACCACACCAATTTTTTTTTAAATATACAGTATATATAAAAAATATCTCGCGCTTTATATTTCACCTGTATGCAGCATACAAGCTGGCAGGATGGCCTGGACTGGAGGTACGCACACTTGACTCTAAAGTCTAAACTGTCCAGCCTGGGTTTGAATCCCGACCCAGCTATAACCTGTCATGGGTGAATCACAGGTAGGGTGATTCATCAATGTGTGTATCGCTAAACTGGGCGCCCCGTTTGCGTCCCATTAGTTGTTGGATGTTAAGGATCTCACCATGTTTTCCACAAAGAGAAGGCGAGCTATCGCCGGCACTCTGAACAAGTTGTGGCCTGGCATGGCATGAACATGAAAACATGAACATGAACATGAAATGTTCGACATGAACATGAAATTTTCCGAAATAACCAAAATGCGAAAACTAAAATGCATCGCTATACGACAGAGATACGTACTGTACTTGAACGGCAAGATAACCACGTGACCAGAACCTACCTGGCGGCGTAAACTCGAAATAACCAAAATGCGAAAACTAAAATGCATCGCTATACGACAGAGATACGTACTGTACTTGAACGGCAAGATAACCACGTGACCAGAACCTACCTGGCGGCGTAAACTCGAAATAACCAAAATGCGAAAACTAAAATGCATCGCTATACGACAGAGATACGTACTGTACTTGAACGGCAAGATAACCACGTGACCAGAACCTACCTGGCGGCGTAAACTCGAAATAACCAAAATGCGAAAACTAAAATGCATCGCTATACGACAGAGATACGTACTGTACTTGAACGGCAAGATAACCACGTGACCAGAACCTACCTGGCGGCGTAAACTCGAAATAACCAAAATGCGAAAACTAAAATGCATCGCTATACGACAGAGATACGTACTGTACTTGAACGGCAAGATAACCACGTGACCAGAACCTACCTGGCGGCGTAAACTCGAAATAACCAAAATGCGAAAACTAAAATGCATCGCTATACGACAGAGATACGTACTGTACTTGAACGGCAAGATAACCACGTGACCAGAACCTACCTGGCGGCGTAAACTCGAAATAACCAAAATGCGAAAACTAAAATGCATCGCTATACGACAGAGATACGTACTGTACTTGAACGGCAAGATAACCACGTGACCAGAACCTACCTGGCGGCGTAAACTCGAAATAACCAAAATGCGAAAACTAAAATGCATCGCTATACGACAGAGATACGTACTGTACTTGAACGGCAAGATAACCACGTGACCAGAACCTACCTGGCGGCGTAAACTCGAAATAACCAAAATGCGAAAACTAAAATGCATCGCTATACGACAGAGATACGTACTGTACTTGAACGGCAAGATAACCACGTGACCAGAACCTACCTGGCGGCGTAAACTCGAAATAACCAAAATGCGAAAACTAAAATGCATCGCTATACGACAGAGATACGTACTGTACTTGAACGGCAAGATAACCACGTGACCAGAACCTACCTGGCGGCGTAAACTCGAAATAACCAAAATGCGAAAACTAAAATGCATCGCTATACGACAGAGATACGTACTGTACGTGCACGGCAAGATAACCACGTGACCAGAACCTACCTGGCGGCGTGAACTCGAAATAACCAAAATGCGAAAAAAAAAATGCATCGCTATACGACAGAGATACGTACTTGAACGGCAAGATAACCACGTGACCGGGTGGCGAAAGCTCGTAACTCGGATCTCGGCTCGCATCTCAAAGCAATAAACTGCCGGAGCGACGGCTCGTATCTCGAAAAACTCGTAAGTTGGGGCACTCGTAAGTCAAGGTTCCACTGTATATATATATATATATATATATATATATATATATATATATATATATATATATATATATATATATTGTTGCGGTTTTGCGAATAGAGGATAACCCCTCTCGTAGGTAGTTGCACCACAACATGTAGCCTCGCTTTAGTTCAGTTATTTCTTATTAAATGTAAGCGTAGTCTCCTTTCCTGTGTTAGTATGCGTTGAGCAGGCCAGTGAGTTAGGGGGTTCTTTGGCCTAGAATGCCACGTGCTAGGCCAGGAACAAGTCTGGAAAGGCCCGAAGGAGGAGCTGCAGGGGAGCGGCCGGTAAGCGGCGAGCAGCCAATCGGAGCTCAAGGGGAGTGGCCACCAACGGCAGTGAGGGGGGGGGCTTGGAACATTCGGGTAAGATTGGGGAGGGGCGATATAAGACCCTGCCCTGGGCCCCCCACCCCAGTTGCCCAGCCCCTCAGTCTACGAGTGCAGCAGTGACCAAGTCCCAGTGAGAAAGAGACGTTGTAGTCACGAGTGGTCAGTCGGTTGCTTGTTATAGCGCGTCGTCCTTCTTCATCCTTTTCCCCGCGTGAGTGAGTGGGCCCTTGTCCGAGGATTAAGTGAAGGACGATAAGCTTCTGCTCTGTGTCTCTTCGCCCTGATCATTTGTATAAATTGTATAATAAACCTGTGTTCTTTCGCATCCATTTGGCCGTTCACATCATTTCCCACTATTGGCTTCGCACTGTACGAATAAAACCGCTCAATCGGGTTCAATAAGAATTAACGGCACGAGTCACATGACACGCAAACCGCTCGGGCGTATCATACCAGCGTGACTCGTGCGAGGTCCAGTCCCCGTTCTCGTGGCGGCGTGTGTATAGAAGGTACGTGGGGATTCGACCCGATACCCTTCCGCATGCTCGCTACGGGGGTGGCGGCTGGAATTGCTCCACAATCCGCCCCACGAGTGTAAAGTGGGTCGCAGCCTCGTGGACTCAAAGGCCCGAGGGAGAAAAGGGTTTAACCCCCCCCCCCCCCCCCCCCCCATGTGCTGTGTGTAATCCCCCTCTGTACGTCGACGGGCTCGAGATCCGCAACAATATATAGTGGCATTCACGAAGAAATGACCTATTTGGAGTCGCCGTGTTGAAAGCGGAAACATGGCGAACTTTCCAATCCTTGGCGATATCCTTCTTGATGGGGAAGATGAAAAGGCATTGCCTGTGGAAATACTTCAAGAAGTCAAGGACCATTTGAAAGTCCTAAGTACCAATTTTGAGGGTTACTTCTCAGATATTGATGATCTTAGCACGGAATCCGTTTGGATCCAGAACCCTTTCTCGTTTGATATTTCTACGATGAGTGACAACGATTTAATGAAGGATGATTTGATCGGGTTCCAAGAATATCAAAGAAAGAAAGCTGATTTCAGAAAGGCTGGGCTGGATTTTAAGCAGTTTTGGTGTGAGCAGATAGCAGCTTACCCTAGCTTGGTGAAGAGGGCAATGAATGTGTTGGTTCCCTTCACAACTACGTATCTCCATGAAACATGTTTCTCTGCATTATTGAACCTGAAATCAAAGTGGAGAAGTCGACTTGATGTGTCCGATGACATGCGAGTGGCGTTGTCACGAACTGTGACCCGATTCCATATTCTGATTGCACGAAAACAGCAGCAACAATCTCACTAGATTAGTAAAACGGCTTGCATAAAACTTGCATGTTTTAGTTTAGTTTGTTTTGTTTCTTTGTTAACACGCAAAGAAATAAATAGGGATAAAATCCTAATGATTTTCTTTCCTGTTCTGTTCCTAATTATCCATATGTAAAACTAAGCTATTGAGATATTTTGAAGTCACACTGGAACCTAATGGGACTGGTAATCAGGCGCGGATCCCCAAACTTGGCCAATTTTCTGGGTAATAAGCTACCAATTTTCATCCAAAAAAATAGGCAATTAAAGTAAAAACACCCCTCAGAATGCACCACAGAGCACCTAGAAATCAAAAACATTCTAGGGGGACATGCCCCCAGTCCCACCTAGCTATGCGCACCTTTGGTGCGCCTTGGTCAGTCAACAGTCTGGCGAAGGGGGTATGGGGACATCGTGGGCAATCCGTTGGGGGTCTTGACAGGGAAAAAGGTTAAGAACCCCTGCGTCTAACCTATCACGCATCTTTCCTTACATCATGTTGTTATATTTATTGAACACAAACCTTTCCCCCCCCCTAGGATGTTCCAGACGTACCGTAAAAATGGGGGGAATACGGACACAAACTGAAAAAAAGTTCGGAAACTTTCTTCGCTGAAAATTGATATCCATACTGATTTGTTGATATTTGGGTTGAAAGTGTTGTCTTGTTTTTTTTTAAAGCAACTTATAGACCCTATTAACCCCATATATGGATTTTTATGGCTGTCCCTATTCACCCCGTTTTACGGATGAATAGGGACAGTCACTAAGACAAAAAAATAATAATCAAGAAACAATCCTGAGTTTCCAACTTATTGCTAAATTGATAGCTCAGATGAATGAATGAATGAATGATCGTTTTAAAAGGCCATTTTCCCCGCTAGAGCAAGGGTTAGCCTTGCGGGCCCCATGACAATCATGGTTCCCTGTTTGAGGCAATGTTTTTATGGCCGGATGCCCTTCCTGACGCCAACCCTTGGTCACCTCTTACGATGCGCAGGGATACGGTGTACCTATTCAAAACCGGGGTACACACCGTGATCATTCATTCCAGCAAGCTGGTACTCAATTTGCCGACCTCGGAAGGATGACAGGCTGAGTCAACCCCCCTGACATTAATTCAGCGATCGATCGGGATTCGAACCCATGATCCCAGGATCCCAAGCCGGCACCGTAGCCGCTAAGCCAACACCAGGCTGTCTATTCGCAATTAATCTATTTATTTTCACTGTCATTTTTTCAGCACACACCGTCAATCGACTTCTCATTGTACATATACCGCATACGTATATATGACAATAAATTCATTATTAGTTGAAACCCACATCATATCCCTTCCACAAACCAGGAAACACACACACACTATTCAAATTGAGAATAGTTGGCAGTTTAAAAGAATGTAAACCAGGGGACAGAGCACAAGGTATTGTCGAACGTACGTGATACGTGAACGTGATAGCTCAGATGGATGCACATAATATGCACCCATAATATAAACCACGGTGCCAATGAAAAAAAAAATGGGATAAAAAGTTTCTCCAAACTGTCCCTATTTCTTGATTATTTTTTTTTTGTATTAGTGACCGTCCCTATTCACCCGTAAAACGGGGTGAATAGGGACAGCCATAAAAATCCTATTTATTCCCATTTAACCCATATATGGGGTTAATAGGGACTATAAGTTGCTTTTAAAAAAACCAAGAGAACACTTTCAACCAAAATATCAACAAATCAGTATGGTTATCAATTTTCAGCGAAAAAAGTTTCCAAACTTTTTTTTTCAGTTTGTGTCCCTATTCACCTTGCTGTCCCTATTCCCCCCATTTCACGGTACTCATTTCCCTCCTTGATTATTCTCTGTACCAATTAGACAGACACCATGTGTTGCATTCTATATGCCAGGAACCCCATTCCCAACAGACCATTCCCTATCCTAAACCCACAATCATCAATAATATAAATATAACAGCCACGTGGGCTGCTGGTTACTACAGCTACACATTGACCTCGTTATATTTTTGCAGTGCCTCCCAGCATCGGTGGTGCACCTTTACATCGGAGCAAAGAAATCTTGCCTGGTAACACACTTTTACATTCACACCATTTTGTTTAAACGCAACTACAACTGGAACAGGCACTCGGTAGAGCGCATACCTCTGCCAGGCTGAACACCTTACGTTTTGTATCTCACTGATAGGCTGGATCAGGATCCGGATCTGAACCAAAATCGAATCGGCTTGTTCTTGTGCCCTAACCAATTCTGGAACACTCAACGGATGAGGACGCAACAATTCAAAAGGAACAGCAGAGGGGAAACAGCAACATCAGAGCCGAAGGCCGATAAAGAGGGATGCGGACAAACAATGGGTGTGGGGATGATTTGGGCGGGTGGTGAACAGATGCCGTGAACACCTGGAGGTAAGAATGAGATTGAAGAGGATGTGGAAGTTATTTTGTCGTGTGACAAGAACAAGCCGTTTCGAATTTGGTTCAGGTCCGGATGCAGACCCGGCCTATCAGTGGGATCCGGCCTATCAGTGGGATCCGGCCTATCAGTGGGACACAAAGCGTAAACTGTTTAACCATGGCGGTGGTATATGCGCTCTACCGAGTGCTGCTAAGGTTTGATTAAATGTTATTTAAATGTTTAAATTAAATTATCATGTGGGGAAGCTTTCCCTTCCCGCTATTTGGATAAACAAAGAGCCAAAGGGACGGGAAAACCGTGCAGTCATTCACCCACTTGGGCCTCTGAGGTGGAGTCCCATGTGGATGGGGCATGACAACCCTGCTCACGTGACGATATACATGTATATCAGGGTGGTCCAAAAATTTGAAGATTGGATTTAAATTTCTCCACAAGCCTGCCCCTCTTCCTATTGAAGAAAGTAGTTTGTGGTGAAAATTTGAGTTTGATTGGATAATATTTCGAGGTTGCTCAAAATGTTGACAAATTTTAATGAATAATAAGATACAGAATTTTTAGCATCATACATCAATTCATAGATAATTATCTATTTTCAATTACTCAAATTATTTATTATTGTTGGCTTGCGCTTGTCTTCAATGGTATGACCAAGAGATTGTGCAAAAGCACTGGCCACGAACATAGCACGCCGATCTGAGAGATTTACTCTGTCCAGAGTTGCCACTGTTGCTGGAGTGATCACCGTGATGGGAGCCCCTTTTTCGCCTGTTTGGCAGAAGATGGACTTTGGAGTTTGAATTCATTGTCCCCTGAATCGGAGCTTTCAATCTCAGACTCATCATCATCATCAACCACAGCCGATGTTGATGGAACAGATTGCATTGCTGTTAGAGTCTCAGCAGCATGTTTCTTCTATCTTTTATGTTCATTCTCAAGCCTGATACACTTTCTGTTCTCCTTCACTACCAGAGTGTTGTCCACAGATCCCATACGTGAACTTGAGGGATCCTCACGCTGCATGATAAGGAATGCTTTGTCTTCTTCATTCGTCATTTTCTCAAGCGCATCATTTGGTGAGATGTCGAAGAGGGATTGAAGATCATCTTTGAAAATCTGCTCCTTCCCTCTATAGTTTTCGAATTTCTTGGTTCTATTTTTCTTTACCAGTTTGTGGGCATCATACAACTTCAAAAGTTGGCGCTCACAGGAATCTACTCTCTGCACTGGAATTCGTGCTTTCTCCCAGTATGCACACACAGCTTGTACACTAAGTTTGGCAGTTTCACGAACTGTATGGCGTTCTTGTACGTGATGGTACACCATTTTCTGCAATGTGTGTCCTTCGGTTGGTAGCCCCCCACATATTATTTCCTTTTCAGACTTGCCCAGCAACCAAACTGTGGAAGAGCTGCGAGTTTCTGCCATCTGAAAAAAACAGGATAAATTTAAAATGTTATTTTTGGAGCAACCTCTAAATAAGTTCCAATTGACCTCATATTTGGTTCATATGATCTTTATAAACATAGGAACAAGGGCAGCCTTGTGGAGCATGGATTTTTAATAGTATTAAATATTACATATATCTGTGGACCACCCTAATATATATATATACATTTGCCAAAGGCTGGGAAAGTGCTCTCAATTTCATTTACCTATTTATTTTACCTGATGAAGCGTTTTACCTATTTATACAATACAAATCTCTAATAAAAACTGCAAAAACAGGATGGTGGTATGGTACAGATACAGTATATGGTTTAGGCTCATGAAAGAGCTAGAGTAAAATGGAACGAGGGAAACACCAACAGCAGAGTAGAGGTGAAAGTAAGACCAAGAGAAGGGGGAGGGGGTTGAGGGAAGAAGGACGCATGGACATTGATGCAATGCAAGGATCAGAGGCCCAAAATAATTGGTACTTCGTCATGCACTGCAAGCCCCACACCAAGAAAATGCACGCACATTCTTGGTGAAACCACATCTTATTTCATTAATAAATTACACAACCAGCATGATAGCACACCATACCCACACCCCATCGAGGAGATTGCGGAAAACTTGGAGGAAGGTGACTTTTACAGGAATAAACTCCAATCTTATCTGATCTGTTTGAGGTGCGTCATTTTTCGATTCCCAAGGAACCCTTGCAGAGCCTATGGACACAGCAAAATCTTATCAGAAATGATGTGAAACCCTAAACCTTCAATATAACGAGCCTTGCAGAAAATGTGGAATATGAACTGGAGACTTAGAGCTTACTTGCAAAAACACAAAGAATGATGTCATCATGCAGAGCATGATACTTGCAAAATACACCCCTCCACCCAAAAAGTTTCCATGGATACAACAAATTAGCCATTGCATTCACATTTTAATTGATCTTAATCAAATAAAAAAGCTCGAGAAAAAAAGCTCTTAACAAGCGTTACGCTTAGGTCCCCCCGTCGGGGAAGTGATGTGAGTTGACAAAGTGGAAGACGCAGAAAACATGCTATGATATGATATTTCGCTCACAAGGTTCAGACATATATATGGTGGCGGCTATCTTGGATTTTGACGTGGCGACCCACTTTTCAATAGCGTTCTTCCTTTTGCCTAGATACACCCACACACCAGATTAGAAGTTGGTACTTCGCTTATTTTTCAAGATATTCCGCTCACAATGTTCAGACATACATGGCGGTGGCCATCTTGGATTTTTATGTGGCGACCCAATTTTCAATAGCGTTCTTCCTTATGCCTAGATACACACGCACACCAGATTAGAAGTTGGTACTTCGCTTATTTTTCAAGATATTCCGCTCACATGGTTCAGACATACATGGCGTCAGACATACATGGCGGCGGCCATCTTGGATTTTGATGTGGGTTGCACCCACACACCAAATTCGAATGCGGTCCTTCGCTTACGCACGCACGTACGCACGCACGCACGTACGCACGCACGCCCGCACGGACGGAAGGACGGACGGACACACAGACGGAGGGGAAAACCATAGTCCCCCTTTCGCTCCGCGGTGCTACGGGGGACAATAAAAGCTCGGGTCAATCGGGTTAAAATTTACTAGTACCTGACTGCAAAGCCGCAATGAGCCGGCGAAGCCAAAGCCTCTTGCCACTATTTTACCCATCACGATGGCATCAGTGGGTTAGGTAGCTGGTCGTAGGTAGGTGTAGTAGGTACCGTACCTGGTAAGACTTGGTAAAAGAGAAGAGCAGACAGTCCTCCCCAATACCTACATACAATAAATGTCACAAGAAGCTTAAGGAAGTAACTATACGATGTGCTAGCTTAGGGCCTATTTTAAGAAATTTTAACTGGGCTTAATATACGTTTTCACAGTATGTGTGTAGTCTTCTAACTTCAGTCGGTCAGGACTGGTTCTCTCCGGGCACTGTGGCTTCCTCCACCAGAAGAAGTTAGCTTGCAGTAAGATCAGTGCCGACAGATCAGACGATAGCGCCATTTCAACGGCAATGTGTGACTGTCGTTAATCAAACCGTGTCGATGGCGCTGATTGGCTGACCTAAGCTGATCGCTGATTGGTCAGCTCACAAAATTTCGCAAATTCAGACCGAAAATGACACCATTTGCATTCTGGATGAGATTAAAATTGATAAAATTTACTTCTTGATTTAATTCGGTGAATTCCGTCTCAACTTCGGATATTTCCGGCCGTGAAAAACTATTCCCACCGGCCGCGACATTTCTAAAACATAATTCTTCGTCAATTTTAGAATATTTGACGCCGTTTTCACCCTCCGAAACGCGTACTAAGCTTTTTTGAAGTATTTTTTCAAATGCTCGAATCTCATTGGTGCCGGTGTTTGGTGACGATTTTCGTTGAAGATAACGAGGTTGGTCTTAAAGTATTTTAATTACAAATTAGAGGTGCATAAGATTATGAATCAAACAAAGACGGGTGAAACAAACTCCTATTGAACTTTTTCGCAATTTTTTTTATGCATTCTGCCGCATCCGGAAGATGGCGGCCTCCATTGAGCGATTTGGTTTTTGAAATATTTTTTCAAATGCTCGAATCTCATTGGTTCCGGTGTTTGGTGACGATTTTCGTTTAAGATAACCAGGCCCGTGCGGGGGGAGGTAGGTCTTAAAGTATTTTAATTACAAATTAGAGGTGCATAAGATTGTGAATCAAACAAAGACAGGTGAAACAAACTCCTATGGAACTTTTTCAAATGTGTTATGCATACTTCCGCATCCGCAAGATGGCGGCCTCCATTGAGCGATTTGGTGCGTCAAAGCTTCGAAATTCTCAAGCCAAGGGATCCAGCATAATCTGTTTTTTCAACATAATACGTACGCGTTCATTGACAACACCGGCTTCGCCGGCTACTAGTACCCGACTGCAAAGCCGCAATGAGCCGGCGAAGCCAAAGCCTCTTGCCACTATTTTACCCATCACAATGGCATCAGTAGGTTAGGTAGTTGGTAGTAGGTAGGTGTCGTCGGTACCGTACCGAGTTCAAAATGACACCATTTGCATTCTGGATGAGATTAAAATTGATAAAATTTACTTCTTGATTAATTCGGTGAATTCCGTCTCAACTTCGGATATTTCCGGCCGTGAAAAACTATCCCCTACGGCCGTGAGAATTCAAAAAAATAATTCTTCGTCAATTTTAGAATATTTGACGCCGTTTTCAGCCTCCGAAACGCGTAATAAGCTTTTTCGAAATATGTTTTCAAATGCTCGAATCTCATTGGTTCCGGTGTTTGGTGACGATTTTCGTTGAAGATAACGAGGTTGGTCTTGAAGTATTTTAATTACAAATTAGAGGTGCATAAGATTGTGAATCAAACAAAGACGGGTGAAACAAACTCCTATTGAACTTTTTCGCAATTTTTAATGCATACTTCCGCATCCGGAAGATGGCGGCCTCCATCGAGTGATTTGGTTTTTGAAATATTTTTTCAAATGCTCGAATCTCATTGGTTCCGGTGTTTGGTGACGATTTTCGTTGAAGATAAGCAGGCCCGTGCGGGCCGAGGTTGGTCTTAAAGTATTTTAATTACAAATTAGAGGTGCATAAGATTGTGAATCAAAAAAAGACGGGTGAAACAAACTCCTATTGAACGTTTTTCAATTTGTTATGCATACTTCCGCATCCGCAAGATGGCGGCCTCCATTGAGCGATTTGGTGCGTCAAAGCTTGGAATTCTCAAAGGATCCAGCATAATCTGGTTTTCAACATAATACGTAAGCGTTCATTGACAACACCGGCTTCGCCGGCTATTATTTTCAGATAAAAATTGATGATTTTAGAAGGTTGACCTTGAGTTGACCTTTCACCTTTGACCTGAGAAATAGTTGGTTTCCCAATTCAGTGATGCACTATGAAATTTCTGTTTAATTTACAGGTCCATCGGATGAAAAAATGACGATTTTTAGAAATTTGACCTCAAGATGACATTCGACCTCAAAATCAATCAGCTTCTCAGTTGTGACGACCCCTACAACTTGAAGTTTCATGACAATTGGTTTAGAATTGTTACCTGTGATTGACAGACAGACAGGATAGCGGACAAGACCAACCAATATACTTGAAAAACCTTCGATTTTGCAAGTAACAAATACAAATCAGGTGTCCGAATTGGACATTTGATTTTGATTCCTACCTGTGATGCTTTCCCACTTTAATGATCCATAAATCCCTTACAGTCAATCGTACAAAAACAAATTCCTCCACTGCAGATCGATTCATCTGTAACCTTTGTTCTTTCAGATCTCGTGTTTTCATTTACTGTCGGTGACAACGTTTACACTCACAACACTCTGCTTACTGTGGTACGGCTGCCTGTTGCTGCTCAAACCAACCATCCTGAGTGTGAGTTCTGCCTCATAATAATTGTGTCATGGTTTGCATCGCAACTGCAGACAATTGTATTCCAGAATCAAAGCTGCAGCAGAACATTCGCAGACGCACCTGCTGATTAACACCCTGAAACCTGTACTCCTCTTCCTTCTTGAGCCTAGGCCGATAACAGCCAAATGCCTTTCCATGATCAGGTTTGTGTTAAAAACAGCCAATCGAAGACTACAAAAAGTACAATTCTTATGTAAAGTATGACCTGTATCATACATAAGATTGGTTCTACCCGAGTCGATGGTATCTATGGTTCTACCTGAGCCTTTTGGGATACCTACTGTAAGAAACGACTTTTAAAGCTAACAGGATATTTTCTGGAACCAGTTTTTGAAGCTCTCCATTGTTCCTTTTTTGGAAATTTCCCTAAAAAACAGAGCATAAGCAAATCCTAGAAATTAATGACAAGTACTTCCGGAAAAATGGAAAATCTGTAAAATTGTCTTTTGGATTACTTTAAAATCCAAAAAGTAGAAAGAAATCACAATGTAACCAGACATGGTATTAATATATCAGTTAATTTTTGTTCCATTTCCATCAAATAAAGATTCAATCTATTTGAAATTAGATGTCGCGAGATTGGTAGGCGTACACAGTACTCCATATGATGACATGGATAAGTGGTTGCTTTTGGTGTTTTTGTATTTGATACCGTTATTTTGCAGTGCGTAAGTTTGGTTCAGAAGAGAATAGCCTAGTCTGGAACCAGCTAAAACTAAGACGAGTCCTTAGGTAGGTTCTTAGCGTGGAATTAGATTCGTCCAGGTAAAGAAAGGTGGGACCTGGCAGGAAAGACTATAGGTATGCACACTCACCTCTGACCTGTGGTCTTGAAAGCGTGGGTTTGAAACACATTGCAGAGGATATTTACAGTAGCAGGAACGGGTTGGGTAAGTGCAGATGGAGGCGAGGGTGACAAGTTACAGTTGTATTGGGAATCAAACCCAAAATAGACGGCTCAATGGTGAGTGTGCTACCTCGGTGCTCTCCTGACAGCCCCCCCTCCCCCCACCCCATCCCCCCATGTGCCCAATCACTTGAAAAGGTCGAATTATGAATTAGGCACTGGGATAGATGATGGCCTTCATCTTTGTATAGTTTAGCAAAAATGGTATTGGATATCCTGGTACCTCACAGCTCTGATTTTTTACGGCGTAGCCTATCGCGCAAAGCCGTCGAGAACAGTGTTTGTCTGTCCATATACATGTATGTATGCATGTATGTCCCCTCAAACGTACACCAATCAGTGCTAAGGATCTGGTCACATGACAGTGGTGATGTGATGTGCTACGGCAGCTGACTCCACGCACCGCCATTTTGATTCCTATGCCGTTCATGCCAAACATATCGTTGAACCTGTCACGTATCACAATCGCCATGCTCTACCTTTACGTTTTTCATTCAGTGTGAAACACAAACAAACCGATTGTTAAAATGATCATCAAATATCGAAAGCATCGGTGTTACGGGTCTTCTAACAACACAGTACGTATAGGCCTTAGGCTTCATGCCTCACCTTCAGACAAATTAAGCCCAGGTTTCTACAGTAGTGTTGTTTCAGTAGTATCATTTTCGTAATAATAATAATAATAATAATAATAATAATAATAATAATAATAGAGTAAATATGAACATAACACTTTAATCCTAATGTTGTGAAAGCAAGGTTAATGGATTGAAGCGATGTATGGTTCATGAATCAATAATAAGCGCTGTATGAAACTAACGACCGCGGAAGTAAGGAATTAGCCTCGGTTTTTTGATAGTAATATCATTTTCGTAATAATGATAACGTAACGTTAATATTATAGTAAATCTATTCGTAACACTAATCCTTTCGTAGTGACTGCAAAGTTACTGGAGGTTAAAATATATCATCTTCAATATTATATTAAAGTAGGAGCATTTTTGTGTCCGTCCGTCATTACATCTATGATGTCGTTACGTCTATGATGTCATTATGGCGTATGACGGCTGACTGCAGCGACCGACATTTTTATTTATATGCTGCACAAGCCGAACATGTCGTCGAAGCGATCGAACCTGTCATGTGTTTTTACACACGGACAGCTGTACGTTGCAGAGAGTAGAGTAGGAGACCCACTCAATCTGCGCATCTTTGCCAACCAGAGTGAATTACAGATAAGGAGAGGAACTGCACATGCTGCAGGCCGACTAACCCGCAACGTTGTTTATAGTGAAATCATATAACCTCAGGAGCAGATCGAGAGTGAAACTTGGAGGGTTAATATAGCTCCCCAAAAAATGTTGCTTTAAAATATTTTTTTAATAGACTAAAAAACTTTAAATGCACTAAAATACTTTAAATGCACCTTTTATAGTTCACTAATATATACATTACAACAAACGTTGTCATCTAACCATAGCCGAGGCTTCTATTGTCCAGGTTAAGCTGGAAACGTATTTGTGTTTGATTGCATTGTGACCTACAGATCAATTTGGGCCTGCTACTCCTCATCCTGCTGGAGCTTTTGTCTGCCCTACACCTGCTTCTGATAACATGGGCTGCCCAGGCCTGTTCCTCTCTGCATCTGGTGCACAATGTAATGTCAGCAGAGTTATGTACCCATTACACTGTTTCTATCTGCCATTACTGACCCATAAAATGCCACCGAGCTGAGATAGTATTGTAAAATAGAATTCTGCCCTTTAATAGTGTAATCAACCACTCAGAGAACTAGATGGTATTCATAGAATACTTACCCTGCGCAGTCAACTTGTTGCGAGCCAACTCGTGTTTTTGAACATTTTTTTTTCTTTGATCCAATATGGCTGCCAGACCACGTGAGCGATGACATCATAAATTTATATTCTCTATAATTGTTGCATCGATCACGCTCAATACATTTCAAACTGATCATACTGTGTTGTCCCTGTCAAATAATGACGTCATGATTATGGCACCAATGACGTCATCGTTAACAACACCTATTCCCCATGTGGAGTTCTTTACAATGAGCCATGTTTCAATTTTTTCCATGCAGCGGTTTTGGAGATATAGAGGTGCAACATTTTTTGGGTTTTTCCAAGATGGCACCTGTACCACATGACATATGACGTAATTATTATCATTAAAATATTCTACAGGAGGAGGCGCTCCTATGGTGAAGATTTCGTGCCCATTAGACCAACAGTTGCTGAGAAAGAAAATTCACAATGATCGGATGTGTTGTACTTGTCGAATTATGACGTCATAATAAAGACACCGATGACATCATCATTAACATATCTTATTCCCCAAGGGCAGTACTTGATGAGTCATGTTTCAATTTTTTTCCATGAAGCGGTTTCGGAGATATAGAGGTGTAACCATTTGCGATTTTTTCCAAGATGGCGTCTGCACCACGTGACCTATGACGTTATAATTATCATTTAAAAAATTATACAGGAGCCGCACATATTCTTAAAATGTAGTGTCCATCGGACTAACAGTTGCAGAGGAATTTTTATTTTATTCACACTGATCAGATCAAGCGTTGTACTTGTCGAATTATGACGTCATAATTAAGGCACCGATGACCACCATCAACATATCTATTCCCCATGGTGAGTACTTCACAATGAGCCATGTTTAAATTTTTTCCATTAAGAGGTTTGGGAGATATAGAGGTGCAACGGTTTTCCAAGATGGCGTCCATACCACGTGACATATGACGTCATATTTATGAATACAAAAATTCTACAGGCGGAGGCGCTTCTATGGTAAAATTTCGTGTGAATCGGACCAACGGTTGCCGAGAAAATGAATTTTTAAAATGCAGACACGTACTGCACACGGCACACGTACGCAAGTGAATGCTTAACCCCGCTTTTCGCTTCGCGAGCGAAGGGTAATAACTGACATCATTGAGAGCCATTTTCTCAGAAGTAGATCTTAGTAAATATGAGTGCAATTAAACGGCATTTTTGGCATGACCTTACTGCTTTTTCTTTTCTGACCTTTAGACTTCACCCAAAATCAAAGCACATGGACCTGAAACGTTCCCAAGGCGCATCACACGTCTTTGTGCGGTGAGAACTGGCAGTTGGCGTTCCGAAGCAGTGCCTCCTTGAGCACAATCCTGCTAGGAGTAATCTACGCTTAGGAAAGAAAAGAAGAAGATAATGGCGTAATCATAATCTGAAATAAGAGTAGAATGGCTGGAATAACAGTGGATAAAGGGTGTGGTTTGGCCTTGGATGTCTTCAGGACTACCATGATGTGTATTTGCAGGCACTGCAGTTGGTCGGTGGAATACTCACACTTTTTGGTGGAATGGCTGCACTAACGCTACAGCCATGGTCTTCAAACTCCGTTGCATTGCAGTCATGCCTGTGGGCCCTCATTGCTGTATGTGAGGATTGGGACATTGGCTTATTTCGGGGATTCTGTGCAAAAAAAGTTAATCTTTGCTTTACATTTACACAATTTCAAATGAAACAGCAGAACAATACGTTAATGCAAGTGATGCAATTTTCAAGCATTTCGTCTATTTACAGCGAAGTTGTTGATTTCCTATAAAATTAGATTTCCCATCCTCTTTTGTACCCAACTGCCCCTGAGCTCTGTGTCTTTTGCACCTGAGAAGGTAAGGTGGAGAAGGTTCTTTCAACCCTCGAATGACTTCTCCTGGACCGGACAGCATCAGCTCACGTGTCCTAAAAATCTGTTTTCTGCTCTTGCACATCATCTCTGCCATTTTCACCCTATCATCTACCCAAGGTGTTGTCACATCTGCTTGGAAATCCGCCAATATTCCTGTATTACATAAAAGGTGCAAAAACGGATCCCCTTAACCACAGACCAGCTTACTTCGACTCATCACGGAGGTCACAAAATCCAACATTGTAGTTGATATGAAATACTTCCCTTTTTTCCCCAACAACCTCATCTCTGATTACCAATTTGGATTTAGACCAGGTCACTCCACCTTGGACGTTCTGCTTCGATTCACCCAACAATGGATGGAGACCGTCAATGTCAGACATGAGACCAGGGCCCTCTCTCTGGACATGTCACATGCTTTTGATACAGTCTGGCATCCTGCCTTACTCTCCAAACTCTCTACCTATGGGATCGAAGACCAACTCCACACATGGCTTACTGACTTCCTCTACTCTCGTAGCCAAAGTGTGGCTCTGAATGGAATCCTTTCATCATCTCTCCCTGTCAAGGCTGGAGTGCCCCAAACCAGTATCCTGGGCCGAGTCCTATTCCTGATGATATAATCAATAATCTCTCTGACTGGAAAATCCCCTTTATCTATTTGCTGATTACTCCATCTGAGGCAGGCTGCAGCCTCTTCCCTCTCTTTCAGACCTTGACAAAATCACAAGCTGGTCAAACACTTGGAATAAGTCTTTCAATCCTGACAAATCTCACACACTCACCCTCTTTCTCCAAAAGGACCGTCTGACAAAACCTCCTCGAGGAAGTTCAGTCACTCAAACTCCTGGGTCTCATTATCAACCACGACCTTTCTTGGGCAAACCACATTTCAAAGTTGGCCACCAAAGTCAGCCGCCAACTAGACATCCTCCATCATACATAGTCCTTCCTTGGCACATCTGATCTCCAATCTACCCTCAAGGCTTCCTCTGCAGCTTGATGGAGTACTGCTTTCCCCTCTGGGCTGCCTCCCCTGCCTCATATCTTGCTCAGCTTGACGCCGTGGAAATCAAGGCCTTTAAGATTATTAGAATCTCCCGCTATGAAGCTGAATCTATGAGTCTATCACTTTGCCATCACAGACAGGTCAGTTGTCTCTGTCTTCTATCGCCTCCTTTCCGGTCTTGCACCCTCTGCTCATTCTGTGATTTGTCCCCCTCACCGCCTGGTTTCCTCAAGGCTCACACAGTCCACCTTTAACCCCCTTCTGGTGAAACTACCTAAAACCATGATTACTGCTCGCCTCCACTCATTCGTTCCTTTTTTGCCCGCCTGTTGAACCACTTTCCACACTCTCTTCCCTCCAGCTCTTCAAGACAGCTGTTCACCACCATCTCAGATCATCCCAATCCAAAACCATGATATTTTCTACCCTCGTCAACCCACCCAAACCAAATCCTTCCACCTACTAAATTTACACTTTACCCTCCTGAGTATCTATATTATAATAGCCGTAGATGATTCTGTCTGTCTGTCTGTCTGTCTATCTGTTGGGTGTCTGTCCGGGGTGTGGCTTACTCGGTTTGCAGAGTAGCTCCACCCATAGCTCCACCCATTCTGGGAGAGGCTTCATATAATTATAAACAAATATCCACCATTTTATTAACTCGCATAGCTTTGAGGCCTGTTTTGTAGGCCCGTGGTGTCTTGCTCTCTCTCCCAGTTTTATTTCAAATCAAATTCGATATATCATTTCATTTTTCACAGTCGCTAACATAGTTTTAGACTCGGTTGAAAAAAAACGGGAAGAAAATCCGATGAAAGTTGCCCTTTATAGAACGAAATGAATTCTCAAACGCCTGTAACTTCAAGGCCATTGAGTCTCTCTCACGCCTTTATCTCCAATCTAACTCACCATATGATTTCATTTTTATCGATGGTTTTGGACTCGGTGTCAGCAACGCGGGAAAATGCAGAGATATATTTTTAAAAATACACCATATCACCGCCCACCACCCAACCGCCAACAACCGCCCAACATGTATCATACACCGCCCAATATGTATCATACACCGCCCAACATGTATCATACACCGCCCAACATGACAGACGGCAACATGTCAACATTATCGCTTTTTCTTTAAACCGAATGAACCGAGCCGAACCGAATAAACCGAGTGAATTCACCGTTTACTTTTGATGACAGTCGTCACAAAACGACATATATTTCTTCGTTTTTATTTCATTCAACATTATTAGCCGGAAGTAAAATATGGTTCAGTAAATTACCGAGAGATATTTCTTCGTTTCTTTATTTATTAGTTATTTGCGCATACACTTTAAATAGGTTTATTTGAAATCTTTAATTTTCACAATGTAATATATTTGTCATTTGATGATGAGACACTTCCTCTTGACTCGTGACAATTCATGCGTTGCGTGGAAACTTCCATTTCCAAAATGAATGACACAGTCGATGAAGAACGACTCGGTGTCAGCAACGCGGGAAAATGCAGAGATATATTTTAAAAAATACACCATATCACCGCCCAACAGCCAACAAAGTATCATACACCGCCCAACATGACACAGACAGCAACATGTCGACATTATCGCTTTTTCTTTAAACCGAGTGAACCGAGCCGAACCGAATACACCGAGTGAATTCACCGAGCGAATTTCATCCAATTCCACCGAGTTTCATGAAACCGAGAGATATTTCTTCGTTTTTATTTTATTACTATTAGTTAGCAGCAGAGGTACCCAGCGTTGCCGGGCGGGGGAGGGGGGAAGGGCACGTACACTTTAAACATGTATATACATGTGGGATGTGGGATATATACATGTGGGACGTGTACGTGTGTGTGTGTACGTGTGTGTGTGTGTGTGTATATATGTGTGTGTATGTGTATGTAGGCTAACCCCCGCTCTCGCAGGGAAAATGGCCTTAAAATGCATGTTGTTGTTGTATGTGTGTATATATGTCTGTGTGTGTGTATGTGTGTATATGTGTCTGTACGTGTGTGTGTGTGTCTGTTTTTGTGTGTGTGTGTGTGTGTGTGTGTGTGTGTGTGTGTGTGTGTGGAGATCTATATATGTGTATAATGTGCATATATGTGTATATGTGGATACATATGTGTATACATATTTGCATATGTGTATATGTGTCTGTACGTGTGTGTGTGTGTGTGTGTGTGTGTGCATGTGTGTCGATGTACGTGTGTGTGTGTATGTGTGTGTGTGTGTGTGTGTGTGTGTGTGTGTGTGTGTGTGTGTGTGTGTGTGTGTATATGTAAACATGGGCCGGTGTGTGTGTAAAGTGTGAGGAGGTATTGGAGAGGAAAATGCAGAGATATATTTTTTTAAATCACGCCATGATGATAAACGAAAATACACCGCCTAAAATAACAGTCGACATATATTTAAAATTCGTCACACACATCCATGCCCGTGGGATTCCCACGGGTGGGAATCCCACGGGCATAGATGTGTGTGACATTTCGACATATTGAGTTACATGCTGCACCTGCACATTCAGTTATATAAAATGGTTACTGACAATTGATCACATCCACAAATGATGTAATCCACACAATTTAAATGTACTTTACATAACGTTAATAGGAATACATGCCCGTGTAGATGGGAATGACATATAATTCACCGAAAACGTTGAAGCAACCGCATAATATTACGGTGATGTTTAACTCTGAGTGAGAATAGTCTGAGGATGTGATCAATTGCCTGTAACCATTTTATATAACTGAATGTGCAGGTGCAGCATCTAACTCAATATGTCGAAATGTCACACACGTTCATGCCCGTGGGATTCCCACGGGTGACCCCGCTAGTCCTTCTATATTCATCTAGTCCACCCCATGTATCCTCTCCTGTCCCCCCCCCCCCCATTCCTCCCCACACCCATTGTTTGTCCAATTCTGCCTCCATCTTGGCCTTCAACTCTGCTGTTAATGTTTCCATCCTCTGTGAACTGTTCCGTTTGTGCTGTTACATCCTTATCCGTTCAGTGATTCTAATACTAGCCTTTACACGGGCCTCGACTATGTATACAAAAAAAGTAATAATTACAAGTTCCTGCCATCTTCAGTCGAATGTCAGGCCTAGTCGGCGGATTCGTAGAAAGACTTGGCCCAAGCATCCCCGACAGCCAAACTCAAGGTGGGCTTAATTGTGGCCGTTAAATAAGTTGTAGTTTTGGTCCTGCAAGCGCAAGGATCTTTTGTTCAAATTGCAAGGACCTGAGCATGAAAATAATCCACAAATAGAAGACAACAGCAGAAACTTAGCGAAGCAAAACCGATTCGTGACAACGTACCTGAAGCTAATTGGCTCCCAAACTTTGTCATGTATGAATTGAATGCAGGTTCTAAGAATGTCATGGATTACATTAATGGTCTTTGTGCACTGCTTACAGTCTTTTCCTGCTGCTGTGATTGGCCATGTGGTTGCGGATTATCCATCTCAGATATTGGTGAGTCATCCTGTGTTCATTATGCAATTTCAATTTATGCAAAAGGAAAAAAAACGGATGGGGGGTGATTGGCATCTCACCAACATGTGCACTGTGAACAGATCGAGGCTCTGGGGGCCCTGAGTGGACTGAGCAGCCCTGTGACCGCAGCAGCCAGTGGGTACCTTGCAATGAGCACAGAGCGATTACTCTATGGACTCAGCCACAGCACAGCTCCAATGAATGTAAGGAGTATTCATGGAATTTATGAACAACATTCATTACAGTATCACAACTATCATTTATCATAATTGAAGTTAAGGGGGGGGGGGGGGGGGTCATAGAAAAGTCTCATGTCCGTTAAAGGGAAGAGACAAGGTGAGGGGAAAACCTATTTTTAATACAGGGTATCCCATGGGAAGATGCTATGATTAGAAATTTTGTTTCTAAACCTTATCGACAATGGCGGTCCAACACGGTAAAGTATTTTCATCAATCAATCAACCTGAGCCTGGTGTTGGCTAAGCGGTTAGGGTGCCGGCTTGGGATCCTAGGATCCTGGGTTCAAATCCCGGCCGATCGCTGAATTAATGCCAGGGGGGTTGACTCAGCCTGTCATCCTTCCGAGGTCCACTAATTGAGCACCAGTTCACTGGTAATTCCCTGTGTGTTGCAAAAGGCGACTAACAGGGTTGGTGGCAGGAAGGGCATCCGGCCATAAAACATTGCTACAAAAAGGGGACGAAGGTGCTCGAAAAAGGCCAACCCTTGCTCTGCGGGGAAAAATGGCCTCTAAAGGTGGTCAATCAACCTGGGGAAAAAATCATTATCAGAATATTTTTGAATTGCCCTTTCAAATTATGCTGGTGTTGTAATTTCAGGTGTACAAACAAATTATTAAAACTGGCCCCTACAGGGGGTTAAAGGAACACTTAGGTGTTTCATGAGCCTTCAATTCACTGCCAAAAAGGTCTTATGGAAGAGTTGGATGACAGAACAGCTGTGAAACATGCTGACCACTAGTTCACAAGGTACGGGGAAGAGGGTCAGAGGGAGGCATAAATGGACAAATACCATCAATAAGTAAGAACAGAGCAATAAGTATCGAAGAGGGTACACATACCATAAGTAGAATACGTGACTTTCGAAATTACATATGAATGCTAAATGAAGCCGTGTGTGTGTGTGTGTGTGTGTATGTGTGTATGTGTGTATGTGTGTGTGTGTGTGTGTGTGTGTGTGTGTGTGTGTGTGTGTGTGTGTGTGTGTGTGTGTGTGCATGTGTGCGTGCGCGTGTGTGTGTTTACACTGATTCGGTTCTGCTCTCTGGGCACTTTTAACCCTGCCGTTGCCAGCATGAAATCTGGAATTCAAATAGTCCTTTTTAAACATCATTTTCGGCATTTAGACGAAAGAGTGGCAATTTCAAAATGATTAACTATAATTTTGTTCCCGAATGCAAATGAGACTCATGGAAATATAGGAATATCCATGGACTAGAGGTGTCGGATTCGTACCATTTCCTGTTCGTACAAGCTAGCGGAGGCCATAGATATACCACACATACACACAAAGGAAGGACGCTTCAACCTTTTGTAACGGATGCAAAAATCTTGTATAATTTCTCTCGTGTCCCCGTAACCAAACAAACAATATATTTGAATAACAGCACTCACAGCTCCCATAGCTCCCTCCCCCAACATTAATAGTAAATATCATTTTAAACTTATAATATGAATAAACATGAACTTAAACATTTTAAACTTTTAAAAAGATATGTCCTTCCCATTGGTGTTCAGAAATAAAACACCTAATCCAGATACACAGTCCATTCACTTGTAGCGCTCCGTCATTGAGGGGTTGTGTAATACATGCCCATCCATTCTGGCTTTGCACCGGCCCATCTGGTCGGGAGTTCGACGCAGTGCGTTCGACGAGCTGAGAAAGTTCTCAAAGTCTTTCATTGTACAGAGGCACAGCCCTTCTCTCAGGTACTTTTTCCAAAGATTTTCGACTTGTTTTAGAGCTTTGCGCCATTTAAGGTAACAATCTTTACCCCGGACACATGATATACTTTCTTTTGCCACAGACACACCTGTTTTCCTAGGTTTTCTGTGCACTGAGCATTTTGAAAGTCACGTATTGATTGTTGATGGGCAGGGGAGACATAAAGAGATACTAAGCTGCAATCCTCAAAAATTGGAAGAAAGAGCAAGATAGAACAGAATGAGGGAAGCAAATCCAAAGATAAGAGAAAAGGGAAATTAACAAGTTGAGAAGCGAAAAATATTTGACTTGGATCAGGAAAGAAAGGATGAGTGAAGCAAAAACCAAACAAGACTGGTGTCCACAACACCAAATGGACAACCACAATACCAACCACCCTTTTGTTCTGTTGTGCCCTGATTCGTTCAGGGTTCTCGCTCTTCCGTGAGACCTTGACTTTGTATACAAAAGAAAAAATAATAATTAAAAATCTGTCTGTGGTGACAACCTTGTCCCTCAGCCTCAGAGTGGAGGGTAACGAATAGCCTGCTTGTCATGATTCAACAAACAGATTTGTGGAAATGGAGGGAGAAATACCGAGAAAGAATAAATCGGGCCCCAAGGGCATGGTGAGAAACATAAAACAACAACCACAACAGATATACTGTACAAAGATGGAGAGCAGTTCACTGTCAAGGACAGTATAAGACAGTCACTTGTGACACATGCAAAATGACAATTCCAACAGACGGACAGCAAATAATCTGAGTGGTAAAACAGCAGTAGTAGGTTTGTGTCCAAAGACCGTGGGGTTGGAAACGGAAATCCATTTTGTCAAATGTTCAAGAAAAGAACAATGAGATTGCCTTGGCCTCACTTGAGGTGCAGGTGGAACATCTATTTCCGATATAACAGAAGCAGGTCAAAGGTGAATTATGATGGGAAGAAGGCTGCCTGACCTGTAAATGAGGGGATCCATCTTGAAAATCTTCTGCATTTTGTTATCCAAGAAGAGGGTAAGTAAGCATCGTTATGGGGACGACCTAGAAAGAACATAGAGAAAGGAGGAGAGGGCAGAGGACTTGAGGACCAATAAATGTATGCCAACTTTAACCACATAGTTGTCCGGCATTAATCGATACTTGTTCCAGGCTACTATTTCAGCTGTTTCCCAAAACCTACCAGGACATGAAAATGACGAAATTGTGTAGATAGTGGTCAAACTTGTTCATGTTAACAGGTGGTCAAAGGAAAATACATCAGTGCATCATCAAGTCAGTGGTCCAAAATGAGAGGTGGGGTCTTCAAGACAGGACTACCTGTATTTTATTTCGAGAAGGAAACACAGATCTTGGAAAGCCCGACGCGACTTAAAAAATGATGTAACCCGTCCCAGAATGATTGGCGTGCTTGCTCAGCAATCCCGAGGAACAGCAATCATCATGGCAGGGAGTGTATACTGTGTGTGCCAGAGAAGAATTGTAACATAAAATGGCTCACAAAGCTTCTAAAAGAAGCTGAAAATAATTGGAAAAGCACCTGAGAGAAAAGGGTGTATCTACACAACTTAATATTTGGAGAACTTTCTGATGAACTCGCCCAAAAGGTTGATATTTTGCAGCCGTACTTCAAAAAACTCCTCACGGTCTGGGCCCGTGCAAGGCCTGGGGATGGGGTGTGGATGGCGCATTCTACCCGACCTCACCAATCATCCTTGTTAGTGAATGGACTCCACACCTTGTGGGATTACCTCGTGTGAACATGGAAAGCTTGGCGAATTATTTAATGCACATCTGCAATTGCAAACACAATGTCGTCATTCCCAACATTCAGCCAGACTTCCGGCCTAGAGGAAGGCATCATATCTAGATTGGGTGTTTCTTAACACCGATGGGAAGGTCATATTTCGAGCTCGTCAATGCACAGGATACGTTCATTCATTCATATGTAGCACAAGGCTGTGGGGTGGTGTCATTGGCTGAGGGCACAACTGTGCCACTGATGTAATAATGCCCCCTGCTGGTTCGGGCAGGAATTTGGAATTTGTTCAGGGTGCTGGCATTAGCTCGCCTACTCTTGGCAAAGGACATCATGGGATCTTTAACGTCCAGCCGTCCACCAACAAATCCTGGCAGACGGGATGCCCGTTTAGCGTCCATCCAAGGGACGGCACACACCGATGAATCCCCCTGCCTGTGAAACACTGGAATAACAGTCGATAGCTGTGTCGGGATTCAAACCCAGGCTAAACAGCTTGGAGGGGTGTGTGCGTGCCTCTCAGTAATCCTATCAGGGTGGTGAAGGGTTGTGGTGAAGCTCCATACTGACGTACACATGTCTCTTGCTATCCCTCTGATAAACTCCAGTCATTCGTTTACCTAAGATTCACAAGGTGTCAATGAGCTATCAACAACCTTTGACCTTTTCAGGGTGGGCTTACTGATTCGCACATCTCACTTTTCCTCTCCGCACACACCGCATCCACCTGCACCACGACACCACACTTGCTCCCCCTCCTACCTCTACCAGGACTGGTATTTGTCCATCCGCTGTGCCCCTAGTCCGAGTGAGTCAACAGGCCATCTACAAGTCCTGATCTCATCTCTTCTATCCTTTCTCCTCCTTATCGACTTTTCATCAATCGTCAGTCTCTCCTTCTTATCTACTTTTCATCAATCGAGCAAACAATCTAAATCCCGACCACTCATTGTTAGGTTGCGGGTACAAGGCAGTGAAGTACAGTCGTGGCCAAAAAATATTTGCACCCTTGCACTTTTTTCAAATAACTCACAATTTTCTCGAAAGATAAGTTGAAATTGACAAAATTATTTGGTCTCTACAATTTATTATTTCACTGTTAATATCACAGAACCTTTTTTTTTTATCCAGAACTTAATATATCCTTTTAAATCAGAAAATGAAAAGAAATGGCATTGACAAAATTATTGACACCCTTGAGTTAATATTTGGTAGCACAGCCTTTGGACAAAATAACTGCAGTCAAGTGCTTCCTCTAGCCATGAATGAGCTTCCTACATCTCTCTACTGGCCGTTTGGCCCACTCTTCTTGTGCAACCTGCACCAGTTCTGCAGGATTTGAAGGGTGGCTTCTCCCAACTGCTGTTTTCAGTTCTCCCCATAGGTATAAAATGGGATTTAGATTTGGACTCATTGCTGGCAACTTCAGAACAGCCCAGCGTTTTGTCTTTAACCATTCCTGGGTGCTTTTTGGAGTGTGTTTGGGGTCATTGTCCTGCTGCAAGACCCATGACCTTCGATGGAGACGCAGCTTTCTGACACTAGGTTGAACATTGCACTCCAAAATGCCTTGGTAATCTCCTGATCTAATGATGCCATGCACACATTCAAGGTAACCAGTGCCAGAGGGAGCACAGCAACCCCAAAACATCACTGAACCTCCTCCGTGTTTGACTGTATGGAAGGTGTTCTTTTCTTTGAAGGCTTCATTATATTTTTTTCTGTAAACATAGAGATGATGTGATTTACAAAAAAGCTCTAATTTGGTCTCATCTGTCCACAGGACATTGTCCCAGAAGGGTTTTGGCTTGGTCAGATGTGTTTTGGAAAACTCTAGTCAGGCTTTCTTATGTCTTTCAATGAGCAGTTGGATCCTCCTGGGTCTCCTACCATAGAACCCCCTTTCATTGAGTTGGCGACGGATGGTGCGAGTTGAAACTGTCGTACCTTGTGTCTGAAGGTCAGCTTGAATCTGTTTAACAGTTGATCAAGGTGCTTTCTCCACCATTTGAACAATCTTTCGCTGCAATCTTCGATCAAGCTTTCTCTTCAGGTCATGTCCAGGGAGGTTGGCTACAGTGCCATGGGTCTTAAACTTCCTGATAACATTGCGTACGGTGCACATAGGAACATCAAGGTCTCTGTGGATGGACTTGTAGCCTTGAGATTGTCCATGCTTGGCTACAATCTTGTGTGTGACCTCCTCAGACAATTCTCAGGTTTTCTTTCTTTTCTCCATGCTCATTGTGGTACACACAGTGACACAAAACAGCAGAATGACTCCTTTTCTCTATTCAAACTGGTTGAATGAGTGATTTTTATATTGCAGGCACATGCAACTCACCACAGGTGAGTTCAATTTCAAAGTAAAGGAGAATCACCTGCTTGAAATCTAATTATTTCTAACAACTTCTAAAAGGTGCCAATAATATTGTCCGGGCCATTTTAGGATTCTTGCGTGGAATAAGCTAAGATTTCGTAATTTTTTCAGCTTTTTTTTGTTTTGTTCCACTGCAAACCAAAGAAATACATCTGTGGATACCAAAATATTTTTTAATTTCAACAATTTTCTGGAAGAAATGGTGCATTATTTGTAAAAAGTGCAAGGGTGCCAATATTTTTGGCCACGACTGTACCTTCCTCGGAATGATTCTGCTGGGCCCATATCAGAAGTGTTAAAGTAAGATTGTAGAAGGGGTTAAGCGCTAAGGGGGATAAGGCTTTTGGGGCTGTGATTTTGACTGTGGTTTCTTTAATTGTGACCGTTTGCTTGTGCCTTTTGCTTGTATTGATTATTATTTTATAAATGTGTTGCCTTAAATTTTTTTTTTTTTGGCTTGTAGATACTGTGCGCTGAATTCTTCCGTAAGGCGTTTTTTTCAACCTGCCCGTTTCATCTCTTTTCTGTTGACTCAATGAAGTTGTAGTGGTGCATACCCGGGAAGTTTTACCACAACGATTGGCTCCATGATTTAGCCGATACGTCTTTGATAGTACCGCTCGACTCTACATGATTGAGTCGATAGACAAATATGTATCGAGGATGCGAACCCCAATTGATAATGCCACTGGAGAAGTAATGCGGTTTGCAGCGAGGACCCTGCCAGGTTTGGTGGTATCAATCAGCGTTCGTGGAGTTATTTGTAGCCGGTGGCCTCATTACCGCTTGTTCGGGAAGAATCCGAAGATAAACTCCGAAACCGGATTCGCAACAATACGTTCGTTATTATTACCAAATGATACAACTATTCATCGTTGTTAATATTAGTATTAATTCATATATGCATCCTTACAATGTTATCATTGTTTTTGTTAATTATTACCTCCGCCACCAAAGGTGGATGGAGGTTATGTTTTGACCCCTGTCTGTCTGTCCGTTTGTGAACAAAACATCTCAAAAAGTTGTGGATGGATTCGGACGAAATTTGGTAGAGATGTAGCATATGTGACAAGGACGATTCGATTCGATTTTGGTGAAGATCTGAATATGGATTCGGATATGAGAATTATTTAATTTTCAAAGTGATTCTTCACCATTGGGAGATGGGGCCAAAACGATACATAGCAGGATATCTCAAAAAATTATGGATGGATTTGGACAAAACTTTTTGGACAGGTTGTGTGTGACAAGGAAGAACGTATTCAATTCTGTTGAAGATACGGATCCGGATCCAGCTGGTATAATTTTTTTAAGCGGTTCATCACCATTGAGTGATATGGCGAACCAGGCAGAGGTATGCTCTCGACCGAGTGCCGTTCTAGTTTTGTAATTATAATGCCATGCCTTGGAAGGACCTATTAAACTTCTCTCAACACCTTAACACGGTGCGTGTTTTAAACATGGGAATTGTTCCGGATTATTTGTAGTTAATTAGCCTCATAAACTCAGATCATGTGTTACTGATTCGTCACTTCCGTTGTTGTGGTTTTCATCCACTGTAAATATTTTTGATTCCATGTACTATTATTGTTGTCGTTTAATGGAAATAGAGGTTACTATTTTCAAAAGGTAAAAAAGTTAATGTTTTTAATGAAACCGGAACCGGACGACGACGAAGAGGAGGAAGAGGAAAAGAAGGCCAAGCGAGTCGGACAAGAAGCCTAGCTGCTTCGAGGTCTGGAGCGAACGTTGGCGAACGAGAGTCACGAATGAACTTTGAGTTTCCCAGGAAAGGGATTCCTGCGACAGAGTTGTTATCGCTGTGACAGAAAAACCTGCGTGACAGGTTTTGCGGTTGATTCCGAAGAGAATCATCAGAGTGCCATTACGCCACGAGAACGGGCCGTCGGCCATTTTACCTCACGCAGGATTTGCGCACCGCTCAAGGTTTTTCACCTCGCTTTAACCATTGTCACCGCATTCAGACGTTAATTTGGGTGTGTGTTTGTAATGTGGCTTTTGAGTGGAAATCTGCAGTTCGCCGATTGAGAGCCGTCAAACGTCCATACCTGAAGTTGTGATTTCCCCGTCGCTTCTCGAGGACACCTTCGCCCATCTTTGGCGGTGTGGCTGCCAACCCAACGGGACTCTGGTCTCGATACGACATCGTACGGACGATCATTGGAGTGGATCGACTTTGGCTTGAAGCCGGAATCAACTTTGGCTTGAAGCCGGGAAAGAGACATTGGGAATGCTCTTCTTTTCGCTCACTTGGAGCACAGTGAGTTATATTGTGCGAACCTGATGGTACCATCATAGGAAATATATATTGGTTGTACAATTGATTGCTATTGTTTTTGTGTTGTTATTCTTGTGTGACCTTAATACAATATTTGTTTGTTGGTAACAATTAGTGTGGTTTCACCATTGATCTTTGACATACAGAATAACACATCTTTCTGCCGTGACTCCTCTCGGGGCTCGGAGGTACCGGGGTTTGGGGAGGAGCACGTAACACATGACTATCATTTTGGTGTATATCACATTCCACATCAGAAAGCTCCAGCAGAACATCACAAAAACATGACTGACTGACTGACTGACTGACACACACACACACACACACACACACACACACACACACACACACACACACACACACACACACACACACACACACACACACACACACACACACACACACACACACACACACACACACACACACCTCATCCATTTATAGTAGATCATGACTATGCATATTAATGGTGAAGAATCACTTAAAATTAAGAAATTCTAGTATTCCGGATCCACATCCAGATCTTCACCAAAATCTAATCAATTCGTCCTTGTTACACACCCAAACAGTGCAACAAGTTTAGTTCTAATCCATCCCTAACGTTTTGAGATATTCTTCTCACAAACAGACAGACATAAAAACACAGATAGACAAACGTGAAAACATAACCTCTATCCACCTTCAGTGGCAGAGGTAATCATACAAGATTACCAGATTTTTGCATCTATTGGTAAAAGGAGAAGTGTGTGTGTGTGTGTGTGTGTGTGTGTGTGTGTGTGTGTGTGTGTGTTTGATTTATCCACTGCCGCCACCTGCTTGTACTAAGAGGAAATGGGACGAACTCGACACCTCTCATCAACACAGATATCTCTCGTATTTCTCCTATTTCCGGGAGTCCGATTTGCATTCACAAACAGAACAATTACAGTTACCATCTCAAAATTGCCAGTCTTTCATCTAAATGCTGAAAAAATTATGTTTAAAGGACTATTTGAACAAGCATTCTGAGTATTGCGCTGCAATACATGTCTCCTACCGGCAGTCTGTCGTCCGGAAAACTGTTAGGAAAATGACCAAAGTTCAAAGTGCCATAACTTTGTCAAAAATGATCGAAACGTCGTGAAGTTCGAACTTGATCTGTACCTTATCATGAGGAAACCATGTACCAAGTTTGAAATCATTAGCATGCAGAGTTTAGAAAAAACGTCCGGAAAACTGTTCTTTGCATGACGGACGGACAGACTGACAGACGGAGGGATGGAGTGCAAACCTATAGTCCCCTACAGTGTACACCGGTAGGGGACTAATGACAGATTTTGTGCGAGAATAGCAGGTTAAAATAGCAGGTCAAGGTCAACTGCCATCTGCTTGGAAATCAGCCAACATCACCGCTTTGCACAAAAAGGTGCAAAAACAGATCCTAGCAACTACAGACCAATCAGCCTTCTCCCAATTATCAGCAAAGTTATGGAATCCATCATTGCTTCGGATATGAAATCTTTCCACTTCTCCAATGGCTTGATCTCTGATCATCAATTTGGTTTCAGACCAGGTCACTCTACTCTGGACATGCTGCTTCTGCTGTCTCAACAATGGATGGAGGTCCTCAATGCCAAACAGGAAATTAGAGCTGTCTCCCTCGACATATCACGTGCCTTCGATACGGTCTGGCACCCCGCTCTGCTCACCAAACTCTCCTCCTTTGGTATCCATGGACATCTCCACGCATGGCTGGCGGACTTCCTCTCTAGTCGTAGTCAACGTGTGGCCCTGAATGGGTTTCTCTCATCTCCTCTTCCTGTTCAGGCTGTAGTTCCCCAAGGCAGTGTTCTGGGCCCTGTGCTTTTTCTGGTCTTCATCAATGAGCTCTCTGACTCTCTTAAAAATCCTCTCTATCTCTTTGCTGATGACTCCACTCTCTGCCGCTCCATTCCTCATCCCTCAGATCGGCAGTCTGCAGCCTCCTCACTCTCTGCAGACCTGGACAAAATCACAGACTGGGCAAACAAGTGGAACATGTCTTTCAATCCTGACAAATCTCACACTCTTACGATGTCTCTCCGAAAAGACCGACTGTACAACCCTCCCATCGACTTTCTGAATAATACTCTCCAAGAAGTTCTGTCACTCAAGCTTTTGGGTCTCACTATCTGCCATGATTTTTCCTGGGAAAACCACATTTCCAAGCTGGCCTCCAAAGCCAGTCGCCGACTGGGCATCCTCCGTCGTGCGAAGTCCTTCCTTGGCACACCTGAGCTCCTCACCACATACAAGGCTTTCATCCGCAGCTCAATGGAGTACTGCTCTCCCCTCTGGGCTGGTGCTCCTGCCTCACACCTAGCTCGTCTTCACGCTGTTGAAACCAAAGCATTCAGAATCATTGGAATCTCCCGCGATGACGCTATCTCCGAGGGCCTTTCACTTACTCACCGCAGGCAGGTTGGTGGTCTTTCCGTCTTCTACAGACTCCTCTCCGGCCTTGCTCCCCCAGCTCTCTCTGGGCTCCGTCCCCCAAATATTCCTACAAGTCGCACAAGATCTGCCTGCAACCCTCTTATGGTTAAACTGCCAAAATCAACTCTCTGCTCACCTTCACTCCTTCATTCCTCATTTCTCCCGCCTCTGGAACAAACTCCCTCACTCTCTTCAATCCCACTCCTCCCTCCAGGTCTTTAAAACGGCTGTTCACCACCATCTCTTATCTTCCCCAATCCAAAGCTTTGATCTTTTCTACCCCCGCTAATTTCACCCCAAATCCACTTTTTGAGGTGCCGACTTCTTTCCTGGAAGTCCTTGGTGTCCTTGCGTTTTATACCAGCCTGCCCCCCCCCCCCCCAGGCCATCTCCCTCCCACACATCTCCCGATGTCCCTGCTCTCAAATGTTGTGTTTGTGTGCTTCCTCCCTTTCTCTCCCCATCTTGTCGACCGCTCCCCTTTTTAAATACTTTGTTTGCTTGTTTGTTTGATTTGTTTGTTTGATAAATATTAGCTCTTTCACGAGCCTCGACTCTGTATACACAAAAAAAAAAAAAAAAGTGCCCGGCAAGCAGAACCGAGTCATTGAAAACCCAACACAGTGCATGTGCAAAAGGCCTCTTATCATCGAGACATCGTTTTGAAAGTCATGTATTGCTTTTGTATGGACAAGATGAGTAAAGAAACTTTTATCCTTTGACCGCCATAAACCTGGAATCAACCAATCACCCCTACTTCCCCTCCCATCCTCCTCGCACCCTCACCCACTCCTAACATGACAGGTGTTCGACCTCCTGCTGTCCATGCTGATGTTGGCTTTCTTTGTGAACAGCGTACTCACTCTCATTATGCTTTTCCTGTGTGCCAACCACAAGAAGAACGTTTTGCTGTTCGCCTTGCACCAGCAACAACCTGATAAATCGTCATATGGCCACCCACGGTCTCCTCCTACTAAAATAAAGACCCAAGGACCACAGGATCAGTCACTGCGGACAGATTTGCCCACGATGGTCCTTGCACGTGGGGAATCTGGTTCTACACCCCCTTTACGCAAAGGATCTTCAGTGCCCACAACTCCACTTTCTCATCATCCAATGCTCGTTTTTCAGCACGAAACACTCGAATCAGGTTCGGAGTCATCTTTGCCTGGATGTTCAGGCATGCCAACAGTCCCCATGTCTGTTCCGTCACAGCAGCAATACCCGCTGCCCACACCCACCTCACTCCATAAAGCTTCTATGATGCATAGGCATGCGGTGCTAGTGCCGATGCTGCAAGGCTCAGAATCGGAGAGTTTCTTGAGCACACAAGGCCACAAGGTTTCCCAGCGAGGAAGGCAACAAGGCAAGCTCTCACCATCAACACCCAAGTCCCCAGATTCACAAACACCTCTCTTCACTGAAAGTTTCCAATCCTCGGATTCAACGGACACAACACATCAGTCCAAATGCACCACAACCGGATCGGGCATATCCCCTGCTCTCCACCACAAGACTTACTCAGTTCTACCATCTGGAAACTCCAAGAGGATGCCTTCTCCAAAGATTCGAGTAAAGGGAAAGCAAGCGCCAAGTTTAGTTCCTTTTGTACCTCTTCCCTCGCCTGTGTACCCGAAGCATGTTTTGTCACCCACGATTACAAAGCCCGTGCTCTTTCGCTCAACCGCACCTCGCAGCTTGAACCGCTCACAAAATCTTTCACAGCCAAGCAGCCCGTTCAGCCCTGCTGAACAGAGCACAGAATTCTTCCCCACAACATCAAGATCACAAAGCCCCATCAGCCAGGTAAGGCACTGCAGCATGGGAAACAACTATACATTGGTGAGTTTTGCCTTTACCACCATTTGCTGATGCAATCCCACTGCAGTGAAATGGTCAAAAAATGTTTTGTCACTTTCACAAGGTATTTATAACAGGTATTTGGAATTCCACACAAGGTACTGCTTACCTTACACAGAGTGGATGTATCAATACATTGCATCGTTTGTGTTACCTCAATGGAGTTTTGCGAAGCAATGGTCAGGGTAGTGGTAAGCTAAGGTTTCAGGGGTTGATTAATCGATTCAAAATTTCTTGTTCAAAACGAATATGACACAAGCGCGTATCGAACCACATCTTTTTTGTCATTCAGACATTCAGCATCTCTCAAAATCAGAATTAAATTATCAGATGTAGTGATAACACACAAAACAGCTATTAAGATAATTTCTTTGATTTCAGGACATGAAGTTCCAGAAGATAAGGGAAAGATTTTCCGAAAACTGAAGACATCAGACGAGTCCACTTCACTTTTCCAATTTACTTCTGAAAAATTCTCACACATGCCACAAGTAACTAGTGCATGCTTTTAAAGACACTAGCCAAATCAATGCAAGCTTTTATGGAAGCCAAATGTGAACCACGCTATTTTAGAATTTTGCTGCTGTCAGTATATTCACATGTAATCATTTTACAATTCCGTTGAATTTGTAATACCATACACTGTCTGAGTGTCTGTATTTGATGGTGAAAAGGAAATGGTCAATTACACCATGTGATGTTCTTGAGCAAGGCCATTGCAATGCAATTTCAAATAAAACGTCGTGGTTTCAGAAATGCACAAAAGTGTTGCCTCTCATTTGCAAACAAAGGAAGGCAATACTTTTACATTCGAATACACTCCAAAGCAACGTGAAACACTGTGCGTTTTGCAAGCACAGATCAACAATAAAACAACATGAGCGTCACATGTGCACAAATGCAAGTGTTTTCAGGAATGTCTCACAGTCAAAAATGTGTCCAAAAGGAGGAACAGCACACTTGTAAGTGCTTTTACTCAGAGAAGCATGGGAAGATTTGGGGAGATGGAATTCCACAAAAAGCAATTGAAACTGCAGTGCAGCACAGCAAAGTTAAGGCCACAGAAAGCATCCAATATATCTATCGTAGCTGCACCTGAGATGAGAGTTAGGGCTGGTTTAACTCTGTGGAATCAGTGCATCTATCCAGACTGTGCTGCATACGTTTTTGCCAGCACCCCCGACCACCACATTCCTCTACCCTCCCCACCCACACCCTCTGCACCATTTATCCACTTCAAAACTTTATTCCACAAATAAACCACCAATTTCTTCCTTCGTAGTTCAAATCTTCCCTGGATCTTCTTTCAAAGACACTGTGCGGTTGAACACGAGCTGTGACATAAGAACAGGAGCACAAAAACTTGGTCTTACAACTCGATAAATTGCACACAGCAAGATTATGTACACACCTACGTACATGAACAGAAAAAAAAAAGGAATAAACACTTGCTGTCAACAGGCAGACAGACAGATGCAGAGGTGCATAAGAGGCAGACAAAAGGCAGATGAAAACACAGGTGGGCAAGTTCAGGTGGTAGGGGCGTCATCCACAAACCTACATACCTTATCTTCGTTGCTGTCAGGGTCCACACAAAAGAAACCAATGCGTTCAAACTGAAACTTGGAAAAGAAAGGTGCGCCCTTCACAGAAACATCAACGAGCACTTTAGGCAGAACCGCCAAGGATTCCTGAAAACAAAATCGATGCGTGAAATCTTAGGCAAAAGTTATGGCTGTTTCAAGGTATTGGGGGATTCATAAACAGGTCCATGGCCAAACATGACACAACAACAAAATAAAGACAATAGTTAACTTTGAATGTAAAAATTTTTGAGAGTTATTTAAAGGGAAACGGGAAAAGAAACAGTGAATGTTGCAGTAGAGTGACAATGGAGAGAAAAAAAGAAAAGAGGCTTTCATGAATGTCATTCTGACATTTAATTTCAAGGCATGTATCAACCAATCACCCCTTGTTAGGAGTTTTCAGGAGGACTCACAGGATTGATATCTGTGAGGAAACCTCCTGGAACCTGCTCAGAGTCTTCTGGGTTTTTGTGCAGGAACCTGAAATATTAATATTAGAGTTTAAAAAAAATCATACTCTGCAGAAGAAGAAAAGTCATCAACACGTTTCGCTAAAATGAGAGTAAAAACAAAAGAAACAAGAAAGAGCAATCAGGGATTGCAAACCCTCACCAGGATGTGTTTTCAGTGTTTTTAAGGCTTTTGGGTTAAAACAAATATGGCGGCAGAACCACGTAACCGATGACATCATTATTTTTTTCTCCACCAATTTATCCCTATATTATACAACAACATGCATTTTAAAGGCCATTTTCCCTGCTAGAGCAGGGGTTAGCCTTGCAGTCCCCATGACAATCTTCTCCATTTTGCCCTATTTTCTGCATCTCTCCTTGTTAACCCCCTTGCCTGCATTTCTTCTTCCACCATCTTTAGCCAAGTCTTTCTCGGTCTTCCCTGTCCTCTACTTCCTTCTACATTCATTTCCATCACTCTTCTCAACCAGTCACTTTCATCCTTCCTCAACACATGACCAAACCATCTCAACCTGTTTCTCTTCACAGCATCCATCACAGGCTCTATTTCCATCATCTTTCGCAATTCATCATTTGTCTTCCTCTCTCTCTCAACGATACTCCACACATCAATCGAACCATTCACATTTCCACCCTTTCCAACCTTCGTTGCTGCTCTGCGTTCATTACCCATGTCTCGCTCCCATAAATCATAACACTTCTCACACATGCAGCATACACCTTTCCCTTCAGCTTCAACGACACTCCCCTCCTCATCAGCACGCCACTCAGTTCCCGAAACTTCTTCCATGCACATCTCACTCCAGCAACCGTTGCCGAGTCTGATCCACCTTCTCCATTCAGCATGTCTCCGAGGTAGCAAAATGTTTTCACACCTTCCAGCTTCACGCCGTCTCCAAGATCCAACTCAACTTTTCCTCCATGTGCAGCTCCCACTGTGCACACCTTACATTTGAATGTAGCTGCCACACTGGTTAATGACCCTCTCAGACCACTACATTTTTGATGAACCCACTCAGCACACATTGTTCATTGAATGGAGTTCACTCCGACACCCTTCCTACACACAGCACACGGCCACTTCCCAGTTCTTTCCACCTCACCACATGCTTTACCACTTGCCATCACCTTCGTTTTTCCGATATTCACCTTCAGACCTTTTGTCTCCATACATTCCTTCCACTTGTTCATCTTTTCCTTCAGTCCATCCATACTTTTATCCATTTATCCATTTATCCCTATATTATGCTCAATAAATTTCATCTTGATCGGATGAAGTTTTGTACTTGTCGAATTATGACGTCATAATGGAGGCACCTTTGACATCATCATTAACAGATGTTATTCCACATGGAGAGTTCTTTACAATGAGCCATGTCCCAATTTTTTCTATTCAGCGCTTTCGGAGATATAGACGTCCAAGGTTTTTCGGGTTTTCAAGATGGTGGCCAAACCACGTGACCGATGACGTCATAATTATTATAAAATTATACAGGTGGAGTTGCACCTATGGTGAAAATTTCCTGTCAATCGGACCAACGGTTGCAGAGAAAATCATATTTATTCTGTGCGGACAAACAGACAGACAAACAGACAGACAGACAGACAAACGGGCTCAAATGCAATACCCTCTCCTCAGGTGAGGGTAACAAGCTTGACTGACTTATGAGTTATAAAAACGGCAAGTGTGTCTGTGTGTGTTTGTGCATATCTTTGAGTATATATGTGTACGACTGTACGTGTCTGTGTATTTTTGTGTATAACGTGGGACCCCGCTATTCACGGGGGATACGTTCCTGGAAAATGCCGCGAATTGGGAAACCACGAAAAGCGGGGCATTGTTTCAATGGAAAAAGGGGAGGATAGATTCCCGAGTCGTGAAAATCCACGAATGGAGAGGACCAAACTGCGAATGGCGAGGCAAAATCCGCGAATGGTGTGGCAAATCCCGAGAATATCGGCGAGAATCCCGGCAATGTCGAGGCTAATCCCGGAAATTGTGGCTCGTCGAAGATGTTTTTTTTGCGTATGTCCACCTGCTTTATGCAAGGCTGGTAAAAGATGGGTTTTTAAAATGTGACAAGCTAGCAGCTTGCAAATTTTGTTTTTTCCCCCCTGAAAAACCGCGAATTAGTGGAACACGATCACGAATAGGAAAAACAAAAAGCGCGATTTCACGGAACACGGCGCGAATGGAAAAAGAACCCACGAATCCGCGGGACACTTTTCCGCGAATACAGAAACAGGTCGCATTTTATCAACCGCGAATACGCGGAACCCGCGAATAGCGGGGTCCGACTGTATATGTGTACGTGTTTGTATATATATATATATATGTGTATGTGTATGTGTGCGTGTGCGTGTGTGTGTGTGTGTGCGTGCGTGCGTGCAAGTTGTTCCATATGTGAACTGTGTTGATGAATTACTATTAATGAGTTGCTATTAATGAACTTATTAAAGAGGTAAAAAAAAAACTGTCAATATTCGGAAACTGACAACAAGGTATGGTGGCTTTCCAGGGGATGAGTGCTTGTGCATTTTGCAGGCTGTCTGAAAGAAGTGACGGTGTTTATGTGGGAAAAGGGGTGTGAATATGCAGAACTTAGAGATCCTCAGTAGCTACAGACATTTAACTTAATGGTGATCACCTCACATTTAAACGGCCTTAACAGAAGCTAAAAGGAAAGGGAAACAGCTCATTTGCTGTTAGAAAAAGTGCTACCATATGAGCGAAAAATAGCGTTGGTTGCAAGGGACATGTATATACAGGTTCGCTGGTTCATTTCCCATCACTGAAACAATTCAGAGGAGACAAACTATGGGCTTGACACCGAGAACCTAAAACATGTGATACTGAAAGTGCAAGAAGCCTTTACAGGGCGATTTCAGGAATACAGAAAGGAAAAGGCAACTTTATCTTTTGTATTGAAACTTCTTGAAGCAGACACTTCTGAACAACTTTTCAGGATTTACTAGAACTTGAACCTGAACTGGCCGATTTGCAGGAGAAGTACATCTGGAGTTCGAAATTCAGAGGCTTAGTGACCAAACTCGACAATGTCAAAAGGCATAGATCTACCCTGACACTTCAACACAGATCGATTGAAATGCATGATCTTAAAAAACAAGACCAAATTGTGTTTGAAGTTTGGAATTCTTTACGGGACACCAACAGTAACATGTAGAGATGTGCACTTGGCATTCTGTCCATCTTCGGATCTACTTACCTGTGCGAGCAGGTGTTTTCAAGTATAAAAAAAAAAAGAACACTGAGGAATTGATTGAACAAGGCAAGTTTGCAGTCCTGCTTGAAAATCTCATTATAATAGAGCAAACGTATATGGTTATGTTTGTATGTTTTTTGTATATTATTTGTGACCAAAATGTCTTCTTCTTCAAATAAAAATAACACCCAGAAACACAGTCCGTGAACTCTTAATTACGTATTACGTACTGTTGGCATATACCTTTTGGCCCTTTAGACTGCCGAGACCCCTCAGACCTTTGATGACCCTTTAACTCCCTCAATACCACCAAGACCCCTAAAAAAACACAAAATACCCTTAAAGACTCCATATACCCTGAAGACCCAGAGGACCCAAAAGATCCTGAAGACTCAGAAGACCCCGAAGAACCAAAACACCCGAAGACCCAAAAGACCCCGAAGACCCAAAATACCCCAAAGACCAAAAATACCCCAAAGACCAAAAATACCGCAAAGACCCCAAAAATCCCAAAATACCACAAATACTGAAAAGACCCCGAAGACCCTTAAATACCCCAAAGACCCTTAAATACCCCAGAGATCCAAAAGATCCCAAATACCAAAATACAGCCAAGACCAAAAAGACCTGAAGACCCCAAAATACCACAAAGACCGAAAAGACGCTGAAGACCCAGAAGACCCATGTAATCATGTTTCAATAGCATGTAATTAATAGACATACTCAGTGTAATTAATAGATGTAGGTACTCAGGTTTCCATAGCATGTAATAATTAATAGACGTACTGTACTCATATTCCAATAGTATGTATTTAATAAACCAACAGAGTCAGGGTTCAATGGTATGTAATTAATAGACAGACTCACATTGAAATAGCATGTAATTAATAGACGTGCTGCACTCATATTGCAATAGTATGTATTTAATAGATGTACCCAGTCAGGTTTCAATGGTATGTAATTAATAGACGTACTCTGGTTTTAATTGGACGTAATTAATCAACGTAGTCAGGTTTAAATAGTATGTAATTAATAGACGTATTCAAGTTTCAATGACATCTTTTTTTATTATAATGGGCAAACGTATGGTTAGGTATGCATGTTTGTGCCCAAAATGTCTTCTTCTTCAAATTTTCTTTAATAATTCCATCATGTTATTTATATATTTTAAGCTAACCTAAGAAACAGATTCGTGACTTATCCGTATTCATCAGCGCTACTTTTTTTGTTACTTTGACTTGATTAATCGAGATGTAGATCGTGATATGGGCAAAATAAAACATACGTCGTTTGGCCTGACACGACCCCCAATACACTGTCACCACCACTAACCCCCACCCACTATTCCCACCATCCCTCACTCCATGAGAGAGCAGACGGTCAAAATGCCTATCCCTCTGAAACGACGTGTGGTGAGGCGCGCGGAGCCACGCTCGTGAAAATGATAGGATTCTGTCCAAACATCGAACGACTCAACAGCAGAAATCACACTATATATATGGGTAAGCTCACTCAATATATTAAATTAAAAAAAACACATTTAGAGGCCATTTTTCCCCGCAAGCGGGGGTTGGCCTTTTTCGGGGGCCATGGTTGTTGTTGTTTTTTGGTCCCCTTTTTGAAGCAATGTTTTACGGCCGGATGCCCTTCCTGCCGCCAACCCTTTTTGTCGCCTTTTTACGACAAACAGGGAATTACCAGTGAACTGGTACTCAATTTGCCGACCTCGGAAGGATGACAGGCTGAGTCAACCCCCCTGGTGTTAATTCAGCGATCGACCGGGATTCGAACCCAGGATCCTAGGATCCTAAGCTGGCACCCTAGCCGCTAGCCCAACACCAGCCGCTAGCCCAACAACACTCAATATACTGAAGAAAATTTAATGGCCCCTTTCATCGATAGCAACTCAATAAACATGTATTGCATTACAAATCAGTGTGCGTCTTTGTCCTGTTATTCAATTATTTAAATGGGATTTATGTGCATTGCGAATATTGTGTTTTTAATCAAATTTTTAAAAAATGGCTCTTCTTGTTATTTGGGTTGCCGACCACTGGGTTAGGTTAATAAGTGAAGAAAAGACTGTGGGTAGGGATGTGGTGTGACATGAGATGATGATTTGAAGCCCTGGAGGGAAGGGTGAGTTTGAACCACCGCCAGAAGACAGTTCCGCAAGTGGGAGAAAAGAGGAACAAAAGAGTAGAGTTGGCCAGTAAGCATACAAACCAGATGCGATGGTAAGAGACAATGTGAAAGCAATAGGCTCTGTGCTTCAGTCTCATTAAGGGAGAGCCCAATAATGTTGAAAGGTTTAGATTCTGCAGCTCCCAGGAAAGTGATGCGATGCTGGTGGTGCCAGCCCACAAGGAACTCCAATGAGCGACACACAAAGCTCTTAAAGGCTGCGAATAGCTCTGATTTCAAAGAATGACTTGGAATGATGTGGGATGCCCCATTAGCGGCTAGCTTTGGAGGCTAGCTTTACTATATGGTCAGCCCAGGAGAGATCAAGGCTGATGATGGTGAAGCCTATGAGTTCAAGAGACTGGACCTGTTCCAGTCACTGACAATGAAAATACAAAGGTGGGTTTGCTGAACGATCCTTCTGGAGTGACATGGTAAAACTTGAGATTTGTCAGGGTTGAAAGACATGTTCCATTTGTCAGGCCAGCATCAAATTAATTCCACATGAGCACAAAGCCTTACAAGCATTTCTCTCAAACGTCAGTGTTTTATCTCTACTCATTCATCTGTCTGTCTGTCAACTCCCCCCCCCCTCCCCCCCTCCCCCCTCATGTGTTCTTACAATGTAACAAAAATAAATTCTAACTTCCAACAACACCAGAAGTTCTGTTAAAACCAAAGATAAAGTGAAAACATGAGTCTCCTGCCTCACACCGAGCTCGGCTTCACGCTGTTGAAACCAAAGCTTTCAGAATCATTGGAATCTCCCGCGATGAAGCTAACTCCGAGGGCCTTTCTCTCACTCACCGCAGGCAGGTTGGTGGTCTTTCTGTCTTCTACCGACTCCTCTCCGGCCTTGCTCCACCAGCTCTCTCTGGGCTCTGTCCCCCAAATATTCATACAGGTCGCACAAGATCTGCCTGCAACCCTCTGATGGTTAAACTGACAAAATCAAGACTCTCTGCTCATCTTTACTCTTTCATTCCTCTTTTCTCCCACCTCTGGAACAAACTCCCTCACTCTCTTCAATCCTACTCATCCCTCCAGGTCTTTAAAACAGCGGTTCACCACCATCTCTTATCTTCCCCTATCCAAAACCCTGATCTTTTCTACCCCCGTTAATTCACCCCAGATCCACTTTTCTGAAATACCGACTTCCTTCCTGGAAGTACTAGCAGTGTCCATGTGTTTTTTTTAACCTCTCCCACCCAACGCCCCCCTTCCCGTGCCTCCTCCCCCCAAGCCCTCTACTTCCCACAGATCTCCCAATGTCCCTGCTCTCAAATGTTGTACTTGTGTGCTTCCCTCTCTCTCTCCCCATCCTGTCTCCCGCTCCCTTTATTTCGTCTTATGTGTCCGTTTGTTTTTTTGGTCATTAATGTTAGCTCTAACACGAGCCTCGATGTTGTATACCAAAAAAATAAAAATAAAACATGAGGGGGCTGCACTCATTTGACGCCCAATTAGATCAAATTTTAATGTATTTTGTAAACTTTCTTGCGTTAGTGTGTGAGAAAATCCAATGACTGGTATTTTCTAGAGACATCTAAGAAGCAAAGGCTTGACATGCATCTTGCACAAAATGCTGGTGCACTATTCGATATTGGATGCCTCATTCCTTTCATTATAACATCAAAATCAGTGCTTGCAATGGCCGATTAAAATAAAGTTAAAGTACAAGGTGAGTCCCACACAGAGGCTTACAAGCGGTCATAGAGCCGGATTTCACAGGGAATGGGGCTCGAAACCCAATGAATGAAGGCTTTGGGCTTTTCTGCACAGTCTGAACGGCAGCAAAGAACTCGCAGCTCTTCAATCTCACCTGCTTCATTCTGTCACAATGAGGGCAGAACAGAAGCTGAGGATCAAAATGGCATCACTGGTGCTTTTCTGCAAGTTTTAAAAAATAACTAGTCAAGGCTCATAAAAGCCCTGCAACCATTACTTGTGATATCTTAACCACCTTTGTGAAATGTATCATAAAAAAAGAATTTTAAAATCCCACCTTTAGAACTGCATCCAGCGAGATGACATACCCAGCATGCCTCAGTCCTGTGCACTGCCCAGGGGCGAGTCGGCGGTACCCGGGTTCCAAAGCCTACAGAAAGGTGCAAGGCTAAGGTGGCATTCAAAAGGTAATGGAGATCAGTGCATAAAAACTAAGGATAACCAAAAATGAAAGCACTGAATATCACTGCCTAGCAGGCAAGCTAAGGCTTATTTTGAGCACAAAGTGGTGCTCATCCAGGGCTATGCAAGGCAGTGTGTGTGTCAGGCATTAATTACCTATCCAAGAGAAGGTTAAGGAGGGGGTCACATGACTGCAATACGGAAATGGTAAGACCCAAATTAGTTTTGATCATCACCTTGGGGTTTGACACTGGGTGTGTGTCAGTGTGTGTGTGTGTGTGTGTGTGTGTGTGTGTGTGTGTGTGTGTGTGTGTGTGTGTGTGTGTGTGTGTGTGTGTGTGCAGTTATCTGAACCAAAAAATTAATAATAAATAAGAGGCCACATCATCAAGCTCGGGGAATTAACTTCCAACACACAATGTTGGGCATAAACCTATACTGAAACATGTTCCACCACACTGCACTGCACTATGATATACTATGCTGAACCACACTGCATTACCCCGTGTCATGCTGCATGATGTTTACAACATGCTATACTGGAGATACGATGCTGCCCTGTGGTTTAAAATCTGTATGACAATTGAATCCAATATCCTTTATTTTGTGCACAGTGTAACAGTACCATTTTTGTATGACTGGCTGGAATCAAACCTACATCTGCAATTCGAGACACGCATGGCCAAACACGCACACTGAGCCAGTGACCAGAACTTTATTGGAGTCACTTGCCTCGTGGAAGTCACTTCGCTCGATGAAGATGCAAGGCCCAAACGGTACCTTGTGACTTCCCTTTTCCTCATGCAATGGGAAGTTTGGCACCACCACCTCTGAAGGCTGTGCGGGTGCACAACAAATCACCATCAGATATTGTTAACCACAAAGCACCATGACATATTCTTAACCCTTAGATGCAGAAGTGGGTAATTATTGACCCACCATGGTTTTTGTTTTGCTCTAACTTTGTGATAAAAACATTTCTATGCATGACCTTCCACATATGCTTCAAATAAAGGTTAATACATATTCCTATGTGTTTGTTTTATTTTTTTATCTTTCAGGATTGTTGTAATAATGTTTCATCAAAAATTTTGCGTTCATCCAAAAGTGGGTACTTTTTGACCTGGGCTAAGAATGATTGTTTTATCACTATAACAATACATTTTTACACACGACCTTTCATATGTGCTGAGAATAAAGGGTAATACATATTCCTTTGTGTGTTTTATTTTATTTTTCTTTCAGGATTGCTGCAAAATAGCACTTGACTGTGCATCTTTGCATCCCAGCTTGGGTCGCTTCATAGGAGATACATAATTACTTATGCTCTGGATGGAATTGCATACACAGGGAGACAGCCTGGTCAACCTGTGCAGAAGAATTTGGCACACAATATTGTCACAACAGTGTGCACTGATTTTAGGGGTACAGGAAGAAATGTGATGAAGGACAATATTTTTCACTGGTGTGCCACTGCCTGAGGAGCTGCTCACCAAAGGACTCACACTTGTAGGCACACTCAGAAAAACCAAACCTCACATCCCACCAGTGATAGCAACCAATAAGCAACGACAGCGGTACAGCAGTTTATTTGGATTCAGGGACAACATCACCATGGTCAGCTATGTGCCAAAACAAAGAAAAGCTGTAATTCTTCTCAGCACGTCACACCACGACAATGCCATTGATGAAGACGAGAGAACGAAAAAGAAACCTGAAATTATCCAGTATTACAACAGAACAAAAGCTGGTGTGGACACGATGGATCAGATGGTCCACACATACTCGTGTAAACGACAAAGCAGGAGGTGGCCTGTGGTGTTGTGGCAGAACGTCATGGATGTAGCTTGCCTCAATGCATACATCCTGTTTACGTACAACACCCACATTATTTGTCGAATGTGACCCACAAACGCAGCTTGTTCATGAAATAACTTGTCCCATACACACTCACGAGGGGGGAAGGTCATAGGACAAAACAATTCTGGGGGAGAAAACGTTCTTTCTGCTAAGTTTGAGTCCTGTGGGTAAAGGGTGTGTAAGATACATTGGAACAAGACACACTCACCAAAACACACACACACACACACTCACCAAAACACACACACACACACTCACCAAAACACACACACAAACAAACACACTCACCAAAACACACACACACACACACACACACACACACACACACACACACACACACACACACACACACACACACACACACACACACACACACACACACACACACACACACACACACACACACACACACACACACACACACACACACACACACACGGTTCCTGGAAAGGGGATGGGGGTGGCTAAAAAAAATTAAATACACACAAAGGAATATGTATTACCCTTTATTCTAAGCACATATGGACGGTCATGCATAGAAATGTTTTTACAACAAAGTTATAGGGAAAAAAAATCAGGCTGGGTCTAAAAGATCCAGGAATGCATTGAAGGGTGGAGAATTTTTTTTTTTTTTTTTTTTGTTAAATATTCAAAGAATACACCTCAAAGAATATAAAAAGATAATTACATTTACTTTTGATATTTCTTTTTTGCAACAATAAAAGCCTGACAACTCAGGGTCACTAATTACCCACTTCTAGATGAAAAACGTTATTTTACGACTGCATCTAAGGGTTAATCAAAGCATTCTTTACCATTCGCACAACTGATCCAAAGCAAGCAAGCAATAATACCCTTCACAAACGATGTAGTGGGGTTCCTCCCTCCCCCCCCCCCCCCCCCATCCTCTCCAATATAATGATGGTAGGACGACAGGTTCAAAATCCTATAAAATGCATTTCATTTTGCCATTTATACAAATGTCCTTGAAATTCATGCAAAGTTCAATTGTCTCTCCCGTGTGTGTCCTGCATGCATGTGTGTAGCTTCGTTGCTCTCCATTGGCACCCTCTCTATCGTATCAGAATCTGCTTTAAATCGCAGATGTCAAATTACATTTCCGTATTCTAGGAGAGGACGGACCGTAGAGTTGAAGAGGAGTGGGAGAGTTGCCTTGGTGAGGATGGAAATGGTCCTCTTGATAAGATCCAACATCTGATTGGCCTTGTTGACAGATGCAGCTACATGCCTATGAATGCCAGGTCATTGTCTATAAACACGTTCGTGCTTTTTCTGGTCTTCAACAATGATCTCTCCGACTCTGGAAAATCCTCTCTATCTCTTTGCTGATGACCACTCTCTGCCGCTCCATTCCTCATCCCTCAGATCGGAAGTCTGCAGCCTCCTCACTCTCTGCAGACCTGGACAAAATCACAGACTGGTCAAACAAGTGGAACATGTCTTTCAATCCTGACAAATCTCACACTCTCACTATGGCTATGGCTCTCCGAAAAGACCGACTGGACAACACTCCCATCTACTTTCTCAACAATCCTCTCCAAGAAGTTCTGTCACTCAAGCTTTTGGGTCTCACTATCTGCCATGATCTTTCCTGGGAAAACCACATTTCCAAGCTGGCCTCCAAAGCCAGTCGCCGACTGGGCATCCTCCGTCATGCGAAGTCCTTCCTTGGCACACCTGAGCTCCTCACCACATACAAGGCTTTCATCAGCAGCTCAATGGAATACTGTTCTCCCCTCTGGGCCGGTGCTCCTACCTCACACCTAGCTCGGCTTCACGCTGTTGAAACCAAAGCTTTCAGAATCTTGGAATCTCCCACGATGAAGCTAACTCCGAGGACCTTTCACCGCAGGCAGGTTGGTGGTCTTTCTGTCTTCTGCCGACTCCTCTCCGGCCTTGCTCCTCCAGCTCTCTCTGTGCTCTGTCCCCCAAATATTCCTACAGGTCGCACAATATCTGCCAGCAACCCTCTTATGGTTAAACTGCCAAAATCAAGACTCTCTATTCACCTTCACTCTTTCATTCCTCTTTTCGCCTGCCTCTGGAACAAACTCCCTCACTCTTCAATCCCACTCCTCCCTCCAGGTCTTTAAAACAGCTGTTCACCACCATCTCTTATCTTCCCCCATCCAAAACCTTGATCTTTTCTACCCCCGCTAATTCACCCTAGATCCACTTTTTTGAAATACCAACTTCTTTCCTGGAAGTCCTTGCAGTGTCCATGTGTTTTATACTTCTGCCACCCCTTCCCCATCTCTCCCCATCTTGTCTACTGCTCCCCTTATTATATGTCTTATGTGTCTGTTTGATTTTTTTGTGTGATTGTTAGCTCTTTCACGAGCCTCGATCTTGTATACACAAAACAAAACAAAACAAAAAAACACCAATGGCCTTCTCTTCCTGTGTAACTAGTCGTTCTTCATCCTCGAGTTGTTGTGCAACATTTTTATGTCCTTTGTCAAAGTGCATGACTTTACATTTAGCAGGGTTGAATGAAAGTTGCCAATCTACACATGTTGTGGCTGTGTCGTGGTCCTCCTGTAAAGATATTGTGTGCTTGGGTTGTGATTTCCCCATATACACTCAGTGTACAAAGCATTAGGAACACCTTCCTAATATTGAGTTGCACCTCCTTTTGCCCACAGAACAGCCTCAATTTGCCGGGGCATGGACTCTACAAAGTGTCAAAAGCGTTCGACCTATGTTGACTTGTTGGCCAACAAAGGGATGTTGGCCTATGTTGACTCCGATGCTTCCCATAGTTGTGTCAATTTGGCTGGTGGTGGATCTCTACTCAGAATAGCTCATTCGATCTCATCCCACAGATGCTAAATTGGATTGAGATCTGGTGACTGGGCAGGCCACTCCAGTACGCTGAATTCACCGTCATGTTCGTGGAACCATTCCTCGACAATCCTAGCCTTGTGGCATGGGGAATTATACTGCTGAAGAAATCCAATCGCAGATGGACACACTGCTGCCATGAAGGGATGCACCTGATTGACAATGATGTCCAGATATCCTGTGGCATTTAAACATTGCTCCACTTTTATCAAGGAGCCCAATGTGTGCCATGAAAACACACCACATACCATCACACCACCACCACCAGCCTACAGTGTTGACACACGACATGATGGATGCATGCACTCATGTGGTTTTCTCCATACCCTAGTCATCCCATCAGCGTGAAACAGCAGGAACCGGGATTCATCAGACCAGGCAGTGTTTTTCCAATTTTTCCAAAGTGGAACTCTGTACGGTCGTCGGCTGCCATTTCCCATTCATGTCAAGGGAGGACGAGTTGTGCATTCTTTTATGGGTATTTTGGCACCAATGTTGTACTGGACTGTCAGTTGACTAACTGTAGCCCATTTGTTGCTCTGTACAATTCCTGTCAGCCTCCTTTGGCCTCTTTCATCAATGAGCCATTTTCGACCACTGGCATGCTGTTGGCTGGATGTCCTTTGGGTGGTGGACCATTATTGATACACACGGGAAACTGTTGAGCGTGAAAAACTCAGTAGCGTTGCAGTTCTTGACACACTCAAACCGGTGTGCCTGGCACCTACTACCATACCCCGTTCAGAGGCACTCAAATGTTTTGTCTTTCCAATTCACCCTCAAAATGGCACACATACACAATCCATGTCTCAATCGTGTCAAGGCTTAAAATCTTTCGTTAACCTGTCTCCTCCCCTTCATCCACACTGACTGAAGTGGATTTAACAGGTGCAATCATGAAGGGATCATAGCTTTCACCTGAATTCATCTGATCAGTCTATTTCATGGAAACAGCAGGTGTTCCTAATGTTTTGTACACCGAGTATATATATTTGTGTCATCAACATAAATCTGGACAGAGTTCTGTATCGCAGTCAGCAAGTCATTGACATACAACACAGAGCTGGGGACCGAGAAGACTTCCTTTTGGGATGCCACTGCAGATGCTAATCCAGTCGAAATGGATACTGTTTAGAGAAAGAAACATGTTGGGATCTTCCCACAATGAAAGCCTCAATCTACATCATAAGTTTGTCATTGATGCCAGAAATTTTGACTTTCTTCAAAATATGACAATGTGGCACCATATTGAATGCAAACTTTTCACACTGGTCTCCCTCCTCTAAAACCTGGTGACGCATTGTTAAGTCTGTCTTCGAAGTGTGCTCCCCCTCCATCCCTTCCCTCTCTTCAAATGACACCACAGAAGACTCCACTCATGAGAAGGCCGAATTCCTCAATTCAGCGTTTGCTTCCAAATCTTGCTTCCCCAGCCCCTCACTCTCTGTACACATCCAACCCAATCAAACCCAAATGCTCCTGGATGCTGTGTCTTTAGCACCTGAGAGGGTGGAGAGATTTCTAGCAATGCTTAACTCAGATTTTGTAACCGGTTCGGAGGACATTAGCTCAGGTATCCTAAAACCTGCTTTGCTGCAATTGCACATCCTTTCTGTTATTTTCACTCCATCATTTGTCCTGGGTCATCTTCTACCTGCATCAAAATCAGTTATGACCACCACATTACAAACTAGAATGCCACGAGGTGGTGCGCATACCTCAACCACTCTGAACATTTTACATTTTGCATCCCACTGATATTACATCCATGATTCCATGATTCCATGACAATTACGACATATGGGCAGGGTACAGCCCGAAATACCCTGTGGGGGACCCCACTCCCTCTCGTCAAAACTCAAGGTGGGGAACCCGATCGAAGCAAGGGTGGAAATCACTCCATTTATGACGACGAAACGTCTGATGCCCGACGTGGAGATCGGTTTCTGAGGTTTGGGACATGGAATGTAGGGACAATGACAGGGAGATCAGGAGAAGTGGTGGAAGTATTGGTCAGAAGAAGAGTGGACATATGTTGTGTGCAGGAGACGAGATGGAAGAGAAGTGGTGTGAGAATGGTGAAGGGTAGGCAGGAACAGAAACACAAGTTTGTGTGGCAAGGGTACCCAGAAGGTGTGAATGGTGTTGGTGTCCTGTTTTCTGAGGAGTTTGTAGACAGTGTGGTGAGTGTGACTAGAGTGAGTGAAAGGTTGATGATGGTGAAAATGATGATTGGAAAGCTCTTGGTGAACGTCATCTCGGGATATGCTCCGATTGGTCGGAGCGATGAAGAGAAGCACAAGTTCTGGTGTGCGATAGAGAAGCTGATGGAAAACGTGAAAGATAAGGAAGTTGTTGTGGTAGGAGGAGACCTAAATGGACATGTGGGAAGGAGTATGGACGGTTTTGAGGGAGTTCATGGGGGTTACGGATATGGTGTGAGAAATGGAGAAGGTGAAAGGATTTTGGAGTTTGCTGATGGAGCTGATTTGTTGATTTGTAATACTCAGTTCCAGAAAGAGGATAATAAGCTTGTTACTGTTACGTTACGTGCTCCTCCCCAAACCCCGGGCACGGTGTACCTCCGAGCCCCAAAAGGAGTCACGGCAGCAAGATGTGCTATTATGTGTGCCAATGACCAATGGTGAAACCACACCAATCAATCGATACCAAAAACCAAGTATTGTATTAATATCGCACAATAATAACAACTTGCGCAAGTACAAGAAAACCTCAATTGCACAGCAAACACCATATAATTCCGATGATGGTACCACCAGTTTCTTAACTCAATAACTCACGGTACTCCACGTGAGCGAACTGTAACACCCCCAAAGTCACTGTCACGACACCAGACCAAAGTCGATCCACGCTCCGGTGATCACAAGAAAGCACGGCATACTGAGACCTGAACCCAGGACGGCTGACAGTCAACGCTGCAGAAGAGCCGCTGGGTGAGGTCGGGCCGACGTCGGTCAGGTAAAAGTTCACCCAAAAGGCAACTGGGAATTCACACCTTTGGTTCACCAGACAATGACGCTGACATGAACGAGCAGCAGTTCCCAAGCGGAGAACCGCGAATTCCCAAGCGAAATCCACGACACACACGTGAACCAGGCTAACGGCTCGTGCGAGGTGAAATGGCTGGTGAGAGGTGAAATGGCGGACGGGCCCGTAATGGAGGCGGACCTGCTCTCCAGCGATGATTCACTTTCGGAACCAACAGGAAAACCCGTCTCGCAGGTTTATCTGCCACAGCAATAACGACACTGTCACAGGAATCCCTTTCCCGGGGAAACCTATATTCGCTCGTGACCAATGTCCACCAGCGTCCACTCGACACCTCGAAGCAGATCGGCCTTCCTTTCCCGATCTCACTTGATCCGCTCCAGCCTCTTCTTCTTCCTCTTCCGGTCTCTCCCGATCCATTTCGTTTTTCTTTTGAAACACTAATTTTTACCTTTGAAGACAGTTATCTCCATTTCACACTCAAACTGTAACAATAATAGTATATGAAACGAAAAATGCTTCCAGTGGATGAAAACCACAAAGACGGAAGTGACGAATCCGTAACAGTTACATACATGTCAGGTGGGTCGACGACAACCGTCGACTACCTGCTGGTGCGTAGGCGAGATAGGGGGCACCTCCGGGACACAAAGGTGATCCCGGGGGAGGAGGCTGTTTCACAGCACCACTTGGTTGTCTGCGACATAAGGGTGAAAGGTGCGAGGAGAGCGCGGTGGGTGAAGTACCAACCGAGAATGAAGGTGTGGAGGTTGAAAGAGGTGACAGTGAGGGAGGCATTAAAAGAGAGGCTAAGTATGGTAGAGGATGATGTGGTTGAGCTTGAAAGTGGTTGGATGTCAATGAAAGATAGTCTGTTGGGAGCCGTTGGTGAGGTATGTGGATGGACAAAAGGACCACCGAGGCACTCGGAAACATGGTGGTGCGATGATGAAGTTGGAAAGAAGATTGACGAGAAGAGGAAGAAGTTCATGGAGTGGCAGAAGGCGAAGGGTATGGGGGCAGAAAAGGCAGCGCATGAAAGTTATAAGGCAGCCAAGAAGGCTGCAAAGAAAGAGGGAGCAAAGGCGCAGGAGGCATGTAGGAAAATGTTCGGAGAACGCTTGGATTTGGAAGAGGGTCAGAGAGCGGTATTCAGGATTGCAAAGCAGATAACGAAAGAGAGGTGTGATGTGATGGGGGTGAGTTGCTTGAAGGATGAAGTGGGACAAATCGTTGTGGACCCAGATGGAATTAAAGGAAGATGGAAGAGATATATGGAAATACTGTTGAATGCAAAGAATGAATGGGATGGCAACATAGAGAGTAACCCAGTTTTAGGACCGGCAGAGAAGATAACCGAGAAGGAAGTTGAGGAAGCGATAAAAGCAATGAAGAGTAGAAAAGCGGGAGGGCCGACGGGAGTTGTGGGAGATATGTTGAAGGCAGTGGGAAATTGGGGTGTGAAGAGAATGACAGAGATCTTCAATCTGGTGGTGAAAGTAGGCCGCATTCCAGTGGATTGGGAACTGAGTACCCTCGTCCCTCTATACAAGGGGAAAGGTGACCCTCTGGACTGTGGCTCGTTTCTAGCGATAAAGTTATTGGAGCATGGAACGAAGGTATTGGAAAGGGTGTTGGAGAGAAGGATAAGGAAGAAAGTGAAGATTGACGAAATGCAGTTTGGATTTATGCCAGGAAGAGCAACGACAGATGTGCTTTTTATTGTGAGGCAGTTGCAGGGGAAGTACATGGAGAAGAGGAAGAAGTTGTTTCTTGGGTTTGTTGATCTGGAGAAAGCATTCGATAGGGTTCCACGTGAAGTCGTGACATGGGCATTGAGGAAGTTAGGAGTGGAGGAATGGTTGATCAGAGTAGTGATAGCAATGTACAAAAGAGCATGCACAGCTGTAAGGACGAAGGACGGGAACAGTGGTGAGTTTGAGGTGAAGGTGGGAGTGCATCAGGGGTCGGTACTAAGTCCACTACTATTTGTAGCTGTGATGGAGGTGCTGGCTCGGAACGTGAAGGAGGGTTTACCGTGGGAGTTGTTGTATGCAGATTATCTGGTGCTGATTGTAGAAAGTATGGATGGACTGAAGGAGAAGATGAACAAGTGGAAGGAATGTATTGAGACAAAAGGTCTGAAGGTGAATATCGGAAAAACGAAGGTGTTGGCAAGTGGTAAAACATGTGGTGAGGTGGAAAGAACTAGGAAGTGGCCGTGTGCTGTGTGCAGGGAGGGTGTTGGAGTGAATTCCATTCGATGTACAATGTGCGCTGAGTGGGTTCATCAAAAATGTAGTGGTTTGAGAGGGTCATTAACCAGTGTGGCAGCTACATTCTAGTGTAAGGTGTGCAAAGAGGGAGCTGCAGATGGAGGAAATGTTGAGTTGGATCTTGGAGACCGCGTGAAGCTGGAAGGTGTGAAAACATTTTGTTACCTTGGAGACATGCTGAATGGAGAAGGTGGATCAGACTCGGCAACGGTTGCTAGAGTGAGATGTGCATGGCAGAAGTTTCGGGAACTGAGTGGTGTGCTGACGAGGAGGAGAGTGTCATTGAAGCTGAAGGGAAAGGTGTATGCTGCATGTGTGAGAAGTGTTATGATTTATGGGAGCGAGACATGGGTAATGAACGTAGAGCAGCAACGAAGGCTGGAAAGGGTGGAAATGCAAACGGTTCGGTGGATGTGTGGAGTATCGTTGAGAGAGAGGAAGACAAATGATGAATTGCCAAAGATGATGGGAATAGAGCCTGTGATGGATGCTGTGAAGAGAAACAGTTTCAGATGGTTTGGTCATGTGTTGAGGAAGGATGAAAGTGACTGGTTGAGAAGAGTGATGGAAATGAATGTAGAAGGAAGTAGAGGACGGGGAAGACCGAGAAAGACTTGGCTAAAGATGGTCAAAGAAGAAATGCGGGCAAGGGGGATAACAAGGGGAGATGCAGAAAATAGGGCAAAATGGAGAGGATCGTCATGGAGACCGCAAGGCTAACCCCCGCTCTTGCAGGGAAAATGGCCTTAAAATGCCTGTTGTTGTTGTTGTTGTATCCCACTGATAGGCTGGATCTGGATCCGAACATGAACCAAAATAGAATCGGCTTGTTTTTGTTACCTAACCAACCCATTCACCTGGGTTTGTCAGAAGTCATCCACAACTTTTTAAAATATCATGCTATATACTGTTTTTGGCCCTGGTGTTGGCTAGGCGGATAGGGCGCAGGCTTGGGATCCGAGGATCCTGAGTTCGAATCCCAGTCCATCGCTCAATTAATGCCAGGTGGGTTGACTCCGCCTGTCATCCTTCCGAGGTCGGCAAATTGAGTACCAGCTTGCTGGGATGAATGATCCCACTGTGTAGCCTGATTTAGAATAGGTACACCATATCTCTGCGCATCCTAAGAGGTGACTAAGGGTTGGCATCAGGAAGGGAATCCGGCCATAAAAACATTGCCTCAAACAGGGAACCATGATTGTCATGGGGCCCGATAGGCTATCCCCCGCTCTCGCTGGGAAAGATGGCCTTAAAACGATCATTCATTCATTAATTTATTCATTTATACTGTTTTTGGCCCTATCTCTCAATGGTGAAGAATCAAATAAAGAATTATAGTATCCTGATCCTCACCAAAATCGAATAATTTTGTCCTTGTCACACACCCAACTACGACACCAAATTTCATCTGAATCCGTCCACAACGTTTTGAGATATCCTGTTCAGACAGACACAGACAGACAAATGAAAAATCGGTCAAAGACCGAGGACTTGCCGGAATATACATTTTTTATTGGCCATTTTGGACAAATATGGCGGCCAAACCACGTGATCGATGACGTCATCATTATTTGTTTTCTCAACTAATTTATTCCGAGATCATGCTCAAGAAATTTCATCTTGATCGGATGAAGTTTTGTACTTGTCGAATTATGACGTCATAATGGCGGCACATATGACATCATCATTAACATATTTTATTCCCCATGGAGAGTTCTTTACAATGAGAAATGTCTCAATTTTTTCTAGTCAGCACTTTCGGAGATATAGAGGTGCAAAGTTTTTCGGTTTTTCCAAGATGGCGGCCGAACCACGTGACCGATGACATCATCATTAACATATTTTATTCCCCATGGAGAGTTCTTTACAATGAGCCATGTCTCAATTTTTTCTATTCAGCACTTTCGGAGATATAGAGGTGCAAAGTTTTTCGGTTTTTCCAAGATGGCGGCCAAACCACGTGACCGATGACGTCATCAATTGGGCACAGTCTATTCCAGGGCAAGACAAATACGTGTGCAAAGTTTGGCCATTCTACGTGCAACGGTGTAGACGTAGTGCTGCAAACAGACAAACAGACAGTCAGGCAGACAAACCAAGCAACCAACATACTTGCCGGAAAAAATTCCGGCAAGTAACAAACGGATAGACAGAGATGAAAACACAACCTCCATCCACCTTCGGTGGTAGAGGTAACAATGTATAAAAACTGATCCCCTTAACCACAGACCTATTAGCTTACTTTTAATCATCAGTAAGGTCATGGCATCAGAATCATCGCAGTTGATATGAAATCCTTCCTTTTCTACAATGGTCTCACTCAGATCAGGTCACTTTGCCTTAGACATGCTTCTCCTACTATCCCAACAATGGATAGAGGCCCTCAATGTCAGACATGAATGAGATCAGGGCCGTCTTCCGAGACACATCTCGAGCTTCGATACAATCTGGCATTATGATGCTTCATGCAGCATTATGATCCACAGCTTGATGGAATACTGCTATACCCCCTGGGATGGCACCCCTGCCTCACAACTTGCTCAGCTTGACGCCATGGAAACCAAGGCTTTCAAGATCAGTGGAATCTCTCAAGATGAAGCCACGTTTATGGGGCTATCACTTCACCAGCGCCAACAGGTCGGTGGTCTCTCTTTCTTCTTCCGACCCCTTTCTGGTCTTGCACCCTCTTCCCTCACCATTCTCTGTTCTCCTCCCTGCCCCCAGGTACCTGCTGGATACACACGGTCTACCAGCAACCCCATTGGCCCTGTCTGGGTGGGGTAGGGCTTTTAGCCATCAGAATCACAAGTTGTCCCACAATCTTGTACCATTCTACATCCCTCCCCCATGTTTTTACGAATATAGTTGACTCGACATGATGTGTACAATGTAATGAACCAAGTAAAGCAAGTTGAGATTGATTCAAAGTGTGCACGGTGAGGTGGATGTTGCTGTGACATACAGCATCAGCAGGCAGGTTAGTGATAACCACACGAAGAGGCTCCATGACAGCCATTGCTCGTGGCGCATAGTCATTGAGGACTTCTCGTACACATGCCTCCAAGAGATGTGGCTCTGTCGTCGTCTGAGCCCCAGTCACACCAACCTGCAAAACAATCACTATGGGACTATCACCGTGCACAGCCTCATGCAAAGAATCCCCAATAACTCGTCGATTTGAACATCCTGCCAACGGGATTGTACAGCGACCAGGCACAGCTGGTATAAAGACAATCAAAACAAGTGTCCCTCTCCCCACCTTTGCACAGAAGTTATTGATAGCTTCTGTTGGAAAGCCTCTGCGACGCATTGCATTAAGAGTGAACAGCCGCGGGTCGTCCCAATCCCTGTACACAGGAGGGTCCACGGGATTCAGAACATGCTCTTCATGGATCATAAAACCAATAGGAAAAGACAAACTAGCACATTTTTAGGCAAAAAAGGAAAAGAAAAAAACACCTTTAAGCCTTAAGGCAAAAAAGTACAATTTACAAATTTCAGTGTGCTTCCTAAATATTGACTGGCGTTGGCTTAGCGGTTAGGGTGCCGGCTTGGGATTCTAGGATCCTGGGTTCGAATCCCGGTCGATCGCTAAATTAACGCCAGGGGGGTTGACTCAGCCTGTCATCCTTCCGAGGTCGGCAAATTGAGTACCAGCTTGCTGGGATGAATGATCACGGTGTGTACCCCGATTCAGAATAGGCACACTGTATCCCTGCGCATCGTAAGAGCATGACCAAGGGTTGGCGTCAGGAAGGGCATCCGGCCATAAAAACATTGCCTCAAACAGGGAACCATGATTGTCATGGGGCCCGCAAGGCTAACCCCCGCTCTAGCGGGGAAAAATGGCCTTAAAACGATCATTCATTCATTCATATTCATTCATTCATTCATTCATTCCTAAATATTGACCTGCAGTGACCCATCTCGATGAGCCTGACAATCTTGCGCTTGGACACGACAGTGTGGTGGAGATTGAGCCGTCCGTATTCCCACTGCACGGGACAGTACAGATCGAGGGCATTGCACAACCAGTAGTACGAGGATCGTCTGCACAGATATCACTACTCATATAATCGGAGTTTAACAAATTGCATTCGATTCGCATTTAGCAAATGTTAAAAGAATCATCTCACTTCAGATCTTTCCTTCACCCACCAGATAAATATATCATTGGATATGTGCACTGTGCATTATATAATTTGCTATTCAACATTCAAGAAAGTGAACAACATGCACACAAACATACAGTCATGGCCAAAAATATTTGCACCCTTTCACTTTTTTTTTAAATAACAATTTTCTCAAAAAACAAGTTGAAATTGACAAAAGTATTTGGTCTCCACAATTCTTTATTTCACTGTTAATATTACAGAACCTTTGTTTTTGATTCAGAACTTTATATATTATTTTAAACTTAATATATCAATTTCAGCTTTAAAATTCAGAACTTAATCACAACTCAGCAAATAAAAAGAAATGGCACTGACAAAATTATTGACACCCTTGACTTAATATTTGGTAACACGGCCTTTGGACAAAATAACTGCAGTCGAGCGCTTCCTATAGCCATGAATGAGCTTCCTACACCTCTCTACTGGCAGTTTGGCCCACTCTTCTTGTGCAAACTGCTCCAGTTCTCCCAGATTTGAAGGGTGCCTTCTCCCAACTGCTATTTTCAGATCTCCCCACAGGTGTTCAATGGGATTTAGATCTGCACTCATTGCTGTCCACTTCAGAACAGTCCAGCATTTTGTCTTGAACCATTCCTGGGTGCTTTTTGAAGTGTGTTTGGGGTCATTGTCCTGCTGCAAGACCCATGACCTTCGACGGAGACACAGATTTCTAACACTGGGTTCAACATTGCGCTCCAAAATGCCTTGGTAATATCCTGATTTCATAATGCCATGCGCACATTCAAGGCACCCAGTGCCAGAGGCAGCACAGCAACCCCAAAACATCACTAAACCTCTTCCATGTTTGACTGCAGGGAAGGTGTTCTTTTCTTTGAAGGCTTCATTTTGTTTTCTGTAAACATAGAGATGATGTGCTTTACCATAAAATCTCTAATTTGGTCTCATCTGTCCACAGTACATTCTCCCAGAAGGATTTTGGCTTGGTCAGGTTTGTTTTGGAAAACTCCAGTCAGGCTTTCTTTTGTCTCTCTCAGCAGTGGGGTCCTCCTTCATCTCCGACCATAGAACCCTCTTTCATTGAGTTGGCAACGGATAGTGCGAGTTGAAACTGTCATACCTTGTGTCTGAAGGTCAGCTTGAATATGGCAGTTGATCGAGGTGCTTTCTCCACCATTCGAACAATCCTTCGCTGCAATGTTCGATCAAGTTTTCCCTTGCGGCCACGTCCAGGGAGGTTGGCTACAGTGCCATGGGCCTTAAACTTCCTGATAACATTGCGTACGGTGGACACAGGAACATCACGATCTCTGGAGATGGACATGTAGCCTTGAGATTGTCCATGCTTGGCTACAATCTTGTGTGTGACCTCCTCAGACAATTCTCTAGTTTTCTTTCTTTGCTCCATGCTCATTGCGGTACACACAGTGACACAAAACAACAGAACGACTCTCAAACTGGTTGAATGAGTGATTTTTATATTGCAGGCACCTGCAACTCACCACAGGTGAGTTCAATTCCAAAGTAAAGGAGAATCACCTGCTTGAAATCTAATTATTTCTAACAACTTCTAATAGGTGCCAATAATATTGTCTGAGACATTTTAGGATTTCTGTGTGGAATAAGCAAAGATTTAGTAATGTTTTCAGATTTTTTGGTTTTGTTCCACTGCAAACCAAAGAAATACATATGTAGATACTAAAAGATTTTTAAATTTCAACAATTGTCCGGAAGAAATGGTGCATTATTTGAAAAAAGTGCAAGGGTGCCAATATTTTTGGCCACGACTGTAGACGTGCACACTCCACTTGAAGCTTAAAGGCCACTGGTTCTCATGTGTTGCACTAGGTACATTAAAATTGGCAATAAAGACCTGTTTAGCTTAAAATCGCAATTCAATTATTCACAACGGCATACAAAACAAAGTGAAAATGCTCACCTTGCTTGAAACTCCTTAGTGCAAAGAGAGTGTGTGATATCTTCAATTGAGTCACACAGGCAGTGGGTGTAATCGTATGTTGGGTAAATGCACCTGTCATGCACGCATGCACTTGTTAAAAGTCATAGTTTTCCCCTTAAAACGTCCAGTTTGGTCTTAACTTTCTTACTTGATGATTATACTTCAAGTGTTTATCTTGTAGGTGTAATGTGCTGAAAGAAAGTTTATAAAGAAAATCAATTAGTTCCAGCCAGTTACATATTTAACACAAGCAACAACGATCAACTTTATCAGAAAACTATGGCCAAGTTGGAGCACTCTATCAAAAACAAATCAGACCTCCAGCCAACAGGGGGAAAATTGCATTTTGGGGTGAGGTCAACAGTGCCCATTAGGCTATGATCCACAAGGTGCCTTTTATGTTTAAAATAAATATCACCAAAAAAAAATAATAATAACCTTTTCAGGTTTACATAAAGTTTGATTTAACTTTTTGGCCTGTGGGATATTGCTCACGTCAGTGCAATTGATTTTGCACATCAGTCATTTATTATGTTCGGCAGATCGGTAGGCAACAGGTCTTAGGCATGGGTGGTAGTCCATGGCCCAGTGCAATTGCAATGATCCTAGGTACATAACCACGATACATTATATTATACATTACGAAAGCCATACGGATGTTTTTGCTTCATGTATGTACACCAGGTTTTTAAAAATTACTATTTTCGGCACCGAATGCAGCATTTACACCACCCAAAGAAAGTGACGTGTTTACCGATATTGAACTGAAACTTGGTACGGGACATGTATTGCAAAGCAATTCTCACTCTTGTTTATTTTGTTACAAAAATGTGAAATGTATTCATAAATATTACTGCATTTGAAATAAAGCTCCAAGTTATTTTTTGTTTTCCATAAGTCCAAGACATTTGATGAAATCAAGGATTCGCAAGAACCATTTGGCAAGATCAGTGTACCTTGCAGGGCTAAGCAATCAATTGCACTTTTTGAAAAGCTTCAACATTTTTGCAAAATGAGAAAGAAAAATTGAAATAGAAAAATCCTTTAAACACGAGCACCCCTTCTTGGCATGGGTTATGAACATCATAAATTTAATTCTTCACTCTCACTGGATCATAGATTAGATGCATGAGGTTTCAGATTTTTTTGGAAGATTTCAATTGAACTGATTATGGCTAGAATACCACTTATCTGAGGATGTCATCGTTATCACCCCAAATACTGCATGGGTGAGTTGATGACATATGCTACGTTTCAATATTTTTCGTTTAGCAGTTACAGAGAAAACGATGTCAAAACATTTTCTTTTAATCCAATGTTGCTGTCATACCATGTGACCTATGACATCAGAGTTCGCAATAAAATATTCTGCATGGAGAGCCACTACTATGTTGAACGTTTTGCATCGATCAGACAAGCAGTTGCAGAAATATTTTTTTAAAGCTAAATATTGTTATGTCGATGTGGTAGGGCAATATGTAGAGCAGTTAGATCTGAGTAGGTAACATGCTTCGTGTGTCGCGGTAAGGAAAACTACCTTGTAATAAGTTCATGTGTAGGCATTTTGTCGGTTAAGATGTATAATTGTGAATCTACCAGGAGGTTCGAGTGATAAGTAGTGTAGGGATTAAGGAGTAGCGCCCTTGTATGTCTCACCTGGTTAGCCAAACCTTTGTCCCTTTTGGCACTGTACACAACTTAGACATTAGTTTGGACCTTTAGTACAACACGAAGTAACGCCCACCCCTGACATGACTTGGGAAGACCAGGCCAGGACACCGCCGATAATGGCCGCCGCCACCTACACCTCGGGACAGGCCTATCCACCTTGAGTACCACGCCCAGGAGGGCTGTTATCGTTTGGCGCGAAGCGGGTCGACAGAGGGCGGGAAGTTACGAGGCTCTGATTGGTTGGCAGCCCGCCAAGGCTGACATGACTGGCCAGCAGATATTAACGAGCGCCGAACGCCATTTTGGCAGTTGAGATGGATCCCGAGTGGAGTAGAGGGCAGTTTGTTGGAGTCATTCAGAGATCCCGAGTGAGTTACCCACGAGTTGAGCAGTTGCTCACTAGTGAGATTCCTGGCCCCGGCAGTTTTCGTGAGATCCCTGGTTGCGTGGGCTCGCAGAATCTAGCAGATTCCTGGCAGATTCCTGGAAGATTCACGGCCTGAGTTGGCCGTCCCGGTGAGATCCGAGTTGGCTTGTCGACTGTGCACGAGGGTCGACCTCGTGGTGATCGGTGCTTGGTGCTCGGTGCTTTGGAACTTGGAGCGAGGCGTGCCGCGGGACGAAAGGAGCCGCGTGTTGGACGGCGACCAAAGCCAACGACAAAGACCAGTTAAGACCGAGTTGCGCGCTCACCAGTACATGAGTGTTCTTTTCCTTGATTCAGATTCCCTTGTTTGTATTTGATATCTGGTGTGCGGGATCGCGATTTAGGATATTTCATTACCGACGCGTGCTTTTCCTGTCCTTGCTTTTATCTATCTATAATTCCAGTAATCTCTGTGTGTATGTATGTATGTATGTATGTATGTATGTATGTATGTATGTTTGTCTGTGACCGCTGTTTCTCGACAACCACGGGTCCGATATACTTTAAACTTGCCAGGTATATTGCTGGGGACCCGAGGATGTGCCTTTTCAAGGTTTCATATTAATCGGACAAGTAGTTACCGAGCTATGTCCAAAAAACGATTCAACCAATCAGAGAGCAGCGAGTTATCACGTGTGCCGAACGTGGCGAACAGACTCTGCCTCGGACGGCACATTTGAGAGCGTATTCATTTATTTCACGTTGGCAAACTATGTTGGCGTTAAACTATGTTTTAAAACTAATTAAAACTAATTTGCGATTCTTTCGCTTTCCTGCGCGTTTGTGCACGCTATGGCGATTTCTTTACCAAACTCCGCAAGCCGTTCGCTTTGGACCAAACCATTTCATGTAAATAGAGGGGGGGGGGATTGTCACCCTACTCGCAAGCCGTTCGCTTTGGACCAAACCATTTCATGTAAATAGAGGGGGGGGATATAATTTTAGATATAGATATAGTACGGGCATGCCCTAGTTTGAATAAATCCTTCTATTATTTTCTGTACATACGTGAACACAGTTTTCCGGGTGATTAATTTAATAGATAAGGCTGCAGGGCTCTCGCCGCTCCCCTCCATCCCGCGCGCTTGGGGTAGCTTTTGGTTTTGGAATCCGCCATTGAGTTTTCGCCTCAGGGGTTAAGGCCTTCGCGATCGGCATCCGCGACCGCCTGATATTAATTAAAGGCGGTTGCGCGACAATATATATATATATATATATATATATATATATAGACACGGACACACAGGAAGAGACACACAGAGATGTGCACGTGCGCACGCACATTGCAATTGTCTCGCATCCCCTTAGAGGCAAAACCAATTACAATCATTTTAGAAATCTGATCATTGTGCTTGCACAGTGCAAAACATCCAATGATCACCGTGGCACCATTGCTTTGAAAGAAAAAGGAATGAATAAAAGTATCAGATGCTTCTCTCGATTTATCTCTCCATTTCTCTTATCGATATTAGAGCTCTATTTCTCTCAACAATATATTGTCTGCACATTAACAATTGGGAAAAAGAAAATAGGTTTTTTTCAGACTACTTCACCATGCTATTCACAATCAAGATGTCTGCATTGAAGCAGATACGAACAAGATCAATTTTTGGTCTATTCCCTGGAATGTGTCATTTAACCCCAACAAGTTATCCACCCTCATCACCCTTCACTCCCCCACACTGGAGTGCCTCTCCCACATCTTTCCTGATCATTTTCACTGGAAAATCCATATTATCTGACCAACATTCCTCCCATCTACAAAACCCCCCATGTCAGAGCATACATAATATGTAAATGGCCCTTAAGCAAAATGATTTGAGAGGAAAAGCAACACAACACATCATACAGGGGAAGCATGCAGACGAAACTGTGCAAAGTTATTACTATGAAGAGGCAGCAATAAGTAATGAATGATACATGGAAAGAGGTTTTAACAAAGACAAAGTGAACTTGCACCATTATTGTACCACATATCTCCTGTGCGGTGATGAGGAGTGTATTTGATCCTGTAAGCCACGGGGTCCATTTTTCCATCCTCCATAATCATCTTCATACGCAGAGTAGCCCCACCCTCTTCAAACTTTCCTTTGCGCATGTCCTAAGGGGTGCAATTTGGGGGTGAAGGAGGCCATTCCCATTTACAGACAAGGTTTGAAACAACCTTCAAAAACCTGGAGGCAACAAACCCTTACTTTTAACAATTCCTGAGTGGTGCATGCAAATCACCATTCTGCTCCACTCCTGAAAAATAATCCCGTTCATATACCCACATGCAACATCAACGAAGCACAATCCAAGCAACACAATTTATGTTGTTCAAACACAAACTCATCCTAAAGCATTTTGTACTATGAAACAGAGTTTGTAGGAAGTGTGAAATAGTGTCACAGGATAGGAACCCCACAGCACTTGTGAAACCTGCCAGCGTTCATGTTGCATTCCTTTTTGACACAGGTGCCATTGAGAAACACCTGTGTGGTTTGTAAGGAATGCATGTGTTCTGCACACTCAAATAGAACAAGAACATGCCATTCAAATCTGAATAAATTTGTCAATTCCTACCGTTGCATGTTGCTGTATCCATTTGTTCAAAGATAAAAGTTTAAATAATTAATACTAAATATACATTAAAATCTTGACATCTGATCACCCTGCTCATCACAATCACAATATGCAGCTTGATATACAAATTTAATGTTTCTCATTCTTCTTCTTCTTTCTTGTGGCTCTCCTTCTTCTTTCCAAAACGCTATGCTATCTACAGTGCATTCAGAAAGTATTGTTACGCAACCGTGATTAACACCACAGTTACGGATGGCCGATTTGCGAGACTTTAACTCCCGAGGCGAAAACTCAATGGCGGATTAAAGCTCAACACAAAGTTAAACGCGCGGAAGGGCAGACGCAGCAAGCTCCGCAGCCCTATCTATTAAAATGAAACACCCAGGAAAACTGCGTTCAGATATATACAGAAAATAATACAAGGATTTATTATTGAAAAGTAAAGACAGTGAAAAAGCCCGCGCCGGTAGTACTAATAACTCTAATAAGCCTAAATTGGGATCCCACACACAACAGATACCAAACACGATACGAGGGAGATTATGAATACGAAAATAACACGTCTCGTCAGGTAAAGTGTAAACGCGGAGCTCGGGCTTATCTGGCTCCTTTCGTCTTCTTGTAACACGGCCGCGCTCAACCGCCACCAGGCCTCGTCGGTTCAACGGCACACCCACACCACGAGCTCCCTTGCTCCAACGGTCCAACGCAGGGCTGCACAAAGCAAACGAACTCCACTCGACCAGGGCCAGGAAGGACTCCTTTGAACTCCACTCGACTCGACTCTCTGCGGGAGTGCTGGCAGCCAAGTGCCAACTGTTCACTGCTCTGTGCCAACTCTTCAGTGCCAACTGCCGACTGCCGCGAACTGCCGTGTGCTCTGTGTGCTCGGTGTGCTCGGTGTGCTCTGCGTGCCAACTGCCGACTGCCGAGTGCCAACCCTCAACGAACTCCTCCCACGAACTCCCTCAAATGGCGTTCGACCGTCGCTAATATCTCTGGCCGATGACGTCACATTGGCGCCCTCCTCAGCCAATCATAGCCTCCCAACTCGCCGGCTCGCCCAGGTCACGCCCTCTGCGGCATGCTACTCCTGACATCTCCCGTCCGCGACCCCGCGGTCCTTGTGTAACACGTGCCAGGCGAGGTTTGTAGGCCTTGGAGATGTAAACGGTGGCGGTGTATTGTGGCGGTGTTTTTGGCCTGGTTTCCTATCCACTTGTTCCGAAGTCATTGTCAGGGAAAGGAATTATTTAATGTTGCGCTAAGGACCTAACTAATGTTTATGTGGTTTGCAGTGCCATAATGGACAAAGGTTTGACTACCAGGTGAGACTCACAGGGGCGTTACCTTTAATCCCTCACTATTTAACACTCGGACCTCCAGGTAGATCCACAATCATACATCTTACCCCGACAAACGCCTAAACACCAAGAACTTATTACATGTAGAGTCCCTGTCACGACAGCCGAATACCTACCTATTCAGATCTACCTAGCTCTAGATGTTGCTCTACCAAATTCATAACAGTATTCAGACCCCTTCACTTTTTTCACATTTGTTATGTTGCAGCCTTATGCTGGAATCGTTTAAATTCATTTTTTCCCTCATCAATCTACACTCAATATCCCATAATGACAAAGAGAAAACAGGATTTTAGAAAGTTTTGCAAATTTATTAAAAAGAAAAAAAACTGAAATATTACATTGACATAAGTATTCAGACCCTTTGCTATGACACTTGAAATTTAGCTCAGGTGTCCCCCATTTCTATTGATCATCTTTGAGATGTTTCTACACCTTGATTGGAGTCCACCTGTGGTAAATTCAATTGATTGAACATGATTTGGAAAGGCACACACCTGTCTATATAAGGTCTCACAGCTGACAATGCATATCAGAGCAAAAACCAATCCATGAGGTCGAAGGAACTGCCTGCAGAGCTCAGAGACAGGATTGCGTCGAGGCACAGATCTGGGGAAGCCTAAAAAAAGTTTCTGCTGCATTGAAGGTTCCCAAGAGCACAGTGGCCTCCATAATTCTTAAAGGGAAGAAGTTTGGAACAACCAGGGCTCTTCTTAGAGCTGGCCGCCCGGCCAAACTGAGCAATCGGGGGAGAAGGGCCATGGTAAGAGAGGTGACCAAGAACCCGATGGTCACTCTGGCTGAGCTCCAGAGATCGTGTGGAGATGGGAGAAACTTCCAGAAGAACAACCATCACTGCAACACTCTACCGATCTGGGCTTTGCGGCAGAGTGGCCAGACAGAACCCTCTCCTCAGTGAAAGACACATGAAAGCCCACTTGGAGTTTGCAAAAAAGCACCTAAAGGACTCTCAGACTGTGAGAAACAAGATTATGTGGTCTGATGAAACCAAGATTGAACTGTTTGGCCTCAATTCTAAGCGTCATGTCTGGAGGAAACCAGGCACCGCTCATCACCTGCCCAATACCATCCCAACAGTGAAGCATGGTGGTGGCAGCATCATGCTGTGTGGGGTGTTTTTCAGCAGCAGGGACTGGGGGACTGGTCAGGGTTGAGGGAACAATGAATGGAGCAAAGTACAGAGATATCCTTAATGAAAACCTGAAACAGATCGCTCAGGACCTCAGACTGGGCCGAAGGTTCACCTTCCAACAGGACAATGACCCTAAGCACACAGCCAAGACAACGCAGGAGTGGCTTAGGGACAACTCTGTGAAGGTCCTCGAGTGGCCCAGCCAGAGCCCTGACTTGAACACAATCGAACATCTCTGGAGAGACCTGAAAATTGCTGCCCACCGATGGTCCCCATCCAACCTGACAGAGCTTGAGAGGATCTGCAGAGAAGAATGGCAGAAAATCCCCAAATCCAGGTGTGCAAAACTTGTCACGTCATACCCAAGAGGACTCGAGGCTGTAATCGCTGCCAAAGGTGCTTCAACTAAGTACCGAGTTAAGGGTCTGAATACTTATGTCAATGTGATATTTCAGTTTTTTCTTTTTAATAAATTTGCAAAACTTTCTAAAATCCTGTTTTCTCTTTGTCATTATGGGGTATTGAGTGGAGATTGATGAGGGAAAAAATGAATTTCAACGATTTCAGCATAAGGCTGCAACATAACAAAATGTGAAAAAAGGGAAGGGGTCTGAATACTTTTTGAATGCACTGTATATACATTAAAATTAATAAATAAATGTTTTTTTTTTACTGTGATATGTGGTTTACATATTGCATTTTAGAGTAAATTACCTTTTTAAATTAAAATACCATGAATCATAAATGGTAAGAATTATTGATATGCATCCAGCTGACTACAAACGACACATGGCCCCTTTTCAGAGATTTCAGAGTTCAGGCAATTTTACAGCACATGAGAAACTTCACTTTCACGACATCAAAACTCCCACGTCAGCAGACCCCGCTTGGAAGGAAAGAAATCCGGTGTAAATTGGGTTGTGAAGCTTTACAGGGAGAGGGGAGAACTTTACCATTCAAATGAAAGAAAACAAGGCCTTATGGGGTTGAGGCAGCTGGTAAAGAGACCAAGAGAACCTTTCAAACAAACTAAGAATAATTCATGCAAATAACTGGAGTCAAACAGATGCAAACAAACCCTTTTTGATAAACGATAACGCATGCTCCAGGTTATTCCGTCATTCCATACAAGTCGCACTTCATTGGAACAGATATTCTTCTCAAGAATCTGCTCCTGAATCTGCTTCATCTCCTCCTGAAAACTGTCACAAACACACCTCCCACAACCAACCCGTACTCCTACCTCACCTCTAACATATTTTGCAGTCATCTCAAAACCGAGATAGAACTTGAACATGCTTGTTTGACATTCCTAACTGAGCACTTAGCTCATGATGATGGGATTGCAGATTCAAATCCCACACACCGTGTTGATTTGTATTGTGTCTGCAAGTATCCTTGTACAAGTCAGGCCTCATTTAAGTATACCAATGTGATGTCCATTGTCTGTATAGGCTCGACCAAAAGCCTTAAATTGGTGTTCTCAAAAACAACCTACCGATTTATCCTCACCGTTCCTTTCAAGACAAATTGTTTGTGTGCACACTCTAAACCCTCTGCTGTTTGGACACGTGTCACTACATAATGAGCAGTTACAATGAAATAAATATGACACATTCTTCAATCATCACACATGCTCTCCCACCTCAAAAAGACACAGAGATTCCTCGATCAGACGGTCTCTCCATGGCGAAGGGAGTGAGGTATAGCCCTTGAGCTCCTCCGATCGCTGGTGGCAAACATATGCCTTGCCTCTGCAGGAGGCGGCAGGGTTGGAGAGAGAGAGAGAGAGAGAGAGAGAGAGAGAGAGAGAGGCTGGTATCGCTCAAGAACAGCACAATAGTCTGCAAACGATGCATCTTGAGCACTAGGTACACACCTTCTAACGAGCTCCCGAGCCCATTCATACAACTGCTGGAAATGGTCCGAAGCGTACGTAATGGCGTATGGAGTGTAGCCTAGAGTGGGACGGCAAGATAAACATCATTGTAATGGAGCGCAAATAACATGCAGTGAGTGACCAGCCAAGCTAATAATCGAGCAAACAACGAATGCATCTCAAGAACAGGAAAACATTTTATGTATAACACAACTGCCACCTTGGTTTGGTTTGGGAGAATATAAAATAAACATTATTTTAGGTTAATACACAAACTAAGATGCAACTTCAAAGCTAAAGTTTTGATAATTATGAAACATTCAGACAGAAAAAGAGCCAAAACCAATCAACTGTTTCGTTCCAGAAATATCTGAATTGATTATATGTAATTTAGGTAAACATATGTCCAATGAAAGTGACATGTGAGCATGCTTAACATTTTTTTTTCTCCTGAACACCTGGCTCATATGTAGGAATAATGGAAAAATAGTTTTTATGCCACCGCCGACAAAGTCGCCAGAGGCATTATGTTTTTGGGTTGTCCGTCCATCCGTCCATCCATCTGTTTGTCTGTCCGTCCATCCGTCCGTCCGGGCTAAACCTCGTTTTTCTCAGCAACCATATGTCCGATTGAGACGAAACTTTCAGGGTAGGAGTGACACCCATGCAGAATCTTTTTATGATAATTGTGATGTCATAGGTCACGTGGTATGGCAGCCATCTTGGATTAAAATCAAATAATTAAAAAATTATTTCTCGGAAACCACTGAATGGAAAAATTTTAAACTTGGCACATTGTCAAGTACTCCAAATGGGGAACAAAAGCATGATAATGATGATATCATAGGTCACATGGTTTGGCAGCCATATTGGATTGAAGGAAAATATTAAATAATTATATCTCTGAAACGTCCGTCCGTATGGGCTAAACTTATTTAGTCTTCACCGCTTAAAAATCCTCTTCTGCAGAACCGCTTAACAGACCAATGTGAAACTTCATAAATATGATCGACAAGACATTAAGAATATAGTTTGAAATTTATTTCATATTCACCATCGAAGTAATTTAGCCTTTATATTCATGAAAGCGGTTGTTAAATATCCTAATTATTAATCAATAAAGCTATGGATAATGACAATGTATGTGACATGATAGGGTGCATAGATGATATGGGAAAATGGGCCATAATAGAAGTGGGCCATAATAGTAGCGTGTTCAGTTAACGATGGTATTTTTTGTTAAGAATGAGCGTGCGAGGCAAGACCATGCGCTCCACATGTGCTGTTCTAGTTGCTTCACGTAAACTTTCATTCTCAAACAGTTTTGACTTGGGCAATTCCATAATTTATGTAATTGGTTGCATGGATTCTTGAAATTATGAGCGGAAGCATGGGTATGTCACAATTTTACAAAGAAGTATAGGCACCAGGCGCCACCCCGCTTTACCCCACTACAGCTGCCACCCAAAGTATATGAGCCTTTATTGCGGAAATGACTCAACAAGCTGAAGTGCCAAGATCTGTTAGCATTTTAAATGAAATAGCACATCAATCTGCAGACAACCCATTCAGGACCAAGCAGCAGAAAAGTTGAATACATGATGCTCAATACCTACCCAACCATTCCACCATCTCACGGATGCCTTGGAAATATTTCTCTTCCTCCTTCTCGGGGTTCGTGTCATCATATCTCAGAAAACAAATCCCATCATTGACCTTCAACAAGACACGAGTTCAATGAGACCAGTGCACTAACTTTCTGAAGTCAAAGTCCAATTTAAAGCTCCAATCAAACAAGATAGCCCATTCAAAAATTGGATTAATAAGGATGTGAGACCCCAACCACAACATAAAAATGGGACATGTAGATTTTACATTAAGATAACTATTTTGTATTAAAAAAAAAAAAAAAAAAAAATGTAGGTAGTTGAAATGGGAGAGTGTACATAAATAAATAATTAAATGTTGTGGGTTGAGAGCATAGATGATAATAAAGTGTATAGAAACAAATAAATAATCCAATGATGAGTTGGTAGTGGGGATGGTAAGGTGGATATAAATAAATAATGGTTCCCAAACCAAAACCCATATACAATCCTGTACTATTCTCCACTGTAATTTATTTTTAAACTGCCAACATTCAGAAATAAAATTGTGCCCCATGAATTTTGGCCCCGGTGTCAAAATGTTTTGACGTGCCTAATGCTCAGATGTTATTGCATACATGAAAGAAATTTGTTCAGTCGTTTTCAAGCAGAGGCTACGGAAGGACACATGAATGGACGGATGGACGGACTAAACGACAGAACTAGAATACAAGCCACCAGCAGGGCTGACATCCAGTTGGGGTTTAAAAAGTCAGCCATTCACCGAGGACACTGACTTTGTCCAATAATCACTACAGGTTCGTATATCAGTCGGTTGCACATTTCATTAGATTTGAAGAATCATCCGAACAAGGCCTCACAATTGTCGCTGTGTAGCACACAAAATATTCACTAAGGGAATCAAACTGCGATTTAGCAAAAGCTGCTACCATTACATCTCTATTTAACATAATATCTGCAAGGCATTTCCACACATTTGATGTTCTGTCAATTGCCTGGGTAGGTCATATGATTAGGCATTAACTGCTTCTCAACCTTCAAAAAATATGAAAAAATTGAAAATCTTTCATTTTCTTTTTCTTTTTAAATAGCAGAATTTAATTCAAGGTCTTGGATTTATATGGATAATCCACCTCATTGCAAGGTTGGCTTAAGACACAAAAACTGAACAATATTCAGGCAAACAATTTAACATTGCATGGTGTGTAAATTGACAAGCTATGAGAAGAGAGATTAAAACAATAAAAGTCAAATCTAAAGTGGGAAGAACTTCACCTTCAACATCAAGCATATGTCACTTTGGGCTGTCCTACTGCTGGGAATGTGATTAAAGGGAAGGGAAGGCGAGATATCTCATCCGTGTATGTACCTTGGCGTAGCCAAAGTTGAAGTTGATCGCCTTGGCATGACCAATATGCAGGATGCCATTGGGCTCTGGAGGAAACCGTGTCCGTACCTACAATAAAACACACAATTACCGTGAAATGTATGTACGATAGCAACGGCTCCGATTTGCAGATTGTAATCATGACCGGGATAATTAGCATAATTTACAAACTCTTTATGCCGATCACAAAAGGAACGACATCTTATTTCCACTCAGATCATTTTTGGTGTACTACGATCTTTCAATTCACGTAACTCAAAAATTATGTTCAAAAGACAACAGGTACTAAAAACCTCAAAACTAAGAAAATTTCAATATAAACAAGAAAGCAGCGCTTTCAGAGATATAGAGGTGCAAAGTTTTTCAGTTTTTCAAAGATGGCGCCCATACCACGTGACCTATGACGTCATAATTAACATGAAAAATTCTAAAGGAGGAGGTGCACCTATGGTGAAAATTTCCTTTCAATCGAACCAACGGTTGCAGAGAAAATCATATTTATTATGTGCGGGCAAACAGACAAACACAGACAGACAGACAGACAGACAGAGACAGACAAACAGACTCAAATGCAATACCCTCTCCTTGGGTGAGGGTAACTATAGAGTTCATAGAACAACATTCATAGAACGATTTTCCCAGTCTTGAGAAAAAGGATATGGAAAGGTTCTGCCCGATATGGAAAGCGGCAAATTTGATTGGTCGAGATGAAGTAAAATGCATAATATTTTGTTCAAGTGCTGCAAAACGGAAGGTTTTTGAAAGTATCAATAAGGTGATTTGTCTTCTACACTGTTGAAGTATATCATTTAATTTAAATACAATAAAAAGATTTTAAAGGTTGTATAAGAAAAACCTTTCGGAAGTTTACCGCAGTTGATGCACCGGATTCTACATGTTACATTAGTTCTTCGTGCCTGTTGTTTGCGTCCTTTATCATGTCCCTAAAACAGTATGTTTCCTGTTTGGAATGATTTTCAAGTTTGTTTGACTGACAGGCAAGCAGACAGACTAAAAACATTGTCTCACTCCTCTCTATACATGCGCGATCGGGATGAAATTCCATACAATTTGCCAAATTCAGAGCCGCCAACGCACTGCTAAACTGCAAGTTCGTGTTCCGATTTACGTTCAAAATATAACACTCAATTGAAATGAAGTAGTTCCTCGATTATAAACTTATGTTTGTGGACAGACAGACAGAGACAGAGACAGACAAATTGAACCAATTGCGTAACCCCGCTTTTTGCTTCGCACGTGTGGGGTAATTAATAGAACTAGGGCATGCCCGTACTATATATATATCTAAAATTATATCCCCCCCCTCTATTTACATGAAATGGTTTGGTCCATTCGCAAAGCCAAAGCGAACGGCTTGCGAGTACGGTGACAATCCCCCCCCCTCTATTTACATGAAATGGTTTGGTCCAAAGTGAACGGCTTGCGAGTACGGTGACAATCCCCCCCCCCCTCTATTTACATGAAATGGTTTGGTCCAAAGCGAACGGCTTGCGAGTACGGTGACAATCCCCCCCCCCCCCCCTCTATTTACATGAAATGGTTTGGTCCAAAGCGAACGGCTTGCGGAGTTTGGTAAGTTTGGTAAAGAAATCGCCATAGCGTGCACAAACGCGCAGGAAAGCGAATGAATCGCAAATTAGTTTTAATTAGTTGTAAAACATAGTTTAACGCCAACATAGTTTGCCAACGTGAAATAAATGAATACGCTCTCAAATGTGCCGTCCGAGGCAGAGTCTGTTCGCCACGTTCGGCACACGTGATAGCTCGCTGCTCTCTGATTGGTTGAATCGTTTTTTGGACATAGTTCGGTAACCACTTGTCCGATTAATTTCAAACCTTGAAAAGGCACATCCTCGGGTCCCCAGCAATATACCTGGCAAGTTTCAAGTATATCGGACCGGTAGTTGTCGAGAAACAGCGGTCGCATACAGACACACACACAGAGATTACTGGAATTATAGATAGACTAGGGCATGCCCGTACGTGGGTGCCCGTTGCTTGCCAAAAAAAAAAAAAAACGCTACCCGTACGCTCTACCCCGCCCGTACGCCCGTACGCCCGTAAACAAAAAAAACAACGCTCTTCGCTTCCGCCCTTCGCTCTGACTGAATTGGGAGAAATAATGCGCATAAGAAATCGAGAAATTATTATTTTCTCCGGAAGAAATCGAATTACGAACCGTAATGGCGCACGCGCTCGGCTCGGCTCGCTCTCACATCGGCCATGCCTACGCAACAACGCGTTCTGTGATTGGCTGCCGGAAGTGCAGTCTTCACTGTCCGGAAGGTCGCAAATCGCAGTTACGATGAATCGCAAATTAGTTTTAATTAGTTTTAAAACATAGTTTAACGGCAACATAGTTTTCCAACGTGAAATAAATGAATACGCTCTCAAATGTGCCGTCCGAGGCAGAGTCTGTTCGCCACGTTCGGCACACGTGATAGCTCGCTGCTCTCTGATTGGTTGAATCGTTTTTTGGACATAGCTCGGTAACTACTTCTCCGATTAATATGAAACCTTGAAAAGGCACATCCTCGGGTCCCCAGCAATATACCTGGCAAGTTTCAAGTATATCGGACCCGTGGTTGTCGAGAAACAGCGGTCACAGACATACAGACATACAAACATACAAACATACAAACATACACACAGAGATTACTGGAATTATAGATAGATGTCATGACAAACATAATAGATCATGAAAGTCTTTTGAAACAATATCCCGAGACAGGGTTTCTGCCGGTGTTCACCGTCGTCTCCAAAATATAGAAAAGATTTTCTCTTGTATTTTATTCAAGTTCCCTCTATCCAGACCTTATCAAAATCACAAGCTGGTAAAACACTTGGAATATGTCTTTCAATCATGAAAAATCTCACACTCTCACTACCTCTCTCCGAAAGGACCGTCTGGAAATCCCCTCATTCCATCTAATTTCTTTATAATCCTCTTGAAGAGGTTAGCCTGGTGTTGGCTTAGCGGTTAGGGTGCCGGCTTGGGATCCTAGGATCCTGGGTTTGAATCCCAGTTGATCGCTAAATTAACGCCAGGGGGGTTGACTCAGCCTGTCATCCTTCCGAGGTCGGTAAATTACCAGGTCACTGAAATTCCATACAATTTGCCAAATTCAGAGCCGCCAACGCACTGCTAAACTGCAAGTTCGTGTTCCGATTTACGTTCAAAATATAACACTCAATTGAAATGAAGTAGTTCCTCGATTCCCTGTGCGTTGCAAGAGGCGACTAACAGATGTTACGTGCTCCTCCCTGACCCCCTGGTCACAGTGTACCTCCGAGCCCCGAGAGGAGTCACGGCAGAAAAATGTGTTATTCTGTATGTCAAAGATCAATGGAGAAGCCACCACAATTGTTACTCACAAACAAATATTGTATTAAGATCACACAAGAATAACAGTACAACAATAATAGTATTCAAAAGTACAATCAATATGTCCTATGATGGTACTCATCCGTTTTGTAATATATTGTTGCGGATCTCCGTGCCGGCCTTTTCCCCTTACCAAGGGGGGATTAGTCCCCTTGTCTTTGACTAGCCGAAGGGACCCGGGACCGATGACGTCCTCCCCGGACAGTGCGAAATAGGGTCGTAGGACTAATCGCTAATACCTAATTACTCGCGCTGCCCAGAGACGAGGAAATAAGCCCCGCCCAAATCACGGGTGTTGGTGGATAAGCCAAGCGGTAGCGAACCCGTGACCCGAGCCGTTATCAATGACTAGATCCCGATCCGAGCGGTTCTTAATCGTGCCACACTTACCCAATGGAGGAAATCACTGAAACGGTCGAATTTGGAAGAAAGGAATAACACGATTTATTTACACTTTGTACAATAATCAGCAGAAGGAAACACAGTGCAGCCTTAATCACAGTCTTAACTTATCCCAAGACAAACGGGCCCGTTCACACACAAACACTCACACGGGGATTGCAGATGAACAGGTCAGCACGTCCAGGAATGGCGTCCAGACAGCTCTTCCTCCGGTCCCCAACTCGCACCGCGAAGAAGATGAATAAAGACGGCAGGAGCTCTCCACGTGTCGTTGGCGCGCACGGGATTATTACAGGGCGAACAGTAGGGCTGGCTTTGGCGGTTACACTTGCGGCTGCGGCCGCGTACGTAATAAGCGAATAGTTCAATATGCGCTTCTCAATCAATGGCCTCGACAAATCCTTCCGATACTGTCGGGTGCACGCCGGTCCTCCGAATACTCCTCACACGAGTGCTCCGAATCAGTTCTCTCCAACAAGTTCTCACAAGCGCCTCTCCCTTCTCAACTCCGTATGCATGCGAGTCCTCCTTGCAAGTCCTCTTCCAGCCAGTCCTTTTAAGGGCAGTCCTTTACAATGCGCGATTCCTTTCAGTTCTCCACAATGCGCGATTCCTTTCAGTCCTCCACAATGCACGATTCCTTTCAGTCCTCTCCAAGGGCTTTGTGCAGCGACTTATATAGCCCTGCCCAGCGAACCCTCTCGAACTTACGAGATGCGTCGTGCCACGCCATATCAAGCCATGCCCTCAGGCCTGGTTGGCTGGTAGCCCTTACCGTCATCGCCTTCTGACGCGCTGCTTGATGCGGCCACACCTCGACCCTCGCGCTCCTCCCTCTTCTTAGGCCTACCTCGTGGTACCCGACTAGTTTCGAGCAAAACCAAAGGCAGCGAACGCTGCTGGCTGCCAAAGCGTAACAAACTTGAGGGATGCCAAATGGGGGGCGGGATCGATTTTGCCCATAGGTGAAATTGAAGGGTGGCCGCAAAATGAAAGGGACCTAAGCTCATTTCTTTACACAACGCAGATGTCACTTGGGAAATGGCCTACTCTTACACATACTGTGACAAAACTAATACTCTAAGTGGGCCTACGTGTTGCTTGTGGACTAACTATGGGGGGCAAACCTTTGACCTTTAATGATGTCATATATACAATCTCAAAACCGCAACAATATAACTCACTGTGCTCCAAGTGAGTGAAACAAGAACATTCCCCAATGTCTCTTATTCCCGGCTTCGAGACGAAGTTGATTCGCTCCAGCGATCGCCAGAACGATGTCCAATCGAGACCAGAATCCCGTGCGGATGGCAAGTACAGTCCCACAGCCGAAGCTGTTTAAAGGCACCCTCAAGGCGACTGGGAAATCCAAAGGCGCCCTACAGGCGACTGAGAGATCACCCCCTCGGGTATTGACGTTCCACAGCTCTCAGTCGGCGACACGCAGACTTTCCACTCAAAAGCCACGTCACACACACACACCCCAGATCGACGTCTGAAGGCGGTGAAAATGGTCGAACCGAGACGAAACCGTGAGCGAAGCGCAAGTCCTGCGCTAGTCAAAATGGCCGATGGCCCGGTCTCGTGGCGCAATGGTACGACAATGATTCTCTCCTGAATAGATGGCAAAACCTGACACACAGGTTAATCTGTCACAGCGCTAACCACTCTGTCGTAGGATTCCCTTTCATGGGAAACCCGAAAGTTCGCTAGTGACTGTTGTTCGCCAACGTTCGCTCCAGACCGCAAATAGCTCGGCTCCTTGTCCGACTCTCTCGCTCCGCCCCTTTTTTTCCTCTTCTTCCTCTCCGTCGTCCGGTTCCCGATCCGGTTTCCTGTTTCTTTTGACATTAACCTTTTTACCTTTTGAAAACAGTTCATGGACAATAAACCTTTTGAAAACAATAATAGTACATGGAATCAGAAATATTTACAGTGGATGCAAACCACCACAACGGAAGTGACGAATCCATAACACAGGGTTCGTGGTAGGAAGGGCATCCGGCTGTAAAACATTGCTTCAAAAAGGGGACCACGGTGCCAAAAAAAAGGCCAACCCCCACCTTGCGGGAAAAAATGGCCTCGAAAGGCGGTTCCTCTTGAAGAGGTTCAGTGACTCAAGCTCCTGGTTTCAGTATCAGTCATGATCTTTCTTGGGGCAAATATCATTTCAAAGTTAGCTTGCAAAGCCAGTTGCTGACTGGGAATCCTCCATTGTATAAAGTCGTTTCTTGGAGCACCTGAACTCCTATCCAGCTACAAGGCCTACATCTTTAGCTTGATGGAGAACTGCTCTCCCCTCTGAGCTGGCACCCTCACACCTTGCTCCCCTCCCTCCACCACCAACCATCAAAGACAATGATCTTTTCTACCCCCATGAATCCGTCACAAGCCCACCTCCTAAGGCTGTAATAAAAGCCCCCCAACCTCACAGAGGACATCAGGTCGAGACATACTCTCACAGTGCAAACGCAGCCGGCTAAATCTGTACCTGTCCCCCAGTCCGCTCCAGGTGCTGTTTGAGCAGGTTCATTGTATTAGAGGTGACGACATATCCGTCCATCGTGTAATTTTCACCTGAGGAAATAAAATGGGGTGGTGCGTAATTAACCAAAACCTTGGAACATTTATGAAAAACTATCAACATTGTGTTTGGTCACATTTATTTCCATGTACATTTCTTCCAATTTCCAGCAGTGGTTATTTCTTCCTGCTTTTCTTCCAACATCTGCTGTTTGATGTTGAAGAGCTTAGCAATTTTTAAAATGTGAGATTCACATTGGGGTAATGGAAAATATATTGACTCCAAACAAACAACCAGACAGGAAGATGTGAGCAGCACACTGGAAAGTGCTATAAGAGAAAGGACTGAGTTTGGATTTTATAGGAAGTGCCACTGGCTTTCCTTTTTCTTTACAAGACTTGGAGGTGTATGAAGAGTTTACATAAAAATAAAAAAAAGAGATTTACAAAAACTTAGCTGATACATACAATATGCTTAATTAAATACAACGGTATCAATTTTCAATGTTCACACTAAACATTCAACCACTCAAGTCTGACATATAGTTCATATAACCTGGCTTGTGGAATCCCAGTGCGGCTCCTCTCAACTGCTCCATTAAAGACAAAGTCCGTGGGGGGTTTTCACCTGCACAGAACCAGCACACATGCACTACTTAGGTGGCCCTCTAACCCCACAAAAATTAATATGTCGCTGTAAATCACTCCACGCCATCACTCGATGCATACAAGATCGTACAACCATTCAGGGCAGTTGGAATACACAACACCAGGAAGTGCAGAATTTTAGAAGCACAGCAGAGAAGAAGACAAACCGTTGACAGCAGATGTACATATGTCCAAATGGTTTTTCTCTCCTTTCATCTTCTGGGTCTAAAAGGAGATAACAGATTACTGTTTAAAACTTAAATGATAAAAAGGAAATCTGAAAGTTGGGTCCATTTTCAATATCACTCAAAATGCACAATTACATTTCCACATTCACTCTTGGGACTCAGCAGATCACAGCTGGTTCTCGGTTCATCTAAAAAAAAAAGAAGCTTTTTGCTCTTCTCAATTTATTGCAGCTCGGACCGGAGTATGTGCACTGGAGTAAAGTACAGCACGTATGCTGGCCTTGGGCTGGCCGCTGGCCTTGGTTAGCTAATTGAGGCCAGTAGGGAGATAATGGGGCTTCCAGGACACCCATGTATTTAGATGGGACTTTTCCCCAAACTGCCCATTTTTCCCCCGATTACCGCGACACCCCCTTCTCCTTTTACATGTAAGTGAATGGGGGAGTCCTTACTTACCCTCCAAGGACCACGCGACATTCAAAATTCCTCATTGATCCTATGAATATTTGCTCATTTTCTAATTTTTTAAACAACTCCATTCTCTTATGGAACTCATCCCCATCTAGGATATTGATAAACTTTACATTAAGCACCTTTCTCTTTGCGTTTATAAAATGATATGTTTCACAGAGGGACCTGGTCTGTCCTCCTCCCGATCCACATACCATTTTTAAATTATAATATTTATTATCCGGTTGATAACCATCAAAGTTCTCACTCCACTCTAATATATTTTTCTTCCCGCCCTCTATTACCCCACTTAACAAATGAATACGTTTATCCGTCTTGAGGACCTTCTGACCCTCTCAACCTCTCGGATCTGGTATTTCTCACTCATTATGTTTACCATTTATATACCAAGGTTCATTACACCTCCACCCTTTAGTCTGGTTAATACTTGGTTCTATCATTTATTTATTTATAAAAAAGGCGGCGGTAGCCCTTAAAATCCCTAACCCCATTATCTTATCACTAATATATGGATGGTTGTTGTTTAATGGCTTATCAGTTTTGTTTTTTGTAATTCTTGTGAGTAAAATGAACCCAAGATTTCTTCCCCATTCATATCATATAATTTGTAAGTCCAAGGGACTGTATCCATTACATCAATGATTTAAAATAATTCACGAGTCCATTTTTGTGTATAACCTTTTTCAAAATGGCTTTTCCATTTGTATATTCTTACCATATCACCAACTTTGAACTTGGGTTTTTTCAAATTAATCCCCATTTCATATTTTAATTTTGTAAATGTTTCTGATGGTTTTGATTTTGTTGATGAATGAACTGTATTATTGTAATTATCAACAATATTCTGGATTAAATACACCCATTGTTGAGAACCGAGTTGTGTGAATTTTTTATATAATTTTTCTTTTAAAGTACGATTAAAACGCTCAATAACAACTGCCTTTCCTTCATTAAAGGTGCTGTATAATTTAATATCCTCCCCCTTAAGAAATTTCATAAATATTTTGTTATAGAACTCTGTTCCCTCATCAGTCCATAACTTCTTTGGTTTCCTTTTATCCCTATCAAATATTAGCTTAAAGGCTAACATTAAAGTATTACCTCTCTTGTTTTTCAACGGAACAACCCAGGCAAATCTACTCCTCAAATCAATAACGGTTAACGCATACCTGTATCCCCTGTCATTATTCAATTCAATTAAATCAGCGGACCATATGTGGTCGGTGTATTTAGAATAAACTTTCCTTCTTTTAAACTTTGTGATTATAGGTTTGTGTAATTCATTAGCCAAAAGCTCCTCAGCCTTGATGACATCATTGGAGTCTAATAGTTTTTTGAGGGTGAATAACCAAGACCAAGTTTCAATTTAGCATTTATCAAATTTCTCACAATAAACCTATCAACTTTCTCTCTCAATGTAGGATTTTGTATCAAAGACAAATTATATAACATTTCTCTGTCTGCTTCATATTTTTCATCCAATGTAGTGGTATTCCCATAAGCAATATCATGCTTCATACACACTTCATCAACCCTATTTATAGGTTTAGACCAAAGTTTAGGATTGTCAGCCTCATCTAATCTTTTATCCAAGTTTGTTCCTGGACCACAGAAAGAATACCCTGGAAGGTGTAATTCCCCTGGAATTCCAGTTGTTGTAAATTTACTTCCTGAGAGAAACTTTTGTATGTCTCCGCCACTTTTAGGAGAGATGAATTGGCACTTTTTAGAGCCACACACTTGACATATTCCTTTTTGATAAACTCTATTATTTTTAGCTATAACATAAGAGATGTTTTTAGATTTAGTTTTCTTTTTACATTTGAGACAATAACTCATATTTATTTATCAGAAAAATTCCGACAGAGGATCAAAACCTTTTTGGTTTTCAACATATACATTTTTATCTTAATTTTTAAAACATAAAGAATCCTAAGGAATGCCTTCACTCTCTCCTCCATTTATTTACAAATAAAACTAACTAAAGTCAATAACACCAACATCATCAATCACATAATCTTTTCCTTCTTCTTCTTCTTCTTCACCACTTTCACGTTTAAATCTCCTCCCTGAAATTGAAGACATTGACGTTGTTATTTTTGAAACCATTATCTTCATAAGAGTTGTTAATTCGTTAAATTTCCTCTTCGGTGCATTGAGATTGATTTATTTGCTGTAATACACTCAATCTTTTACGAATCTCACTGATTTCCATCTTTTTATATTTTTCCTCCCTCTCTCTTTGCTCCCTTTCCTCCCTCTCCTCCTTCTCCTTTTTCTCCCTCTCCTCCTTCTTCTTTTTCTCTCTTTCCTCCTTCTCCTTTTTCTCCCTCGCCTCCTCCTTTTTCTCCCTCTCCTCCTTCTCCTCCCTCTCCCTTTCCTCCTTCTCTTCTTTAACTCCTTCCTCATCCCTTGCTACCCTTGAGTTTGAACCCCAAAGAATATTATACATATACTCATCTGGATTTTGAGATATTCTTGTATCTATAATTATTTTTCTCATAATAGGATACCAATAAGATTTGTTGACGATTTCTAAAAGAGTTTTATATTTCATAACTTTGAGAAGTTCATTTTTATTTAATATTTCAAACAAGTCTCTATTTGTGGGTTTAACAATATCAGTATAAGGCCAGTTTTTAATGACAAAATTCCCATGTATATGCTCCAAATCATAAGGTATGTAATACCGAGCACCCTTTTCTTGTAGGTATCCTTGAATACAAAAATTATAATTCTCTTGTAGTCTTCTTCCTGCCATTTATGTATCAGAAATATATGTGAGATTAATATTATGACAGGTAATACCACCCCATCTTCCCACTACCAAATTGGTTTGTATTCCTTGGCTTTCTATCCTTATCTCATGACCTTCCTTCTTTGTCATGCTAACCATCGCTATACTATCATATATTTTTCTTTTCTTAAAACCATGTATTTGTTGTTTATTAATTGTACTTCCACATAAATCCTTATCCTCACCAAGTGGATAATATTCTTCTTTACGAGACTGATTAAAATCATGTAGGTCTTCTATGTTTATTGAAAAAGACCAATTATACCCTACATCAGGCATATCATACCCCCATTTATTAATTCGCATATTAACTATATGTCCTTCTTTATAAAATTCAATTGTAAGCAGGTAGTTAAATTCAATGAGGAAAGGTGTATGGTCAGTATAACCAGGTGTTGTGGTTGTAAATTTTACTTGTTTAACAAAACGTGCTGTTTTCTTTAAAAATATATATTGTGATAAATCACTAAATCTAATTACGTCATTTGCATCTGTAGGGTTTGGATAATTGATTAATTTATAAGTATTCTTCATATTAATATTTTTACTTACACTATATTTTTGTCGTTCAGCCTGTGCCTTTGTATAATAATTTGATAAATCAATATCCTGAGAGGATTTTCCAAAGATAGAACCATCTTTTCCAACATAAGTCATTTCTATTAGATTAAAAATGATATCATAAAAATTTTCATTATTGTTGAGTTGAAATAATACATATAAACATAATTGACCACAACATTTAGAATTAATTTCTTGAACTTGAAATGTTTGATAAACACCATTCTGTAAGAATTGTATTACTTCAACAGGTGGTGGCATACCATAACTATCAAAATAATATTTATCCTGACTATTATGAATACAAACCCAATGAGAACCATTCTGTGTGTCTAAATTCATAATAATATTCTTTGTATTCTTATTTATATGTATTAATTCATCTCTCATACAAATAACCACATTATCAATTTTTAGTGTTTTACAATACTTAGTAAGTTCTATATTTGACGTTGTATTCTTTCCAAATTGTTTAAACCATTTATCCATTTATTTATGAGAAAGATACAATCCATTACCCCGTTTAGTTAGTTTAACACCGGCTTGAGCGATAGAGGAAAGCATATCTCTAACCAACAATCTAGCTTTATCAGGTAGACTTTCAAGTTTTTGAGCAAAATCTACAATTACACCACTTCCACTAATTTGTTTCTCCAACTCCTTGTTATGTCTTTCCAATTCTTTTTGAGCTTTTAGTTGTGCCTTCCTTTCGTTAGCAGTTTTTACCGCTGCTGAAATACCACCAGTCAATGCTCCCGCCGCACTTAAACCAGCAAATAAAGGAATTAGAAACGGGAGAAATCCTCCTCTTGACTCGTCTATTGAATATTTCTTTAACATAGGTTTCGTCATTTTAATTTTAAGTGATCCAACATCATTTAGTGTTTTTACTTGTGTGTGTGTGAGTAAAACATCAATTCTTACAGCTCCTTTTCTTTGAATTGTATTAACATTAATAATACAAGGCTTTTGATTTTGAATACAAGATGTTAATTTATTAAGATTGATTTGATTAACATATACCCCAACCATTTATTTATGAGAAAAAACCTATGTGATATTAATCATAACACCATTATCTGTATTAATCTGTAATTCTGTTTCCTCCAAAAGCAAACAATATGCATTAACCTCTTCACTCTCCCCTCTTTCAATGTATAGAGAAGTATCCACTCGATTAGACTTTATAGTTTCCTTTTGAGAACTCAGGTCAATTGCGTAGATTGTATAAAGTTTTTGAAACGCAACCATATCCAAAATAGGATCGTTATTACCATTACTTTCACACACCTTTTGGTAGGACTTGTAGGCTTCCACATAATCATTTTTTTCCCAATCAATTTCCAATCTATCTTGCGGATAAAATGTGCCATCAAGAGAAACCCGAAGTTGTTTCACCTTAGCATTATCACTCAGGGCATTATTCTTATTAGTACCGTCCTCTCCATCTGGTTTTTAAAAAATGAGCCAGAGGTATCGTGGCTTTCCTTGAAGAACACCCAAATTCCAAGTGTAGGTAGTAGTGTGTTCCAGTTTAACGTGTTGACATCTTCTTTTAAGGTATGATACATTTAGCGGTTTCTTTGAGTTAAGTCTTCTATTTAACATCTCTTCCGTTTTAAGATTAGGAGTATATTCACTGATATACCAACACAAATCATTAATAACAAATTTATTATTTTCTCCAAAAGCATTTTCAACCCCAAAAAGCAATCTATTTACATTATCATTCCTTTGGAGTTGAAATCTAATTTTAAGCCCATACAAAACTTTATCATAATCACAAAATCCAAATATACCTTTCAGAGGTACTGCTACGGTAAAACTATTCTCAGCTTTTGCGTCATCATTATACATTGACTTCCTTTGACTATAACCAGGGTCTGCGTTTGTACCCGTTGACATATCAGGAATAAAACCTTCAACAGCTCCCTTACCCATTCTATCACTAAACGAATATAGTGTAAATTTCATCATTTCAGATGTAGCAGAGACATAATCAACCGCTTCAACCTCTTGTGTTCCAATATACAGGCGGACACTGTCACACATTTTCCAGAAGAAATCATTTACGAGTGTAGCATTAGTATTATTCGCAGCCTTAGTGAATTTAAATTTACACAGCAAGAAACTATCAGCTATATTCAAGTAAGTTTGTTGATTATTTATTTCAAAACTTTTTGTTCCGTTTGAATTCCAGTCTGTTCCTGTTATAGCATTTACCTTAAAATAGTCTTCCTTTTTTGTGGAGTTTGAAATGATAACTGTATCATCCAAATCATAGATACTATCAATCGCTTCCATACTTGTATTTATATAGTATTAAAATCGTTGAAACCCTGACCCAAGTATTTTAATGATTTTTTGTCGTTCTTGTGAAGATAGTTGAGTTTTACCTTTTTTTATTTCTTTGATTGCTTGTAATTTATGAGACTCCTTTTGAGCATCTTTTATACTCTTTATAGCACCCGCAACGGAGCCCACGGCAGAAGCAGTTGAACCAATTAGGTCTTTATGTTTAAGGATGGTTGAACCAATACCCATTAGAGTATCAATTATCCCATCTCCTTTATTTCGAAATTGATGACCTACACCTCGTTGTCTCTTAGGTTTATAGTATCCTTTACCCACATACCTTGTATAGTATGGTGAAAGGTACATGCCCTCCCCTGTAATTATTTTATATTTTCCCAACTCATGTTTTCTCACAATAACCATTATTTATTTATTGAAAAACTTCACGTAGGTGAATTCTGATGGATATAATTTCATCATTAAAGGATATCATACGATTATCTTGGTCGGTTATCCTAAAATTTACTCTGTGTATGGTTTTTCCTGACACAGGTAAATAGACAAGATTTTTTGGTTCCATATTAAATTTATAACCAATCGGGGTTGAGTATGCACTGAATGAAAATATTGTATTGTCGCGTAACCGTGATTAACACCACAGTTACGGATGACCGATTTGCGAGACTTTAACTCCCGAGGCGAACACTCAATGGCGGACTCAAGTTCAACACCAACGCGCGGAATGGCGGGGCGCAGCGAAGGCTCCGCAACCTTATCTATTAAAATCAAACACCCAGGAAACTGCGTTCAAATATGTACAGAAAATAATATAAGGGTTTATTAGGAAAAGTAAAGCCAGTGAAAAAGCCCGCCGGTAAATCTAATAACTCTAATAAACCTAAATCGGGACGTCCCCACACGACCGACAGCAAACACAAACGAGGGAGATTAATCACGAAAATAACAAGTCCCGTCGTTCAAAATATACGCGGAGATCGGGCTTATCTGTCTTTGTCGTCTTGTATTGTTGGTGTCCAGCACCGCTCCTTCCGGCCCGATCGCACACCACGAGGCCCCTCGCTCCAAGCACCACGCGTCCGACGCCGGCCAGCGGCTCCACTTGACCAGGGACAGGAAGGACTCCTTTCAACTCCACTCGACTCGACGCGGGAGTGCTGGCAGCCAAGTGCCAACGAACTGCTCAGTGCCAACTGGGTGTGCTCTCGTGTGTCTCCTGCGACTCCCTACAACCCGAATTGCACTCGAACTGCGACTGGAATGGCGTGTCCTCTCCAACTCTCCACCACCGCTCAACTCTCTGGTGCCTGCCTGCGTCTCCCAGTGCCTGCCACGAACTCAACTCAACTGGCGAACTGCGACGCAACTCTTGAAATGGCGTCCGACCGTCGCCTATATTGGTGGCCGATGACGTCACATTGCGCACTCCTCAGCCAATCAAAGCCTCCCGCGACTCCTGACATCTCCCCCGTTACGCGACCCTGCGGTCCTGGCATAACACGTGCCGGCCAGGTTTGTAGGCCTTTGGAGGTGTACACGGTGGCGGCCAATCGTGGCGGTGTTTTTGACCTGGTTTCCTGTCAATTTATTACGAAGTCCTTGTCAGGGAAAGGGGGATTATTTAATGTTGCACTAAGGACCTAACTAATGTTTATGTGGTTTGCAGTGCCATAAAGGACAAAGGTTTGATTACTAGGTGATACTCACAGGGGCGTTACCTTTAACCCCTCACTATTTAACACTCGAATCTCCAGGTAGATCCACACTCATACATCTTACCCCGACAACCGCCTAAACATCAAGAACTTATTACATGTAGAGTCCCTGTCACGACAGCCGAATACCTACCTATTCAGATCTACCTAGCTCTAGATGTTGCATTACCAAATTCATAACACAGCCCCCCCCCTGGAACCGTAGCTCCTGCAAGGTTCACCGCAGGGCTACCATTCCAGCCTTAACACTTACTGTCACACACTTAATTAACCTATGAAATAAATCAGGAAGGGCTGTGGGAAGTGAGTCGGACTACCTACCTACACTTCCTTAACATGCTGAACCCCTTAACCATCATGCAAGTATGTACATCTTCTTCGTTGTTCCTGTGGAGGGAGGAAACAACAACACACAACACTAACTTAACCACAAAACTTAACCATCTTTCCAAACTCAAAACTCTAACCTTTGTACATACCCCGGTCTACAGACCGCGTCCCCCGGTGGATGCCACAAGACACAACCTTACCTGCGGGGCCATCCCCAATGCATCCCACTAAATTTCCACGGGCCCTGTCCAGATGTTACAGGTGAGTGACACGGCTCGGTGGATTTCGCCCACATTCATGCAACACAGACCCCTTAACCACTCATTCTCATTCCATAGGTCATCAAGGCATTTCAAAAATCAACAAAGCACTTATTTCAATACACCCCCTGCAGGACCATGGCATTGATGTCATTCACGTGTGTGTGCATTCCTCAACTAGGCAGCGGGGAGGTACCGCACAAAAGATGGTGGGGGCGCATCAGGCTGTGGTGCCCGCAGTCCCAAAAACAAGTCAACCGACTTACAAATTTATTGCCCCCCCCCCCCCTTTACCTCTTGGCCCCGTGACAGCCCAACAGCCCCTTTCCGCCGTTACCTCGCCGGTGAGGGTCTCCACACACACCAGGCTCCTTTGCCTCCTGCTTTCACGCAGCAACACGGGTCACCGGGGGACTTCCTCACCCCGCGGCGCCCAACCAGACCCTCCACCGACGAGCTCCAATTTCCAGTTACCACCGGCTGCCAGGGGTAATTGCCGCAGAGGGGGGCCCGCAGGCATCGCTCCTCAGAGCTTGCTCTGTACCTGCGGACACACACACCTTCCCCACCCATGGTCCCCAAAACACACTTCCTCCCCCGCTGCCATTCAATTCTCCACACAACTCAGCACAATTCAGTACAATTCCATAGATGGTGTAAAAGGTGTTACAAGGCTTGCCATGGCCTGCTACATGTGAAATTCCCCCTTCACAGTTCGAATCATTACATCTTCCCAAAAGCACATTTCCACAAGCACAATTATCACCCCTCATTATCTCCAATAATCATCACACACTCTCCAGGTTCCACTCTCACGACCACATCAAAACACGTAACCACAATACAAAAACATACGCCACCCACAAGACACTGTGGCTCCCATTCCATCCCCTCACCGGCCATGTCATCACTCACACCCGCCTCCCAACTCCAAATTACATGTCCCCAATTTCCCAAAGCAAATCCTGAAGCCTGGGACAGTACTCCTCAAAGCACTCACCTTAAGTGCAGGTAGTTGCAGGTTGGTCAGGTCCAAGAGCGTCATCCACCCTTCACAATCCCAAAATTTCACATTGGGCCTACCAAATCCTTCCAAATTTCTCTTTTGTCCCCACTACACTGGCAGGTATGTGGATCCGCATCCAACGGTGATCATCACTACACAACTACCTGTGGCCACGACAGCTCTGCACCTCTACCGTGCAAGGGTCACCGGGACAAGGTGAGCAGTCAAAACGCCAACATGGCCCATGAGTGTCCATAAGGGTGCGACCCACCATCCATCCTTCGGCCCCCCTGCGAGGAACACAGCTGCAGCAGCCCCAGCTGGCCAATGTGGTGAGCACTTGCTGCCACAACACACACTACCGCACACACAACCTCGGCCCTGGGGGGCACGGTCGCAGTGCGTGGCATCCCTACAGCCACGTCCCCTGCACCTCCCCATCATCCCCCAGTCCGACTACAGAACTGCAGCCCCCCAGTGCTCACCCACACTTGACCACACCAAGGTCCAGTCAACAGCCATGCTCCACCAGGAGACCCACCCAGAAGACATGGTCCACACACCTCGGACACGCACAGCACCACGTTGACCCTCAGGCTACACAACTACATCCCCATCATCCCGCGTCCCAAATATCAGCACAGTTGCCCCCCGCAACCAGTTGAAAGCTGTGTCTTGCTACCCTATTAATTTCATCACAGCCTCCAACACTTTGGTCTACACACCTGGATCAATAATGGCGTCACTATACAGTGTCCACCATGGCATTTCAAAATCCACCCTTAAATTTGCATCTAACCCACAGATTACCCATGCCAACCATTTGTCACATTTCACTCACCTCACCAAAGAAGGATGCTTTGCCATACACATGCCAGCCGAGCATGGCCCATATGCTCGGCGCGTTACACATCTCCCGATTCACATCCCCATGGCTCTCTTCCCAACCCGAGAGTCCATAAATCATAACGGAGCATCTGTGGAAGGTCACTCACACCATCACGTTCCACAGATGCCCCAATGGTTGTCCGGCAGGCTATCTCCATCCCTGTCCATTCGGTTTGACCCGCGTCCATAGACCAACCACCATGCCAGGTCACCACATGCTGGTTGTCCCAGAGTCCCTGGAGGAGAGTGCCAGGCCGCATGCCCGGGTGGTCACCACATCAGTCCCAAGTTGGCCGTCCGCAGTGCCACCACCAAAGCGCGACCCACAACACCTCCCCCTAGTGGTCCTCAATATTTGCCATCCCAGGCTTGAGAAACCACCTCGGACCTCCCTGGAGGTCTTAACCCCCACCAGGGTCCGGTGACCCTGCCGGCCCGAGCCACCAGCTCGGACGGCGCCCCGACGGACAAGGGACGCCACACTCCACCAGACCCCCCGTGGGACCCAGGTCGTACCTCGACACCCAAGGCTGGACCCCACGTCCAAATCTCGCCATCACAGCCCCCCAGCTGGCCGGCATACCCAAATTTTGAAAGGGGCAACTTTTGCCCGAGGCCATCACCCATGACCTCTCCATGTCCAAATCCCGCAGCCCGGGGACCAATCCAAACCATGGCTGCTCCAAATCAAGTTCCCATTGTAATTTTATTTTACAAATTTTCATTCCCACTGCCAAACCGCAGCTGCAGGGAACAACCTCTACCACCGGTTGTTCTGCCCCTCCCTGCAGTTGATCCAAATTCCCTACAGGGACCAAATCTCCAGAAGCTCTATCTCCCGATCCTCCAAGATCCAAATCCAGCCCGGAGCCAACACACTCCCCCAACTGGTTGTCCAATTTTGGAGCCTCTGTTTCCAAATAGCAGTGTACAGTGAGCGTCCCCTCGGTCATTCCAACCACCTCCTCGGACCAACTCACCTCATCACCCAGGCTCCTTTGGGCCTGAACAAGCTCTACCTCCATGGGACTGTCACAGGTCTCCAGCCGCTGGATCAAATCATCCTCATCACAAATCATTCCTGGCCCCGCCAGGCTTTGATCAATATCCCCAATAAATACCCGGTCCGGCTCTATCGCATGGACCCCCAAAAACTCTACCCCCTCTTGCTCCGCACCACCGCCCTGGTGCTGCACAATTCCAAATTCATCCCCCGGTTGGGGTGTTGTGACATCCACACGGTCCCGATAAACAACCAGGCCAGAATGTGGGAAACATTCCTCATTACAACTCTCACATTCCAAATTTCCTTCCCCGCTCACCTGTGGACACTCCACGTTTACCTGCAGGCATTCCCCATCTACCTGTACACATTCCCCATCCACCTGTGGACATTCCCCATCCACCTGTGCACCTGCGGTCTCCCCATCATCCCCCATTTTGTTTGCCAGCCCATCAATTTTTATACTCCATTTCCGCCATTCCCTCCCCTGCGACTCCATTATATTTTCCATCCTTTCCATTATTCGAAACAATTGACCCAACATCTGGTCGGTTGTCGGGGCCGTTCCTACTGCTCCCGACTCCCCGGTGGGGGAGGGGGATAAGTTGGTGCTCGGGACGGGGGAGGTTCCAAGGCTCACCTCGACATCTAATTCCCCTATTTCCGGCTCACTCCCAACGCTGACGGAGGCCTCGCTGCGTACTTCCATCTCGTCGACCTCCGACATCCGCTTTTCGGAAGGTCGTTCCCCGCACGCGTATTTATTTTAATAATTCCTGAAACACAATTTAAATTTGACGAAGACGCGATATCGCGCTCCGTTTGCCCAATTGATTATCAAATTTCTCCGCCTCAACTATAACAATTCTGCGTTCGAACGTCGGGCGCAATGTACGCCCGACCGTGTCGATGTCGCCCCGCGGACAAAAAATTTGTCCGACCGTGTCGATGTCTCGCCGCGGACAAAAAAATTTGTCCGACGGGTTCAAATCCCACTCCTGACACCACTTGTCGCGTAACCGTGATTAACACCACAGTTACGGATGACCGATTTGCGAGACTTTAACTCCCGAGGCGAACACTCAATGGCGGACTCAAGTTCAACACCAACGCGCGGAATGGCGGGGCGCAGCGAAGGCTCCGCAACCTTATCTATTAAAATCAAACACCCAGGAAACTGCGTTCAAATATGTACAGAAAATAATATAAGGGTTTATTAGGAAAAGTAAAGCCAGTGAAAAAGCCCGCCGGTAAATCTAATAACTCTAATAAACCTAAATCGGGACGTCCCCACACGACCGACAGCAAACACAAACGAGGGAGATTAATCACGAAAATAACAAGTCCCGTCGTTCAAAATATACGCGGAGATCGGGCTTATCTGTCTTTGTCGTCTTGTATTGTTGGTGTCCAGCACCGCTCCTTCCGGCCCGATCGCACACCACGAGGCCCCTCGCTCCAAGCACCACGCGTCCGACGCCGGCCAGCGGCTCCACTTGACCAGGGACAGGAAGGACTCCTTTCAACTCCACTCGACTCGACGCGGGAGTGCTGGCAGCCAAGTGCCAACGAACTGCTCAGTGCCAACTGGGTGTGCTCTCGTGTGTCTCCTGCGACTCCCTACAACCCGAATTGCACTCGAACTGCGACTGGAATGGCGTGTCCTCTCCAACTCTCCACCACCGCTCAACTCTCTGGTGCCTGCCTGCGTCTCCCAGTGCCTGCCACGAACTCAACTCAACTGGCGAACTGCGACGCAACTCTTGAAATGGCGTCCGACCGTCGCCTATATTGGTGGCCGATGACGTCACATTGCGCACTCCTCAGCCAATCAAAGCCTCCCGCGACTCCTGACATCTCCCCCGTTACGCGACCCTGCGGTCCTGGCATAACACGTGCCGGCCAGGTTTGTAGGCCTTTGGAGGTGTACACGGTGGCGGCCAATCGTGGCGGTGTTTTTGACCTGGTTTCCTGTCAATTTATTACGAAGTCCTTGTCAGGGAAAGGGGGATTATTTAATGTTGCACTAAGGACCTAACTAATGTTTATGTGGTTTGCAGTGCCATAAAGGACAAAGGTTTGATTACTAGGTGATACTCACAGGGGCGTTACCTTTAACCCCTCACTATTTAACACTCGAATCTCCAGGTAGATCCACACTCATACATCTTACCCCGACAACCGCCTAAACATCAAGAACTTATTACATGTAGAGTCCCTGTCACGACAGCCGAATACCTACCTATTCAGATCTACCTAGCTCTAGATGTTGCATTACCAAATTCATAACAGTATTTGTTCTTATTCCATCGTTATAAGCACCATCAATCAAATCACAATGAATTAATACTGAATTTATACCGGAGGATATTTGGATAACATTATCACTGTAAAACGTCCCGTTATTTTCAATCTTTTTTGAAGAGAAACCCAATAGCTCTCTAAACGAATTTTCAATCGTGAAATCAACTTTATAATTATTTTTAAGTTTAATAGTTGATTTTGAAGTGTGTTTTTGAATATCTATTACAATATTTTTTGGTTCATCACCTTTTTCTTTCATAAGGCGAGAGACTTCTGAAGATATTTGAGAAATCTCGTAAGCTCCAGGTGAAACGGTTATAGTTTTATATCCACTTCCTGGATTATAACTAAACTTGTTGTTTTTCTCTGTGATATTAAACAAGGTATTATAAGTTTCCATCGACAATAAAGATGCCTCATATGAGGTAAGGGGGTCAAGTTGTAGTGGGTAAGGGAATGAAGCTGTGTAATCGCTCGTTGTGAAATTAAAACTAAGAATTGTGCTTCTCATCTTATTTAATATCTAATAAAATATCTTTGTATTGACATTTATTAATTATTTTCATATTCATCAACTGATCTAAAATGGCTGAGGATTCATTAAAACAATTGTTGTTTCCAGCCTTCTTACTACCGAACAACAATAATAGCCTATTAACTAATTGTGATGGGTCATTTGGAAGAAAACTAACACCTGAACCAAGCTTACTTAAAGCATCAATAATATGTTTCTCCTTCTCATTCTTCTTACTTTTACCAGCAACAGAAACTCCATAATCAAGTGCATTTAGCAACTCAATATATACCCTATCTTCCTCTCTTTCCATATCAAGTGGTTCCTCAAAATATTTTGAACCGCTGAATCCGGGGTTTGTTAGAAGAAACATTAATCTTGGAGTTAATTTAACATTTGGTTGAGTAGAACTCAAGAACATCAATTCATCATTAAATATCAATACCTTTTCTTCCACAAGATGAAACACTGCTGGTTCTTCTGTTGGAATGAGACCTGCTCTGGTTTTTGAATCTGCCAAATATTCATTGTTTTGAAGAGCTTCCACTACATAATTAGGGGGTTGATTTACCTCCTCAAGTTTCTGAAATAATTCTTCATCATTATATTCTAATTTTCCAAGTTCTTGTTTTGTTATCTGACTAAAATCTTTGAGCATTTGAAGTTTTTTCGGAGTAAATTCTACCGTGGGAACTGTAGGTGAGTGTTGAGTTTTTAAAAGCGGTTTAAAAAATTTCTCTTGTTTTCTTTCAAAGGCTTCTTCACCAGTTAGTTTCTGTCTCCGTTTCTTCTTTATCTCTTCCTGTTGCTTTACAACTTTTGAAACCAACTCTTGATGTTCTTTAAACTTTCTTGCTCTTTCTTCGGTATTCATTTAGTATTGAAAAATATCATTTAATGAATTGTAAAGGTCAATGGGAAAATTTTCCTTTTCTTCATCATTATAGTAAATGTGTTGAAATAAATCCTTTTCTTTAAATATTTCATCAAATTCTTTATTGGTATTAATACGAGTTGTTATTTCTTCTTCACTAATACTTGTATCTCTGCTTTTCATACGTTTGCGTTGAGTCTCCTCATCGATATCAAAACCGAATGATAAAATCTTAACTCCATCACCACACAATTGTTTAATAATTTGTCTCATTCCTTCAGGATTAGTTTCTAAAATCCCAAGACCATTAGATTTTACTTTATTTAACTCACTCTTACAATGTGAATATTTTGTAGAACCAAGAGAGACCTCCTCAAATATTTGACCTTCGTTCCTCAATCGCATATGTTCCTCCATTGAAATGTAGTAATAATCTTTCCCTTCTACTTCTCCTGATCGCTTTGCTCTGGTTGTAGTACTCACAAAACGAATATCATAGAGTGTTTTAAAAAAAAACTTACAATCTTTTCATTTTTACTATTCAAGAGTTTAGATTTATGAAAGTTCTTTCCTGAAGCAGATTTACCCACAAGATTAATAATAATAGTTATCATTTATATATGTAAAATATCAGTTAGCATCTCATCTTGTTTCACAACAATATATTTATATTTTCCAATCGTGTGTTTCATATAATTTTCAAATTCTTTTTTACTACATAACGTAGAGCAATTATCTCTCCAAATATTATTCACATCTATTGAATTTAACTTAAATAAAATAAAAGTATTGGCATTGTTTCTTATTGAGCGTCGAGGGAGTTGAAAATATGATTGACTAAGATATATACAATTACAAGAAGAATGTCTCCCTCTTGTATAGTAGCTATCCATTACTGTTTGGTTTCTCTCATTAACACAATCATCAAAGATGACGAGGTTCTTTTTTGATTTATCTAAATCTTGAGGTGAAGGTATATCATCCGTATTATCACTGAGAATACAAGTTATGGGTTTTGGTTTCGATTTTGATTTCTGTGTATCACAAAATAATTGTATTGTATCTTCAATATTATAATCATTTAGTTTGTTTTGAAGTTTAAATAAACCGATAATGTCTTCCTTTTTAAGACCTGCATTAAAACCCTGTGAGAGTAGTTGATACTCGGGTTGAAAACTAGACTTTGTAAAAATTATTAAATTATCATAATCTAAAAAATTAGGACCAAGGAGCATCTTTAAAAGTAAACAGGTTTTTCCACATCCGCTTGAACCAACTATTAGACATCTCAATGAATTTGGAATGTTTTTATGGTTCTTAAATTTTATCTTATTTTCCCAAACGGGTAAAAAATCATTCATTTATATATTTGGAAAACAAGTCATCTAACTTTTTTTGAGCTATTTTAGAAACTCTATATTTTATCCTGAGTTCGGGTTTAATTTCAAAATAATTCATTATTTTATTTATATAGTATCTTGTATTAACATTTCCATTAAAATTATTTTGAATAATAAATATCATTAAACCCTTATACATTTCCTCAATACAAATAGTCTCTTCCCTTGAAAGAAATGGTGTATTATCATCACAATACTTAACATTCATCTCTCTTATTAATCTTGTAAAGTAATTCATTTTTGGTTCTAATTTAAAAGAGTTATATATATATATATTTTTTATTATTATCATTAATTAAAATTAAATCACAGAAAATACATTGTTTATATGAACCCTCATTATTAAGCCCTATTCTATCACAAGCCGGACAATTCTCTAATTTATCATATGGAGAGTCTGGAAATTCTAAATATCCTTCAGAACTTATCATATTTATATGGTAAATTTTTACTTAAACTAAACGCAAGTTTATTCATTAATAAATACAATGTTTCAAAGCACAAAAGACAAATTTCAATCAATCTCTACTTCAGTGAAAGATATAGAAAAATATGTCAAAGATGTTAAATTGAACAAAGATAAATATGGAAATTTTTGGGTAAAACCAGTTATGGAAAATAACATGAGCCCCTCTATTTCATTTAAAGGAAGAGCTGGTCTTCATCTTCATTCTGGTCTTCATCAATGATCTCTCTGACTCTCTCGAAAATCCTCTCTATCTCTTTGCTGATGACTCCACTCTCTGCCGCTCCATTCCTCTTCCCTCAGATCGGCATTTTCGGGATCGGAAATTCGGAAATCGGAAATCGGGATCGGAAATTTTTGGGTAAAACCAGTTATGGAAAATAACATGAGCCCCTCTATTTCATTTAAAGGAAGAGCTGGTCTTCATCTTCATTCTGGTCTTCATCAATGATCTCTCTGACTCTCTCGAAAATCCTCTCTATCTCTTTGCTGATGACTCCACTCTCTGCCGCTCCATTCCTCTTCCCTCAGATCGGCAGTCTGCTGCCTCCTCACTCTCTGAAGACCTGGACAAAATCACAGACTGGTCAAACAAGTGGAACATGTCTTTCAATCCTGACAAATCTCACACTCTTACTATGTCTCTCCGAAAAGATCGACTGGACAACCCTCCCATCTACTTTCTCAACAATCCTCTCCAAGAAGTTCTGTCGCTCAAGATTTTGGGTCTCACTATCTGCCATGATCTTTCTTGGGAAAACCACATTTCCAAGCTGGCCTCCAAAGCCAGTCGCCGACTGGGCATCCTCCGTCGTGCGAAGTCCTTCCTCGGCACACCTGAGCTCCTCACCACATACAAGGCTTTCATCCGCAGCTCAATGGAATACTGTTCTCCCCTATGGGCCGGTGCTCCTGCCTCACACCTAGCTCGGCTTCACGCTGTTGAAACCAAAGCTTTCAGAATTATTGGAATCTCCCGCGATGAAGCTATCTCTGAGGGCCTTTCACTCACTCACCGCAGGCAGGTAGGTGGTCTTTCTGTCTTCTACCGACTCCTCTCCGGCCTTGCACCCCCAGCTCTCTCTGTGCTCTGTCCCCCAAATATTCCTACAGGTCGCACAAGATCTGCCAGCAACCCTCTGATGGTTAAACTGCCGAAATCTCGGCTCTCTGCTCACCTTCACTCTTTCATTCCTCTTTTCTCCCGCCTCTGGAACAAACTCCCTCACTCCCTTCAATCCCACTCCTCCCTCCAGGTCTATAAAACAGCTGTTCACCACCATCTCTTATCTTCCCCCATCCAAAACCTTGATCTTTTCTACCCCCGCTAATTCACCCCAGATCCACCTTGTTTGAAATTCCAACTTCTTTCCTGGAAGTCCTGGCAGTGTCCATATGTTTTATACCTCTCCCACCGCCCCCTTCCCATGCCCCCCCCCCCAAAGCCCTCGCCCTCTCTCAGATCTCTCGATGTCTCCATGTCTCTCGGTCCCTGCTCTCAAATGTTGTGTTTGTGTCCTTCCCCCTCTCTCCCCATCTTGTCTACCGCTCCCGATGTTATATGTTTTATGTGTCGGTTTGTCTTTCTGTGTGATTAATGTTCGCTCTTTCACGAGCCTCGATCTTGTATACAAAAAAAAAAAAAAAAAAAAAAAAAAAAGCTCTAACTATACCTGGAAAGACATCCATTAAAGTAAATCTAACTAAAGTTTCTCCTCTACTCCTGGCAATTTATTCAAAGCTTGAAAAAGTGATTGACCACGATACTTTGAAAAAGAATGATAAGACCATCAACAATACTCGTGGAGAAATTTGTATTTACTTTAATAATCCAAAGGGTGTAGATCTAAGTAAAATGAATGATGTTAATATTTCTGGTGAAATGTCATTTCGTTCTATGATAGTTAGAGATTATTTAAAGATAACTTTTGATATTAAAAATGTAGAGATTGAATCCGTTAATGAAAGAAAGTATATTGGTATAGATGGAAAGGTTTTTTCTGCTAATTAAATATGAGTCATTACAGCAGTGAAGATTTTACTATTTCATTGAACTCGGACGATAGTGATGATAGTATTTCATTGAACTCAGATGATAGTTATGATGCGAATAGTTTGTGCTCAAATGATAGTTATGAGAGTAGTTTTATTGATGATTCCGATTACTATATAGAGTTTAGTGATGAAGAAATATGAAGTTTCTCACTATATAAATAACATGAAATCTGGTTATTGTTCCGCCTGTGATAAACAGTACAATCGATATGATATTCATATCAGGACCATTAAACATGCTATCAATACATCTGATAAGAGTAAAAATATGATAAGATGTGAACCTTGTAATAAGCTAATTAGAGTACTTGATAAAAGGAAACATAAACAAACAAAGCACCATTTAGATAATGTTCTTAACGGTTATAAAGAAGAAGAGATGAAACATTGTGATCTTTGTGATAAGGATATGAAGAAGACTAGTTATAGATATCACATCCTAACCAAGAATCATATGAATAAGTTGCCCCAAATTTAATTGAGTTTCCTGACTCTTGTTTTCAATTTTTTCATGTTTTATTTTAAGTAAAAGATAACTAGTAAATAGTGAAGTTTTTTACTATATAAATATGACGAATTCTACTTACTGTGAGAGTTATGAGCAGAACTACAAACATATCAAAAAACATTATAGAACACAAAAACATTTAAAGAGTAAAGATAATAAGTATTGTAAGATTTGTAAGACATGGGTTCTGAGAAGTGGGTATGATCAACACTTAGATACTCAAAAACATTTGAAGAATCTCAAACCAAAGGTTCTTCCAAAGGTCTATTGTGAGCGCTGTCAACACTACATCCTCAAGAAGGATTGGAAGCGTCATGAGAAGACAAAGAAACACCAAGTTCCATATTATGAGATTGAAAATTTAGATGGTGCTTTCAAAGGAAATATTAAAATTAGATTGTTCCGTTTCAAAGATCCAGTCCCCCGTTCTCTGGGAGCTGCTGTTGATCTTACAAAGGAAGGAATAGATGATCAGATTGATAAGACTATATCTGAAATGGGAAGTTGTAAATATTATTTGGGGACTAAATTGGTTCTTCGTAAAAAGGAAGATCCACCATTTAACTTTTACCTACATACAACAACTTACATGGTACTTAATAAAAATGATTATAATAGAAATAAAGAACAGGTCTTTAATGAGCTTAAATATAGTGAATATAATATTGATGATCTTATTGTCGGAAGCGGTCTCACTGTTGAAAAGGTTCTGTTTGTTGATGTTCACATTTTTAAATCTGATCCACTACAAGCAAGATCATATATTCAACTTCCTAAAATCATCAAAGATAAAAATGCTATAGTAAATATTCAGAATACTGATAACAAGTGTTTCTTGTGGTCTGTACTGGCATATCTACATCCAGCAAAATAACATGCTGAAAGAGTAAGCAATTATATGAAATATGAAAATGAATTGAATATGAAAAATTTGAAATTTCCGATGACTCTTAATAATATTCCAAAGTTTGAAAAGTTAAATAATATTTCTATAAATGTCTATGGGTTGACTGAAAAGAATAAAGTGCAGATTTTACAAATCTCAGATGATGAGAAAGAAAAACATGTTGATCTCTTGTATTTCCGATCTGGTGAAATTGAACATTATGCTTATATCAAGAACTTTTCAAGATTAATTAAATCACAAGTCTATTCTAGAAAATGTAAAGTTTATCCATGTCGTCGGTGTTTGAATACATTTCATTCACAGGAGAGATTGGATACTCATAAACAATATTGTTCAAATGAGAAAGCAACAGTCATTACACTTCCAAAGCCTGGTTCTAAAATTTCATTCAAAGATCAAAATAAAACAATTAAATATCCTTTTGTGATATATGCTGATTTTGAGAGTATCTTGGAAAAAATAGCAACAGCAGCTCCAGATCCAAAAGAATCATACACAAATAAGTATCAAAAACATACTCCTTGCGGATTTTGTTATCTATCTATAATTCCAGCAATCTCTGTGTGTGTGTGTGTGTGTGTGTCTGTGTGTGTGTTTGTTTGTCTGTGACCGCTGTTTCTCGACAACCACGGGTCCGATATACTTGCAACTTGCCAGGTATATTGCTGGGGACCCGAGGATGTGCCTTTTCAAGGTTTCATATTAATCGGACAAGTAGTTAGCGAGCTATGTCCAAAAAACGATTCAACCAATCAGAGAGCAGCGAGCTATCACGTGTGCCGAACGTGGCGAACAGACTCTGCCTCGGACGGCACATTTGAGAGCGTATTCATTTATTTCACGTTGGCAAACTATGTTGGCGTTAAACTATGTTTTAAAACTAATTAAAACTAATTTGCGATTCATCGTAACTGCGATATGCGACCTTCCGGACAGTCAAATGAGGACGTCACTTCCGGACTTACGGACTCGCAAGCCGTTCGCTTTCCGTTCACGCAAGCCGTTCGCTGGACCAAACCATTTCATGTAAATAGAGGGGGGGGATATAATTTTAGATATATATATAGTACGGGCATGCCCTAGTTATATCAAATCATCCGTTGGTGATGAATATAACAAGTTAGAGGAGTATAGAGGCTCAAATGCCCCAGAGGAGTTTGTGAAACGACTAGAAAAAGACTGTGTTCGATTAACCACGATAATGAGAGAAACCAATAAACCAATGTCCTTAACAAGTAAAGAAAAAAGAGAATTTAGACAGCCAAAGGCTACCTGTCATATTTGTGGGGAGAAAATTGGTGAAAGCCTAAAGGTTAGAGATCATTGTCATCTCACTGGTAAATATAGAGGTCCGGCTCATCAAAGTTGTAATATTAATTATAAACTCCCCTCGTTCATTCCTGTCTTTCTTCATAACAACGCTCATTATGATACATACTTGTTTATTAAAGAGTTGTCAAAGACTCCTGGGAGTATCAGTGCTATTCCAAGTACAGATCAAAAATACATCTCCTTTACAAAAATCATTCCAACAAGACCAACTACAAGAATTCGATTCTTGGATACATATAAATTCATGGCTAGTCCTCTTGCTAACCTAGTTAAAAATTTGAAAAAATTTCCATGTTTGGAGAGTAATTATGAGGATACGGAACTCCTAACACAAAAGGGAATTTACCCGTACGACTATATGGATTCATTTAAAAGATTTGGTGAAAAGAAACTTCCTTCAAAAGAAGATTTTTATAATCTATCTATAATTCCAGTAATCTCTGTGTGTGTGTGTGTGTGTATGTGTGTGTGTATGTGTGTGTGTATGTGTGTGTGTATGTGTGTGTGTCGTTTGTCTGTGACCGCTGTTTCTCGACAACCACGGGTCCGATATACTTGAAACTTGCCAGGTATATTGCTGGGGACCCGAGGATGTGCCTTTTCAAGGTTTCATATTAATCGGAGAAGTAGTTACCGAGCTATGGCGATTTATTTACCAAACTCCGCAAGCCGTTCGCTTTGGACCAAACCATTTCATGTAAATAGAGGGGGGGGGATTGTCACCGTACTCGCAAGCCATTCGCTTTGGCTTTGCGAATGGACCAAACCATTTCATGTAAATAGAGGGGGGGGGGATATAATTTTAGATATATATATAGTACGGGCATGCCCTAGTATTCTAAATAATAGCAATGTTTCAGATGATGATTATGTACATGCTCAAAATGTTTGGAAAAAATATAATATCAATAATATGGGTGATTATCATGATCTCTATCTCAAGACTGATGTCCTTCTTCTAGCAGATGTATTCGAAGCATTTAGATCTGTGTGTCTTTCTGGATATGGCTTGGACCCTGCTCATTATTTCACAGCACCGGGTCTTGCTTGGAGTGCTATGCTAAAAATGACTAAACAAGATTTGGATTTGATAACCGATGTTGATATGCTCCTGATGATAGAGAGAGCAAAGAGGGGGAATTTCACAAGTCTGCTCATCAAGATATTCAAAAGCAAATAACAAATATCTTCCAGATTATGATCCAAAGAAAGATAGTTCCTATCTCATGTATTATGACGCCAACAACCTCTATGGGTGGGCAATGTCCCAAGCACAACCTTATGGCGGATTGAAATGGGAGAGTGATCATGAGGGTGTTCTAGAAAAGATTTTGAGTTCAACACAAAAAGAGTTGGATGAAAGGAAAGAAGGGTATTTCCTGGAGGTTGATCTAAAGTATCCAAAAGAACTCTTTGAGAAACATAAAGATCTTCCTTTCGGGTGTGAGAAAGAATTAACAAACCCAGAGTGGTTGAGTGAATATCAGAAATCATTTGATAAGGAATCAAGAACAGAAAAACTTTTAACAACATTCTTTGATAAGAAGAACTATGTACTACATCAGAGAAATCTTTTACAATTTGTGAAACATGGTCTAATTGTTGAGAAAGTTCATCGGGTCCTGAAATTCAAACAGAGTTATTGGTTAATGAAATATATTGATTTTAACACTCGAAAGAGAACGCTTGGAAAGACTGACTTTGAGAAAGATTTTTATAAGTTGATGAATAACGCGGTGTTTGGGAAGACTATGGAAAATGTTAGAAAGAGACAAAATATCAAGTTGACAACTTCCTAGGAACAAACTTCCAAACTAATCAACAGACCGAGTTTTGAGCGTGTTGAAATCTTTACAGAAAACTTTTGTGCTGTTCATATGATGAAAGAAGAAATTGAGATGGATAAACCGATTTATATTGGTACTACTGTTCTCGATCTATCAAAACTACTGATGTATGAATATTATTATGAGAATTTGAAAACAAAGTATGATGATAACGTCATGTTGATGTATATGGATACGGACAGCTTCATCCTGAGTATCAAGACAGATGACGTCTATGATGATATGAAAACAGATTCTTTAATCTATGATACAAGCAACTATGATCAAAAGAGTGAATTGTTCTCGAATCAAAATAAAAAGGTGATTGGAAAGTTCAAGGATGAGCTTGGTGGAAATATTCTGAGTGAGTTCATAGCATTGAGAGCAAAGGCCTATGCGTATAAATATAGAGTTGGGAATGTGGAGAAGTGTGATCAGAAGCTCAAGGGGATTAAGAAAAATGTAATTAAAGAAAGTATAAATTTTGGTCATTATTATCAATGTTTGATGAGTGGGGGGGGAACAGTATCGAAAGGTAAAAGGGATTAGGAGTTATAAGCATGAATTATATTCAGAAGAGATAAATAAACTAGCACTAGGAGCATATGATGATAAACGATATATTTTAGAAAATGGAATTGATAGTCTCCCTTATGGTTATATAAGTATATAAGTGATAAGATATATAAGTGATAAGATATAAGTGATAAGATATATAAGTGATAAGATATATATAAGTGATAAGATATATATATATATATATAAGTGATAAGTTAAAAAGGGGGGTTAGGGATTTTAAGGGCTACCGCCACCTTTTTTATAAATAAATAAATGATAGAACCAAGTATTAACCAGACTAAAGGGTGGAGGTGTAATCAACCTTGGTATATAAATGGTAAACATAATGAGTGTGAGAAATACCAGATCCGAGAGGTTGAGAGGGTCAGAAGGTCCTCAAGACGGATAAACGTATTCATTTGTTAAGTGGGGTAATGGAGGGCGGGAAGAAAAATATATTAGAGTGGAGTGAGAACTTTGATGGTTATCAACCGGATAATAAATATTATAATTTAAAAATGGTATGTGGATCGGGAGGAGGACAGACCAGGTCCCTCTGTGAAACATATCATTTTATAAACGCAAAGAGAAAGGTGCTTAATGTAAAGTTTATCAATATCCTAGATGGGGATGAGTTCCATAAGAGAATGGAGTTGTTTAAAAAATTAGAAAATGAGCAAATATTCATAGGATCAATGAGGAATTTTGAATGTCGCGTGGTCCTTGGAGGGTAAGTAAGGACTCCCCCATTCACTTACATGTAAAAGGAGAAGGGGGTGTCGCGGTAATCGGGGGAAAAATGGGCAGTTTGGGGAAAAGTCCCATCTAAATACATGGGTGTCCTGGAAGCCCCATTATCTCCCTACTGAGGCCAGTACTGGGGTTGGAACCAGAGATAGAACTGGGTTTTCAACCTCTACATAGGCCCAAGAACTGGTAAATGTCAATTTTCGAGTTTCAGGGACATCCACATTTGCTCTATTATAGTAAGATTTGGAGGTTATTAACGCACAGGTTGTAAACCTGGTGCGTTATAGCGTTTGCCTGGGAATTTCGGGCGCTCAAAAGTGAAGCTAGTTTCTGTCACCCATTTCTGTCGCTCATTTCTGTCGCTCATTTCTGTCGCTCAGATGTGTAAACATGACGTCATCAAATCTATATTTATAGGATAGGTTATAGGAGATATATATGTTATAGGATAGGAATATAGGACCCAAATGACCCAGAGGACCCAAATGACCCAGAGGACCCAAATGACCCAGAGGACCCAAATGACCCAGAGGACCCAAATGACCCAGAGGACCCAAATGACCCAGAGGACCCAAATGACCCAGAGGACCCAAATGACCCAGAGGACCCAAATGACCCAGAGGACCCAAATGACCCAGAGGACCCAAATGACCCAGAGGACCCAAATGACCCAGAGGACCCAAATGACCCAGAGGACCCAGAGGACCCAAATGACCCAGAGGACCCAAATGACCCAGAGGACCCAAATGACCCAGAGGACCCAAATGACCCAGAAGACCCAAATGACCCAGAGGACCCAAATGACCCAGAGGACCCAAATGACCCAGAGGACCCAAATGACCCAGAGGACCCAAATGACCCAAATGACCCAGAGGACCCAAATGACCCAGAGGACCCAAATGACCCAGAGGACCCAAATGACCCAGAGGACCCAGAGGACCCAAATGACCCAGAGGACCCAAATGACCCAGAGGACCCAAATGACCCAGAGGACCCAAATGACCCAGAGGACCCAGAGGACCCAAATGACCCAGAGGACCCAAATGACCCAGAGGACCCAAATGACCCAGAGGACCCAAATGACCCAGAGGACCCAAATGACCCAGAGGACCCAAATGACCCAGAGGACCCAAATGACCCAGAGGACCCAAATGACCCAGAGGACCCAAATGACCCAGAGGACCCAAATGACCCAGAGGACCCAGAGGACCCAAATGACCCAGAGGACCCAAATGACCCAGAGGACCCAAATGACCCAGAGGACCCAAATGACCCAGAGGACCCAAATGACCCAGAGGACCCAAATTCTATGTATGTTTCTAAGATGATGTATGTTTTGGTGAAAGTACATAATGTGAATACTAGTAGCAATTTTACAAAAACCATGGCATAATTTCAAATCTTGACCCGAGATGATAATTATGCTACATCATAATTTCCATGTGCCAACCTGGGCGGAATCCAAGTGGATTCACTTGACTTGTTATGATCAATGAGCATTAGCACAGGCAGAATTTTAAAAAAGTTATACAAACAAGATGCTCATGATAGTCAAAGACAGGTCACAGGCTTTCTTAATCAATATAAAAAGAATATTGAATTACTAAGAAAATACAAATATTGTTGCAAGTCTTGTTTGTAGAAAGGGCTGGCAGGATAACCTAGAAGTAAGAGCACACTCGCCTCTGAGCTGTCCAGGTTGGGTTCGAATCTCAGCCCAGCCATAAACAGCTATAAACCACTTCCATGAAGGGCAATGAGTCAATCAGGTTTGGAACTGTTTTTTTTTTTCTCTATCTGGATGTGTAGTCTCTGGAGACATGTTGGTCTACACCTCTGATGTCCAGTTTCCATACCAGCCCAAGCGCATCAATACGTCTTATTTGTGAAAATGCAATCCTCATGATACAAGGGAGCAATCTGCATATAATCTAACAGTGAGGAAAGGCTCAGTGATGATATTATAATCACAGCTGCCCATGAGACATCCTTTGGTGATCTTCAATGCGAGGAGGTTCCCCATATGTTGTCATCACAAGACCGTCAAATTCTCAATAAAGCTACACCTTCATTAACAGAAACGACAAGTGCATTTTGCTATTTTGTACCTTTTAATTGCTATTCAGTTGCAATATCACAAGTGGCCTTTCTCTGAAGCACCACGCAATTGGCTTTTATGTCACCATTAGAGTGCTGGTGCTTTTGGATTTTTGCAGGATTAAACTCTCTGCCTATGGCATGCAAGGCCAACTCGACACATGGCTTACAGACTTCCTCTACTCTCGTAGCCACCGTGTGACTCACAACGCAATCCTTTCATCTCCTCTCCCTGTCAAAACTAGAGTGCCCAAGGAAGTGTTCTATGCCCCCATCCTATTTTTAATCCATCAAAGATCACTCTGACTCTGGAAAATCCTCCAACTCTTTGCTGATGACTCTACCCTTTGCCATAGCATTCCTCATCCTTCAGATAGGCAAGCAGCATCCTCTTCCATCTCTGCAGATATTGATAGAATATCAGAACACATGGAATATGTCTTTCCAACATGTTCTTTTATACCCCCCATTAACTGCCCACAAGCCCACCTCTTTCTCTGTTTCCATTTTTAACTTCCACTTCCTTCCACAAACAGTTTGTGGCTGTACCGATCTTGCTACCTATGCCACCGAAAGTGGACGGAGGTTGTGTTTACACCCCTGGCTGTTTGTCTGTGAGCAGGATATCTCAAAAAGGTATGGACACATTCACACAAAATTTGGTAGACAGGTTGGGTGTGTGACAAGGACAAATTCATTTGATTTTGGTGAGGATTCGGATGAGGATTCGGATATCGATCCGGATACGGGAATTTTTAAATGATTCTTCACGGTTGAGAGATTGGGCCAAAACCATACATAGCACGACATCTCAAAAGTTGTGGACGGGTTATGACAAAACTTGGTGAACGAGTTGGTTATGTGACAAGAACAAGCCCATTCCATTTTGGTTCATGTCCAGAGCCATATCGGGCCTATAAGTGGGATAAAACACGTAAAATTGTTAGCTTGGCAGAGATATGTGCTCTACCGAATGCCGTTCTAGTTCACAGCGTTCTCTCCTTGCTTTCATTCTTCCCCACATCCACTATTTGCCCAAGCTGCCTCTATTTTGCTCTCAGCCCTGCTGTTCGTTTGTCGTCGTCCCTCTTTCTAGTTGGTTCACGAGTTATCAAACAGAGTGACCACTATATTCGTCATGGGTGGGTGTCTGTGTGTCTGTCTGTCCGCAGCATGACTACCCGATGATATCATCCGATCTTGATGAATCTTGGGTGGGAGGTTGATATCATGATCTAGTTGTGTCCTGCCTAGAGTGGGCGTATTGCGACCATTGTGGGCGGAGCCACGCCCGAAAAAGATGTCTTTTTAGGGGGTAATCGATTTCAAGCTACATCTTCTCCGAAGGGTTTGGTGGAATCTGACAGGGGTTTCGATATTTGGTAAGGCCAATGTCATGTGTCTTGCGACACGGAGCTCGATTTTTCATTTTCGCCCCAAGGTCAAAGTCACAAGGTCACAAAATTTAGAAAAGTCGATTTTTGATTGTTTTATTACATTGTTCGCCTCCTGATAGGGTGAAATGTCGTACATGATCTTATATTATCACATACATCATGAAATACAAGTTTTCCAACAAATTTCAGAATCTTCGACCTTTGACCTTTGAAGGTCACAAAGGTCAAATTTTCAAAGTTGTCGGAATCGAACCGAATTTTCGGTATTGTGTAGCTAACTAACCTCATAACGCAGCGCATTGGGGCCCTTTGTAAATAGGCATGTACACCACATGTCGGGGGCTGACACCTGCCACGTGGGCCCCCGACCCCCCCCCAGTCCGGGCCTGTTTCGGTTATAGTCCGTCCATTGTCATTGAATACAGCTCGCTCGTGAACCATCGTCGTCTCCTGACTTGTCTTCTTTTTGTTTTGTTATGTCCTCATTCGTTCTGTGTTCTAGGTCCTCCACAAGCCGAGACAATGTGCACAAAAACACCGTTTATTTCATCTTCCATTCCAAACTGTGTGTGAAGAAAGCAAAGATTTATAACAGACAAAATGGCAAAACATTTCAACAGTAAGGTTATCAGTAAACTTTCATATTTATGTCAATACATGTGAAACTCCAATAAAGATTTCAGTTTTACACAAGAGGAGCAACATGTCTTGCTGGCACCACATACCAAATGGAATGCTCCATCTCCTGAGTTTATTAACAAGACAAATTCAATTGACCTTGTTGGAGATACTAAAGTCATGTGTTGGACATACTAAAGGGATCATTGATTGTCATCAGTGTCAGAGCATAAACAAAATCTTGTATTTTAAAATAAAGGAGTGACAGCAGAGTCCCTATTCATACATTACTCAAATAAATACTAACCTGATAACTAGATGCAAAATCAAAACATAATAAAGTGTCGTTTCCAACCTTGGCTTTCTTTTCCAAGTCGGCCGGTGTTTTAGGGCCCAGGAGATGCAAAACCTGTAAACAATTTTTTTTTTTTAACAGCTTGCCTTTATCTCACACTTAGCAATGACAATGATGTAGGCAAAGGGTATATGCAAGGAAAATATAGTGGCATGTCATGTAGCTCATACAAAATTTTAAACAAAGGCACATAATGCTAGGCCGAAGGTCTATCGCGACGAAAATTAATGGAATTCTTAAGTCATAACCTCCAACAACAAAATTAGTACACGTCTCAAAAAATAAATAAATCATTTTTGATACATTTGCATTTCCCCAAGTCTGCAGAAAATAAGCTCATATTGATACCATTTGAGCTTGAAGATAGCACAGGTGCAGAAGTCAAGTTGTGAGCAAAATATGTTTGGAGTTTTCAGAAATGTGACGATGAAAAATTGATACAATACTACTGGAGGCCTCATTCAACGAGAATATTTTGGTTAAATGCAATTTAACCTTCTTATACAAAATGCAATCGTTATTATCAAGCAGACAAAATGAAAATAAATGCAACAGTTACCTGGAAGTTTCGAATTGGTTGCGTTGATCTATTTTCGGACTTTACAATGTGTGTGTGTTTTGTTTTTTTTATAATAAATACAGAGTCGAGGCTCGTGGAAGAGTGCGAACACAGAGCAGATCAGGTCGCAACATGACAAAAGGAACAGCAGGAGAAGGGGCAATGCCAACAACAGGGCCGACGGAGACTAACAATAAGGGATGCAGGTAACAATGAGGGGTAGAGGAGGGTGGGGGGAATGCAAGGTGTGACAAGATAGATCCAGAAGCAAAATTTAAGGGTGGGGGTGGTTTAGCGGGTGTAAAAAATATCATGGTTTTGAATGGGGGATGATCTGAGATGGTAAGTTAAAAATTTGAGTTCTGTCATGGTACCGTGGGTGTGGGTTGATTTACTATTAATTTGTTACCTCCTAGTTTTACCGTGTATGCAGCCATGCTTCATTTTCTTCTTCCCCATGCCAATTTGAATTTATGGTTAAAAAGTTCCCTGGATAATTTTGTGGTCATTGGAGAATGTGAATTCAATAGCACATAGAGAATTGGAACAACTCTGTTTGTCGGGCTGTTTGGGAAACACGCTCGTAGAAGCGAATCGCCTATCACGGCTTGCTCAGCCATTTTTGATGGGTGGGTGGTTTTAAACGCCGCCATGCGGCCAAATTACCGGGTGGAAGTTGAGACCTTCTGGGCCCCTCCCCACCTGGTGGCTCGTTGGTTGTTAGAGACCCACGATCATTACAATACATACATACATACACATACATACAAAAACACGTTTTATGTGATTTTATGTGATACGATTTTAGGTACGCCAACTAATACCGGCAGACGGGATGCCCAATTTTAACATCCATCCGAGTGATAAATGCACACACTGATTAATCACTTTGCCATTTTAACTCGGGCTACACAGCTTAGAGGAGTGTGTGCATACCACCTCCAGGCCACACACGCCAGCACACACGCACACACACACACACACACACACACACACACACACACACACACACACACACACACACACACACACACACACACACACACACACACACACACACACACACACACGCTATAAGTAAGACATTATAACACTCGTTTCACATTCATGTAGCTGCACATAAATTTCACATATCAACAAAATGCGACAGTTTTGCTATTTTCAAGGGCCATATCAATATTCATATTCATATTGCTCATGCAAATCTTGAAAATGATTCCGACATTCAGAAAAGCACAACGTTTGCATGCCTGATTTTCTCAACTTGGTATCCAAACGTAAATCCTGATTTCCCAGTGATTATTTAATAAATAGGTGACTCTAACAGCTGAAATGATTATAGAATGAACAGATGATTAGAGCATTAAATCAGAAGAGTAGCAAGCAGCTAAAACCAGAATCCTATCCGAGTTCCTCCTGATGACTATCTTTGCACTTAGATTTTTCGGGTTCCTTCTGATGACTCCAATGCAGTATTTGGTCTTTCATTTGACTATTGTCACTGAAGCCATACAGACAAATCATAATGCAGGGAGAAATAAATCAAAAAGAAAATACCTGCATGTCAACCTCATTCTTGACGGCTTTGCCGTCAGCCCATCGGAGAAGTTTTCGAGTCTCAGCTGCCGGCACAAGTGTCACAAGTCACATGACCTGCACAGCACTCTTCAGATCATCTGGCCAACTTTGTTTTTGAAAAATGTCCAGCGTATTATACACAATAGCGGATTACACACTGCACGAGTGATTACGGTAGTGGTTCAATAAATCTAACTTTGAAGTAGAAATGAGACAAAATACCATTTCAGACAAAGAGAAAGAACAAAAAAAAAAAACCTTGTTTGAATGAGTAAATCCTTCATAATCATGCTGAAAGCCTATTTCTTAAACTGACCTAAGCCATAGATGTTCCCTAGTATGTCACAGCATCCAAACATTACCTCAGCTTCACATTACAAAGTCAATGAGCCTCCTTGAAGAGCGATTACAAAAAGATATTTGAAGAAGTCCAAAAGCAATCGTTTATAGTCGACAAAAATGCTGAGTGAAATTTTGACAAAATCTAAACCAATCAAAGACAAGTATGTGACAGACCCATGAGGAGGCCCATGTTGAAATTGTAGCGCTCCCATGTCAGTCCTTCCTGATGCCTCAAAATGATACTCTCCACCTGAAAAGCAGCAGCAATAAGCAGAAGATAAAAAATGGCAATTACAAAACTGAAAAAACACATGAAAAGCAATTTCCCAGGACAGGTGATGCAAGGCAAAGAAAAGGGATGCAAGGGTGGGCTGCAGGTACGAATCACACTCCTGAGATCAAGGTGCAACTGGAAGAGCATTGCTCTTTCCGGCATTAAATCCGACCCAATGAAGCATCCTGGCATCATTTGTAATCAGACAGCATACTTACCGCTCAGAGTCCAGTTGGAAGAGACCGAGATGGCTTCTTTTAAGCAAACACAGGGTCAAATGGGGCAAGGCCAAGCAAAGGAAGACACATATCAAGAGGACACGTTCCCTCTAAGGTTAAAAACCCTCCTTGATCAAGGTGTTATTTCGGCTGGTGGTCATCCAAGTCAAGCCAATATTGAGGGAAACAAGCGTTACGCCTAGGTCCCCCGTCGGTGAAGTGATGCGAGTTGACAAAGTGGAAGACGCAAGGCGGCCATCTTGGATAATTTGACGTGGCGGCCCAATTTTCAATAGCGTTCTTCCTTATGCCTAGATACACCCATACACCAGATTATAGGTTGGTACTTCGCTTATTTTTCAAGATATTCCGCTCACAAGGTTCAGACATATATATGGTGGCGGCCATCTTGGATTTTGACGTGGCGACCCAATTTTCAATAGCGTTCTTGCTTCTGCCTAGATACACCCACACACCAGATTAGAAGTTGGTACTTCGCTTATTTTTCAAGATATTCAGCTCACAAGGTTCAGACATACATGGCATCAGACATACATGGCGGCGGCCATCTTGGATTTTGACGTGGGTTGCACCCACACACCAAATTCAAATGCGGTCCTTCGCTTATGCACGCACGCCCGCCCGCACGCACGGACGGACACACGGACGGAGGGGAAAACCATAGTCCCCCTTTCGCTCCGTGGTGCGACGGGGGGACAACAAAACATGCCATAACTGTACCGGGTAAAGGCCACATCACAACGCTGATCATTAGACATGTACATGAGAGGTTGGTCCACAGATATTGCGGTCACATACTCGCCAAAGTACGAGAACAGTACAACATCGCAGCCACAAACGCCATGGTGCTACACCTGATTTCAAAGTGCATCATCATCACAGCAGGGTTATACAAAGTGAGCAGATGAACGATCTGGTGAAAAATCAAGTAACTCAGCTGCTACCATTCCCATACTCTCGAATGCACTACTTTGGCCAGCACTTCAAATAATGTCACAAGGAAAAGAAAAGCTTTACCGGCCTCGTGGACAGAGCTCAACACATCGAGACTACCAAATCCCCCGATAGCCAATTTAATTCGTGCACCAAGGCAGTTCATTTCATACCAGAGATTACGAGAGATCTTGTGCGACAATGGAATAAATGAAGAAACAAGCGTTATGCCTAGGTCCCCTGTCGTTGAAGTGATGCGAGTTGACAAAATGGAAGATGCAAGGCAGCCATCTTGGATTTTGACGTGGCGACCCAATTTTAAATAGCATTCTTCCTTATGCCTAGATATACCCACACACCAGATTAGAAGTTGGTACTTCGCTTATTTTTCAAGATATTCCGCTCACAAGGTTCAGACATACATGGCGGCGGCCATCTTGGATTTTGACGTGGGTTGCACCCACACACAAAATTAGAATTCGGTCCTTCGCTTACGCACGCACGCACGCATGGACGGACGGATGCACTGACGGACGGACACACTGACAGAGGGGAAAACCATAGTCCCCCTTTCGCTCCGCGGTGCGACGGGGGACAACAAAGATAACCGTGCAAAGCCGTTGAACAAAATGCATCATTATTATTGCACAGGTAGTGGACAATAGAATGTAAACACCAACAGAATGTCACTTAGTAGGGTGTTGGGCTACCACATGCATCCAGGACGGCATGGATATGACATGCCATGGAGTCAACAAAGGGTGTGGAATTGTTCTGCAGGAATGTGACACCATTCTTCCACAAGGAAATCGTCCAATTCATGTCGGTTTGATGGAGGTGGAAACCACTGCCTTGGGCACCTCTCCAAACAATCCTATGAGATTGAGGTCTAGCAATTGGGAGGGCTAGTGAAGAAGGGTAACTTCATTCTCGTGCTTCTCAAACCACCTGGTTACAACACACGGCCTAAAGACTGCAGCAGCCATCCTAAAAGACACAAGTCCCAGCTGGGAAGAAATATTGCATCATTGGATGCAGATGATTGCTCAAGATGGCAATGTGGTGCGCTGCATTAACCCCGTATTCCAATTGAATGAGTGAACCCAGGCCATGCCAAGAAAAATTCCCCACCCCATTTTCCTGTTGGAACCAGGCACGCAGAGCCACAGAGCTACCTGAACTGTTGCCACACATGCACATGTCCATTCGCCGAAAACATGGTGAAGCACGACAGACCACAGCACATTCCTCCACTGCTCGGCAGTTCATTGCCTATGCTATTTGCACCAATGGACTCACAAGCAGGCGTTTCCAATCCACGAGTGATGAGGCAGTTTATGCATATCAACCTGATTATGGTATCCCACCCAGCAAAATTATCTTCTGACCGTTCGACGATACAGCATGCCAATGACAAACATTGAAATCTGCACGCAGTTTGTCCGCCATTGGTCTTACGTTTCGCCTCGCAGTCCGGATTAATGCCCGTGCATCACACTTGCTGAGCATGCGCTTCTACCCACTGTTGTCCTTCGATGATGACACCTTTTCTTCTTTTTCTCTGGCTGACATGACCTTCAAGACAGTTCCTAGTCATACATTAGCAATTTCTGCAGCCTTTGTTGCTGAAGCCCCTGCTAAACGTGCACCAAGAATTACAACTCGTTCAATGTCACTGAGGTAACCCCTTGCAAACATGATGGCTCTTAATACCAACTCAAGCTGCAACGCAACGCAACGCACCACACACAGACACAGAGAAAGACACACAGACACAGAGACAGACACAGACACAAAGACACAGAGCCAGGAAGAGATATGCACATTTCATGCACCGGTCATGTACATGTGGCAGCCCCATAATTTGCATATATGTTGTATGGCCCATGTACCCTGGTGTTTCCATTTTTTGTCCACTATCTGTATATGGGACAATCTGCACTAAGAAGAAAGAGCCGGACTAGATCTTTAATCCACCCACAACCAGGTACATGAGTGACGGGTGGGAAAGGTAAATACAGACTATCTGGAAGATTCTCACTGTCAGTACAGACATAAGGAGCCAATTCGCCTCTTCTGCAGCATTGAGTTTTCCTTGTATCACATTAGCAGCATCACCTGGGATGTAGCCTATGTTGAGTAGATTGTACATTTACAGTGTACACAGTAGCACAGATATACATTGACATTCCCATCAACAAACATGCCACAAATCACATAAAGCTCTGTTGATTTTGTTGTGTCTTTTGTTTGAGGAGGTGCATGCAGAGGATCAAAAATTAATATGATCGAATTTATCATTTGTAGAGTCAGCCGTGAAACTGGAACTATATTTTTGGAGGGAGGTGAGGGGGTTCAAAAGCATATTTGGAGCAACAACGGGATATATTTGGCAGCTTTCCTGGGAAGATCCATGTTGGCCAATCATGCACATGCTATCAATGTGTCCCCCTTTTCACTGTTGCAAACATAGTTTCCAAACCATCTGATGCTTACCACGCCTTCCACTTCCTCAGGAGTAATAACCACGCCAACCCCACAGCTCTGATTAAACTCGGCCTCATCGATTGGGTCCTCCGGATGAGTCTTCAAGTAGTCCAATGCAGCTGCACGCCAGTACACAGTAGGCCTTTCACATCTATACCATGTCATACACAATACTGCCAGTACAATAATCTATAAAAAGGGGATTCAATGAAATGTAAACAATAATCTTCTTGAACATATCAAATTAAGGCTCTGTCCAACGAAATATTGCATCATAAAGGACAATGGAATCTGGGGAGGAATGCCTGCAGATATAGCTTGAAGGTTTGAAAAAAAATGAATGTAAAAATAGACATGCGCGAGAACATCGTCGAGAATTTTTGGGATCCTCGAAAAACATTTTTATGCCTCCCCGACAAAGACGCTGGAGGCATTAGGTTTTCAGGTTGTCCGTCCTTCTGTCCATGATAGGTTTTCATTACAACGTAACTTATAAACGGCTGAAGCGATCCAAGTCAAACTTGTGTTACGGTCTGTGACCTTTATTTTCTTTTCTTCTTCTTCCTCCCCCCTCCCCCCCCCCCCCCCCCCCCCCTTTAGTGAGACCAAGTGGTTTGGTCCACAGGTATAAAGCCTATGATTGGCTGTGGGGCAGTGGAGGGGCCAGGAAGGTGATTCAGAGGAGAGAGTGGCCATTTTGGAAGAGGCCTCATGGCGGAGTGCCTTTCCATGTGCTTGTAGCGTTGTCAGCGGAAATCTCTCCACCTGAAGGTTGTGCCGGATCCACCCTTGCGGCCACCTCGGTACCTGAAGGTTGACGTGTGCCGGATCAACCCCTGCGGACACCTCGGTACCTGAAGGTTGACTTGTGCCGGATCAACCCTGCGGACAGCTCGGTACCTGAAGGTTGACTTGTGCCGGATCAACCCCTGCGGCCACCTCTGTACCTGACGGTTTGACTTGGATTAAACTCTTGCTACCGCGGGGCCTGCACTGGGGCCTACTGCTGGGCCTGCATTGGGGGCCTACTGCTGGGCCTGCATTGTGGCCTACTGCTGGGCCTGCATTGGGGCCTACTGCTGGGCCTGCATTGGGGCCTACTCTTATCCTCTCGTGCTGGCCTACTCTGGTTTTTCCCTCTCTTCTCCCTTCTTTGTTTTATGTGTAGGAATAGATTTCCTATTTTGAGTGTGATAAGGAATAGATTTTGTGTGTGATGAGTGATGACCCATAAATAAAGCCGGTGTGATGGAAGGCTTGGCTTGGTGTGCTTCAGGCCGAAACACTTGGTACACGTAGCTATAATGACATAACGATGAACTGATTAGATGTTGGGGTCATGAGGTCAAAGGTTAGATGTCATTTTACCGAAAGATCCTGGTACCACGATAACTTGTTAACCAGTGATGGGATTCTAAGCTTGGTATAAGTGTACATTATGATGCAAAGATGAACCGATTCGATTTCAGCATCACTAGGTCAAAAGGTCAAAGGTCAAAGTCTGTAATATGTTGATAACTGGAGAACGGCTGAAGTGAATGAATGAATGAATGAATGAATGAATGATCGTTTTAAGGGCATTTTCCCCGCTAGAGCGGGGGTTAGCCTTGCGGGCCCCATGACAATCATGGTTCCCTGTTTGAGGCAATGTTTTTATGGCCGGATGCCCTTCCTGACGCCAACCCTTGGTCACCTCTTACGATGCGCAGGGATACGGTGTACCTATTCTAAATCGGGGTGTACACCGTGATCATTCATCCCAGCAAGCTGGTACTCAATTTGCCGACCTCGGAAGGATGACAGGCTGAGTCAACCCCCCTGGCGTTAATTCAGCGATCGATTGGGATTCGAACCCAGGATCCTAGGATCCCAAGCCGGCACCCTAACCGCTAAGTCAACACCAGGCTGAAGTGATCTAATTGAAACTTGATACAGGTATGTATAATGATGTAAAGATTAACTGATTAGATTTTGGGAGCAAATGTCAAAGTCTGTAATAGGTCTATAACTTGAGAACGGCTGAAGCGATCCAATTCAAACTTGTTACAGGTATGTATAATGATGTAAAAATTAACTGATTAGAATTTGGGGCCAAGAGGTCAAAGGTCCTAATGCTGTGCAATCCAGTCACATATAAAGTCTCTGACAACACGTCCATAATGATCGGGATAGATAGGTTTTTAACTGACGAGCTTCCACGTACACAACTATGAAACGATACTTTCACCCACATCCGAGCAAAATTGGAAATTGAGAGTGATTCATCAACAAGAGACAAGAGTGATAAACCGCAAAGACCGGTTCACCAGGGTTTCTGTGTCGCAAGAAGCCACCTCAGACTCCAATGTCCTCTGCAATATTACATTTCACCTTAAAACAGGTAATACAGCTCTTTCATTATCTTTGCTGAGAAAATCATTAACAATTGAAATACTGCCACAATAGTTTCTTCCCATAAAACAAAGTATTAGATGTACCGGAAAGTAATGGCGCTTTTTCAAATCGGAATACACAGCTTAAAAAACGACATTACTTTCCGGCACACTTAATATAAGGAAAAAGATGTCTTTTGACATATTTTCAAATATTAGCAGCTGAAAAAAAAAAATTCAAACACCATCTTCTTGAAAATGGCAATTGTAAAAAAAACTCACTTTGCGGAAATAAACCCAAAGGTTTGGGCTATCATCTACGATAATATTAAAATTAAAATTCCTGGGAAAACCACATTTCCAAGCTGGCCTCCAAAGCCAGTCGCCGACTGAGCATCTTCCGTTGTGCGAAGTCTTTCCTTGGCATGTATGAGCTCCTCACCACATGCAAAGCTTTCATCCACAGCTTGATGGAGTACTGCTCTCCCCTCTGGGCTGGTGCTCCTGCCTCACACATACCTCAGCTTCACGCTGTAGAAACCAAGGCTTTTAGAATCATTGGTACATCCCGCTATGAAGCTGATTCTGAGGTCAATTCACTCTCTCACCGCAGGTAGGTTGGTGGTCTTTCTGTCTTCTACCAACTCCTCTCTGGTCTAGCACCCCCTGCTCTCTCTGTCTGTGCTGTATCCCCCAAATATTCTGCAGGATGCACAAGATCTGCCAGAAACCCTCTTCTGGTGAAACTACCAAAATTAAGACTCTCTCCTCACCTTCACTCTTTCATTCCTCTTTTTTCCCGCCTTTGTCGAACAAATTCCTACACTCTCTTCAATCCCACTCCTCCCTCCAGGTCTTCAAAACAGCTGTTCACCACCACATCTCATACGCATCTTCCCCCATCCAAAACCATGATCTTTTCTACCCCGTTAATCCACCCCAAATCCACCTTTTTCAAATTCCGTTTTCTTTCCTGAAAGTCCTTGTAGTGTCCATCTTGTTTATCCTGTGTTACCCGCCCCAGTCCTCTCCCTCCCACAAATCTCCTGATGTCCCTGCTCTCTTCTGTTGTTGTGCTTCCCTCTCTCTCCCCCTCTTGTCTTCCGCTCCCTTTATTATATGTTCTACGTGTTAGGTCTTACACGAGCCTCAACTTAGTATGCAAAAAATAAATAAATTTTATGATTTCACCAGTCTCAACTCATTTCAGTTTTGGAGCAGTAATATCACATTGTTCTGTCGAGATGAGCAGGCAGACAGTCCAGGAAAGGAGTATATACACAACAAGTACCTCCTAACTGAAATGGTGACCCTCGACTCCTGCAACACTAGCACTTGCTGCAAGGGTCCTGCACAACTGGAGGTGTCTGCCACACATCGACCCGATTTGCAGGTGCTTTGAATTTTTGAAAAAAAAATTGCTTGAAAATTTAATGGAGACCCATTACACGATTATTAACATCTACGTAATCATTACAAGATCATTAAGACAGAAATAAACTAATCTACACAATCATTACATTTGACAATTCAATGGTTCAAAAAGACAAGTTATACCTGCATTTTGCACAGAATGTGATAAGCTACCATTGAGTGACCACCACGTCAACAAACAACACAATGGGTCACTCAAAGAAGTAAATTTTAAAAAAAGTCATTGGTAAATATAAAGGACAAGAGAGTACAACAGGTACTCTCTTGTCCTTTAAAACCCTCTTGTAAAAAACCTACCCTCTAAAACATACCCATGCACCCCACGAGCACAACAGGCAGTTTTAAACTCATTCCATTCAGTGGTTCAGGTGTGCATATAAATCAAACACAAACAGTAAAATATTTAGGATGATAATTCCCCCAACTCTATGTCAATAGATTTCATGCAGACAATTGGTGTACAGTACATGCCATGGAATACCCCCTTACACCAGGAGCGGCGCTATACAAAACACCTCCACATAGAGAACTTGTGTCTCTCACCTGCGGCCCTCCACCCAACACTTCTCCTGAACATGGGGAACTACAACATCTCTTTTTTTGCCTAAAACCGAGTGCACACCAAGTGCAACCACCAGTTTTCAACTCATTCCGTCCAGCAATTTAAAAGGCAAATAAGTCAAAACACAAATAAACAAGAAGATGGAGTAGCCTACTGCTCTGTTCACCACCACATCTGTTCACCACCACATGCAAAGCACGATACTTGCAAACTTCACTCCCCCCCCCCCCCCCCCTCCCCCAAGCCCACAAAAAAGGTTGCCATTGATTCATCGAATTGTCCATTTCATCAAGATTAAAATTGACGATCTTGATCAAAGCTCAGGTCAATAGGATGAAAAGTAACTATTTTTCTGATGAAAATTGACGATTTTAGAAGTTTGACCTTGAGTTGACCTTTGAATAGTTGGTTTACCAATTCAATGAGGCACTATGCAAATGCTGTTAAATTTTAAAGTCAATCGGATGATAATTTTTCATACAATTGATGATTTTGGAGGTTTGACCTTGTTGACCTTTGACATTTTGACCTCAAAAATAGTTGGTTTCCCAATTCAGTGACTCAATCTACAAATGCTGTTCAATTTTCAAGTCAATCGGATGAAAAACGGCGATATTAGAAATTCGACTTCCAGATGACCTCAGACTTCTAAATCAATAGGCTTCTCAATTGTGACGACCTCTACAACTTGGTGAAGTTTAATGACGATCGGTTTAGAATTGTGACCTGTAGGCGACTGACATACAGACAGACAGAATAACAAATGCAACCGACCAATATACTCGAAAGATCTTCGATTTTGCAAGTAACAAGCACTTCTCAAATTATATATTAAGTCACTTTAACCACCCTAAGATTTTGACTAATCTATTAACTATAACGGCACTCGGTAGAGAGCATACCTCGGCCAGGCTGAACAGTTTACATGTTGTATCCCACCAACAGGCTGGACCTGTATCCGGACCTGAACCACAATCTAATTGGCTCGTTCTTGTCACCTACGAAACTCATCTGCCAAGTTTTGTCATAATCCGTCCACATAAATAAATCGTTTTTGGCCTTATCTTTCAATGGTGAAAATAGCCTGGTGTTGGCTTAGCGGTTAGGGTGCAGGCTTGGGATCCTAGGATCCTGAGTTCGAATCCCGGTCGATCGCTGAATTAACGCCAGGGGGGTTGACTCAGCCTGTCATCCTTCCGAGGTCGGCAAATTGAGTACCAGCTTGCTGGGATGAATGATCACGGTGTGTACCCCGATTTAGAATAGGTACACCGTATTCCTGCGCATCGTAAGAGCTGGCGTCAGGAAGGGTTGGCGTCAAGAACATGTTGGCGTAAGAGCCAAGGGTTGGCGTCAGGAAGGGCATCCGGCCATAAAAAAAAAAACATTGCCTCAAACAGGGAACCATGATTGTCATGGGGCCCGCAAGGCCAACCCCCGCTCTAGCGGGGAAAATGGCCTTTAAAACGATCATTCATTCATTCATTCATTTCATTCTTTCAATGGTGAAGAATGTCTTTAAAAATTTGAAAATTCTCATATCCGGATCTGGATTCAGATCTTCACCAAAGTCAAATTAATTCGTCCTTGTCACACATGCAACCTGTCCATAAAGTTTCATACCAATCCATCCATAACTTCTTAAAATGTCCTGCGCACAGACAAACAAACAGACAAACACGGGTGAATACAAAACCTCCGTCCACAGTAAAAGCGTGCATCTTCTCAAGTTTCCACTAAAGACCTGCTAGTTGCTGTTCATTGGTGAGGTCCCGTGCGGCGATACGACGACAGAGGAAGGGAAGGCGTTTGGTGTCCTTGAGACGACACGCAGCTCCATAAAGCAAGGTGCCTATGGTCTTGTCTATACCATCTGTCTTTACCATCCTTGCCTACACACACAGGAGCACAAGGATACAATGGGAGACGACAATAAGTGACCAAATAAATTATAGAGTAAAAAGATAGAGTAAACATTGAGGACATTTGACGAGCATTTGTATACACAGAATAATTGTGTATAAATTTCATGGGTGTTGTATGGCACCATTTATTGTTTGATTTCCATAAAATTATAGCAGATGGAAAATGTTATGTTTTGCATATTAAAGGACAAATTTTCAGAAACGAGAAACACCCGCTTTTTCCGGGAGCAGCTTGGAAGTGGAGGTTATGGTAATGGAGGAGGTGGGGCAAATATATTTTGTGCCATCTCTAATCGGTGTCGGTAAACCACTTGCACCGGACCATGTGGCCAAACGAAATTAGCAAATAGTCTTCCCCTCCCTTCATGGGGGACAGGGAGGATTTTATTTGGACCCATGACCTGACCCCAGGTAACACCAGCAAAAGTTGATGGAGATTGGCCCAGCTGTTTTTATTTATTTATTATTTTTCAGACATAGACACACACACCTTATTAGGTTATTTATCCAAAATAAACTCAAAGTGGATCCCGGTGTCCGGCCGTACGTACGTACATCTATCCGGTAACATTTGAGCAAAACATCTCACAAACTACCTGACAGATATGGACCAAATTTGGTACAATGCATCAGGACAGAAAGTTCTAATGGTGTTTTGCTCATCATCTGAATGCACCCCCTATACCGGGAATGGGGGTTTCCCCCACATTGGTATTTCATTCAAAAATATTCTCAGAAACCGCCAGACTGATCAAGACCAAACTCGCCACAGGGCATCGGGACCATGCCTAAACTTTTAAGTAATGCTCCTCATGGTCATATCTCCACGGAAAGGGGATCATGGGCACCCTCACATAATCCCTCATTTTCACCAAAACATCTTCTTCACAACTACATGAGCGATACAAACCAAATTTGGTACAATACATCAGGACAGTAAGGTCTCATGGGGTTGTGCTCCCCATCCGGATCTGCCCATTTAATGGATGTGAGAGAGAGGTTTTGCCCCAATTATTGGTATTTCATTCAAAATCTTCTCAGAAACCGACAACTGAATCCAGACCAAACTGGCCATGAGGCATCTTGACCACGCCCTAACCTCAAGTTGTTCTCCCCATGGCTGTACCTCCCCTGGAAAAGGGTCACGGGTTCACTTCCCCATATCCCTCATATTCACTAAAGCATATGTTCCTCACAAACTACACCACCGATATGGACCAAAATTGGTACGATAAATGAGAACATTAAGGTCTCATGGCGTTGTGTTCCCCATCCGGATCCGCCACCTATAAGAGGCTGAAAAGGCAGGTTTTGCCTCAAATTCAGATGTTATGTGGTTTGCCATTGCCTTCCCATCAATATTTACGGCAGGAATTTGGAATTTGGCCATGATGCCAGCAATAGCTCACTTTGCGATCTTTGCGGCGGACACCCTGGGATTTAACGCCCACCAACTAATGCCGGCAGATGGGGCGCACAATTTCACATCCGTCTGGGAGACGGCACACACCTTGGTTCCTTGCTCTGCCTGTGAAACACCAGTGACTGTTTATACCTGAACCAAGATTCAAACCTGGGCTAAACGGTCCAGACACGTGTGCATATCTCGAGGCTATCCTGCCAGAGATAGAAGATTATAGATCATTCAATGAAAGGTTTGGGCCCAATATCCAGCTCTGGGTTGCTCATCTAATTGCCAGTATGGTCAACATGCTAAAACAAGGGGGTTTGTCGTCTCTGCAGGTACAGTACCACGATATATACAGTAACTTTTTATGCCTCCGCCCCCGAAGGTGGCCGGAGGTATTGTGTTTTCAGGTTGTCCGTCCGTCCGTCCGTTCGTACGGGCTAAACCTCGTTTTTCTCACCAACCACATGTCCGATTGAGACGAAACTTTCAGGGTAGGAGTGACACCCATGCAGAATGTTTTTATGATCATTGTGACGTCACAGGTCACGTGGTATGGCAGCCATCTTGGATTAAATGCAAATAATTAAAATTTTCTTTCTCGGAAACCGCTGAATGGAAAAATTTTAAACTTGGCACGTTGTCAAGTCCTCCCAATGGGGAACAAAAGCATGATAATGATGACATCATAGGTGAAGTGGTATACCAGCCAAAAATATTTAAATCGAATTCCTTATCCTAAAAATCGGAAATTGCATGCACATGATGTACAACACATTTGTATTGAAATATTAAATTTATGACATCATAGGTCACATGGTTCGCCAGCTATATTGGATTTAACCAAAAACCCTAAAAAAGCATCTTCTCCCAAACCACCAAATCGATTGAATCGAAACTTTACGTATGTCATTGACTAAGCATGGCGATTAAAAGATGATCATGAAAGCATCATTGGTCACATGGTGTGGCAGCCATATAAGATTGAAGGAAAATATTAAATAATTGTATATCTGAAACCGCTTACCCTATCAATGGGAAATTTTACAAATATCATCCAACACCATTGTTGCATATAGTTTGAAAATGATGATGTCATAGGTCATGTGGTTTGGCAGCCATCTTGGAGAGAAAAACGAACCTTATCTGATCAACACAAAACTTCACAAATGTGTTCGATCCCCTACCCATACAAATGCAGAGTGTACATTTTTTAAGGTCATATGTCACATGGTGTGGCAGCCATATTAGCTTGAAAGCCGAAAATTTAAAAAAAATCCCTTCTCCGAAACTGTTTCACCGATACGATCAATGTGAAACCTGTCATGGCTGGTGAAAATGTGACACTTGAGAACAGCTGAAGGGATTTAAATCAAAATAGTTTATTTTTAGGACAGTGAACGAGGGCATCAACCCATTGTGGGACTATGTGGAGGCATACTGGCGACACAGCCGCATTGCTCTAGTTTAATATGCGGCTGTATGTTTATCTAAGTAATAAGAAGTGTGTGTGTGTGTGTGTGTGTGTGTGTGTGTGTGTGTGTGTGTGTGTGTGTGTGTGTGTGTGTGTGTGTGTGTGTGTGTGTGTGTGTGTGTCCTGTGTGGAAAAAAAAATGAAAAATGAAAATAATAAGTGGAAAAAAAAGTGTGAAAAAAATGAAAAGATAAAAGAAAGAATAATAAAGGATAAGATTAAGAATAAGAGAAATAAGAATTGAAAACCATCAGAGATGGAATTGTGAGAAACAAAAACAAACAAAAAAAAAGGTGTGTGTGTGTGTGTGTGTGTGTGTGTGTGTGTGTGTGTGTGTGTGTGTGTGTGTGTGTGTGTGTGTGTGTGTGTGTGTGTGTGTGTGTGTGTGTGTGTGTGTGTGTGTGTGTGCGTGTGTCAGTGTGTGTTTGCGCTGGTGTTACTCCTGCTCAAAACACAAGCAAACACAATTTTCAGTCTTGGCCAACAACGTCAGCACAGCTTCGGATAACTTCAGCATTACCATTACGTTTAGTTTATTGAAGCACTTCAATTCCGTATTAATAATATTATTAAACAAACTGCTGCGGAAGTGATTAAGGATCGAGAACTTTGACAGCAGAAGGGAAGATAGCGATCGATCGTGAGATTTCCTTCGCTAAGGATATAATTATAAAATTAAATAGCGCATTCGTATTTAGACTTTTAAAAATCGCCTCACAGTTCAAAACACACATGGCTTGACAACATCCGGCCCAAAACCACCAACAGGACGCCAATCCGGCGTCTCCTCACCTCAGCAATAGCCCGCTTGATATTGGCGGCGAGAGTTTCGTTTTTGAGCGTTTCAAGTGCTTTTTGCTCGGTCAAGCCGATACTGCACAGCAATGACACCTCCCCAGGAACAGCCATCTTCACAGAGACAGACTTCCGCTGTCCGCAAGTAAAAATCGTCAATTATACTGATCACATTCTCCCAATCAAGTTTCTTGGATTACAAAAGACTTGTGTACAGCAAACAGCACGGCATACTTAGATTAATTTGAAAGACAATCGGCGAAATAAATGCTGGTAATGGCAGAGGAAAAAGAATACTGCTGCGGATGGTGTCGTCATGGCCGACCCGCATTGCTCAAACACGTTTCTTTCATTAAGTGGCCCTCCACTGAACAGTTAGAGTAATGTTGGACTGAACTGCTGGAGTGGAGTGGACTGAACTCTCTTGGACTAGTCACTGTACCTGGAAATTATAGTTGACATATGACATCACGAGCATAACCTCGCCACGATTAAAGCATTTAAATTGAATCAGATGTGCCAATGACAATAAATGCGATTGTTGCTCCCAGCTTGCCGGCTTGATGACAGCCTCACAGAAGACACCATTTGCATTTTTGCCGTCTTCATCCCAACCCCGTTTAGAATCCCGTGCGGCGGAGCAGGCACGAGCAACTTGCGAGTACTACTACTAGTAGACTTAAATTCCTGGTAAAAAGTGCAATATTCCATAAACGTTTTAATCCCATGGCTATGGGAACACATGGCACCTGATAGAAACATAATATGATATGACTAGTGGGGTACCCGTGGGGATCCCCCGGGCATGGAGTGTGTAACATTTGCACATCTTGATTTAGATGCTGCACATTCAGTTTTACAAAATGGTTACTATGGCGATTTATCAGATCCACAAATGATGTAATCTGCAGAATTTATTTACTTATGATATGGGAAATACAGTTTGTAATGTGTAATTACACAGGGGAGAGGGGGAGATGTTCACACACAGGGGAGAGGATCACACACAGGGGAGATGATCACACACAGGGGAGAGGGGGTGATGATCACACACAGGGGAGAGGATCACACACAGGGGAGAGGATCTCACACAGGGGAGAGGGGGAGATGATCACACACAGGGGAGAGGATCACACACAGGGGAGAGGGGGAGAGGATCACACACAGGGGAGAGGGGGAGATGATCACACACAGGGGAGATGATCACACACAGGGGAGAGGATCACACACAGGGGAGAGGGGGAGATGATCACACACAGGGGAGAGGATCACACACAAGGGAGAGGATCACACACAGGGGAGAGGATCACACGCAGGGGAGGATCACAAAAAGGGGAGCGGGGGAGATGATCACACACAGGGGAGATGATCACACACAGGGGAGAGGATCACACACAGGGGAGAGGATCACACAAAGGGGAGAGGGGGAGAGGATCACACACAGGGGAGAGGATCACACAAAGGGGAGAGGGGGAGAGGATCACACACAGGGGAGAGGATCTCACACAGGGGAGAGGGGGAGATGATCACACACAGGGGAGAGGATCACACACAGGGGAGAGGGGGAGATGATCACACACAGGGGAGAGGATCACACACAGGGGAGAGGATCACACACAGGGGAGAGGATCACACACAGGGGAGAGGATCACACAAAGGGGAGAGGGGGAGATGATCACACACAGGGGAGATGATCACACACAGCGGAGAGGATCACACACAGGGTAGAGGAGGAGATGATCATGCACAGGGGAGAGGATCACACACAGGGGAGATGATCACACAGAGGGGAGAGGGGGAGATGATCACACACAGTGGAGATGATCACAAACAGGGGAGAGGATCACACACAGGGGAGAGGAGGAGATGATCATGCACAGGTGAGAGAGGAAGATGCTCATGCACAGGGGAGAGGGGGAGATGATCACACACAGGGGAGAGGGGGAGATGATCACACACAGGGGAGAGGGGGAGATGATCACACACAGGGGAGAGAGGGAGAAGATCACGCACAGGGGATAGGGGGAGAGGATCACGCACAGGGGAGAGGGGGAGATGATCACGCACAGGGGAGAGGGGGAGATGATCACGCACAAGGGAGAGGGGGAGAGGATCACGCACAGGGGAGAGGGGGAGAGGATCACGCACAGGGGAGAGGGGGAGATGATTACGCACAGGGGAGAGGGGGAGAGGATCACACACAGGGGAGAGGGGGAGATGATCATGCACAGGGGAGAGGGGGAGATGATCATGCACAGGGGAGAGGGGGAGATGATCACGCACAGGGGAGAGGGGGAGATGATCACACACAGGGGAGAGGGGGGGATGATCACGCACAGGGGATAGGGGGAGATGATCACACACAGGGGAGAGGGGGAGATGATCACACACAGGGGAGAGGGGGAGATGATCACACACAGGGGAGAGGAGGAGATGATCACACACAGGGGAGAGGATCACGCACAGGGGTGAGGGAGAGATGATCACGCACAGGGGAGATGATCACACACAGGGGAGATGATCATATACAGGGGAGAGGATCACACACAGGGGAGAGGGGAAGATGATCACACACAGGGGAGATGATCACGCACAGAGGAGATGATCACACACGGGAGATGATCACAAACAGGGGAGAGGATCACACACAGGGAAGAGCATCACACACAGGGAAGAGCATCATACACAGGGGAGAGGATCACACACAGGGGAGAGGATCACTCATCGGGGAGATGATCACACACATGGGAGATTATCACACACAGGGGAGATGGTCACACACAGGGGAGAGGGGGAGATGATCACACACAGAGGAGAGGGGGAGATGATCACACACAGGGGAGGGGATCACATACAGGGGAGATGATCACACACAGGGGAGAAGATCACACACAGGGGAGAGGATCACACACAGGGGAGAGGATCACAAACAGGGGAGAGGATCACACACAGGGGAGAGGATCACACACAGGGGAGAGGATCACACACAGGGGAGAGGATCACACATAGGAGAGAGGATCACACACAGGGGAGAGGATCACACACAGGGGAGAGGATCACACACAGGGGAGAGGATCACACACAGGGGAGAGGATCACACACAGGGGAGAGGATCACACACAGGGGAGATGATCACACACAGGGGAGATGGTCACACACAGGGGAGAGGAGGAGATGATCACACACAGAGGAGAGGGGGAGATGATCACACATAGGGGAGAGGATCACACACAGGGGAGAGGGGGAGATGATCACACATAGGGGAGAGGAGATGGTCACACACAGGGGAGAGGAGGAGATGATCACACACAGAGGAGAGGGGGAGATAATCACACATAGGGGAGAGGATCACACACAGGGAAGAGGGGGAGATGATCACACATAGGGGAGAGGATAACACACAGGGGAGAGGATCACACACAGGGGATAGGGGGAGATGATCACACACAGGGGAGAGGATCACACACAGGGGAGAGGATCACACACAGGGGAGAGGGGGAGATGATCACACAGGGGAGATGATCACACACAGGGGAGAGGATCACACACAGGGGAGAGGATCACACACAGGGGAGAGGATCACACACAGGGGAGAGGGGGAGATGATCACGCACAGGTGAGAGGGGAAGATGATCACGCACAGGGGAGAGGGGGAGTTGATCACGCACAGGGGATAGGGGGAGATGATCACACACAGGGGATAGCGGGAGATGATCACACACAGGGGAGAGGGGGAGATGATCACACACAGGGCAGAGGGGGAGATGATCACACACATGGGAGAGGAGGAGATGATCACACAGGGGAGAGGATCACGCACAGGGGAGATGATCACACACAGGGGAGATGGTCATATACAGGGGAGAGGATCACACACAGGGGAGAGGGGAAGATGATCACACACAGGGGTGATGATCACGCACAGGGGAGATGATCACACACAGGGGAGATGATCACAAACAGGGGAGAGGATCACACACAGGTAAGAGGATCACACACAGGGGAGAGGATCACACACAGGGGAGAGGATCACACACAGGGGAGAGGATCACTCATCGGGGAGAGGATCACACACAGGGGAGAGGATCATACACAGGGGAGAGGATCACTCATCGGGGAGATGATCACACACATAGGAGATTATCACATACAGGGGAGATGGTCACACACAGGGGAGAGGGGGAGATGATCACACACAGGGGAGAGGATCACACACAGGGGAGAGATCACACACAGGGGAGAGGATCACTCACAGTGTAGAGGGGGATAGGATCACGACATTCATTGGCAGTCCCATTCTCTTCCCTCATTCTTTTATTCATTTTGGATAATGGCAGTTGCAAACGCAATGTATAAGTTACCATGAGTAAGTGGCAACACATAAGTGATGCTCTGCCCCTCTCCCCACATGCAGAGTTCCAAAGAATTACAACTTTTTATTGGGGCTATGTCTAAAGAATGAAACATTTTCTTGTGACCACTATATAAAGAATACAGCTCAAATGGAAACGTACCTGGAAAAAGTATTTTGGGTGGTGTATACGAACATTACATTACAGCCTTCTGTCCGGTGAACACCAAAATTACTCTTTTCGTTGCAGCATACAAAAGGCCATTTTCTTTTCAATTAAATATTTCAAATAAACTTCTTTAAAGTGTATGTGTACATATAACTTTAAAAATAGGAACTAAAACATATATCTCGGCGATTTCCCCTGTGTTTATTTATTTGTTTATTTCACATATGTGAATTACATGTCCATGCACATGTGAAATACAGTTTATTAATTTATCTTGTACTTGCACACACTTCACCCTTGAAAACTCGCGCAAAAAACAAAAGTTTTTTGAATTAGAGACCACGTCCTCTGAAACCGTACCAGTGCTCTGCTGTTTGAGCTACCTGGGCGACCCTGGCTGAGCATGCAATTTTCCCACACATATGATTGCCACTCTCTTTCCGTCAATGCTTCTGAGTTCTGGGATACTCGCTGCCAACCATAGGAGCACCAACAGCCTGAACACAAGAGAGTATTGGTAGAGCACTGGTATGGTTTTCCAGAGGACCTGGGTTCGATTCCTGGTCTGGGAATGTAACTATCCCACATATATAAACCACACTGTTTTGAATTTTTGGTAGGGCTTATATAGATCCAGGTAGATCTGCATAGGTAGGTGCTTCGACTGTCTTGCTAGGGAATCTCGATGTAATAATTTCTGTGCAGCCCGGAGGAGATAAGTTGGATATGTGTCCCTGCCACTAGGGGGCGCGCATGTTAAATAGTTGTAGGGTTTATGCTCATTCCACTGTACGTCGTTCCCTCTGTGATCAAACCTGTGTCCCGTAGGGCAATGCACTAATAGACAGTAGTTAGGCCCATTAGCACCACACTAATTAAATTCCCGCTCCGCCACAATGACTTACGGAAGAACAGACAGGAAGCGACCACGCACTACAGCGGCATGGCAAGCAAACATCGCGCAGACAGGCAATGGACATGCCCAGAGGGGCAGCAATTGGTCAGGGCAGGGGGCGAGTAGTAGGCGGGTCGCCAATTGGCAGAGTAGGGAAGGTGAAGGACGTCACACTGATTGGCCACCACCCGATGACGTAACACCAAAGGCGTGAAGCGCTCGGCCAATCAGAGAGCAGGGCACGAAAGACGAGCACGAAGCGACGCGCTGATTGGCGGAGAAGCGCCGGTGACGTGAGGAGGGCGCGAAGGGTGAGCAAGAAGCGACGCGCTGATTGGAAGGAAAGCGCCATTGACGTCAGACCAGGTCTGATAAAAGTGAGCGGAGACGGACATTCCCTCTTCTCTCTTCTCTCTTCACCCCTTCGCCTCTGCCTATTTTTGCCTCTGCCGTTTTATTCACTTCTTCTCCTGTTGCCCTTTGCGCATTCCTCTGTCGTCGAGTCTCTCATCTTGGTTTCGGACAAGTGAGTGACTCTGCGTGGACGGGGCCAGGCACGGCCGGAGGGACGAGCTGCACGCGACCGTTTGAGTCGCGGGAAGGCCTGTGGACGCCAGCGGAAGGGACCGGGGCGAGCGGGTGGCTCGGTTGGCCTGGCAGAGCACGAGCAAGGACACGTCAGGGCCTAGTCCGCGCCAACACCGGAGCCTGACCAGCCGGACAATCCCTGATGACCCCTGACACACGAACCACAAAGAAAAGGCGCACCACACAGAACACAACGATTGCTTTATTTATCCTCCCATCTGTCCTGTAGTTGAAGTCTGTGTGGGAGCGCTCCATTAGAGGGGTTTAGTTTTTACCGTCGCGTTCGTTGTTCTCGGGGTCCGGCAATAAAGCCATGTTTATTTTTCTACCTAAAATCTGTCGTTTTTGTGAGTTACTTTTCGCAGGTTGAAGACTGCGCACGGACCGTCAGGTAAATCCCGCTTCTTCTTCTTCTTTTCTTTCTTCCTCCCGCGCATATAGAGTGACGTCCGTCATTGATCGTCGCCTCAGTAAAGCTTGATTGCCATTCGTGATTTCCCTGGTCTTAACCGAGGGGGAGTCGCGTGACAATACATACTTTGTAGACGTACTCACATTCTAATTGTACATACTTTATAGACGTACTCACATTCTAATTGTACATACTTTATAGATGTACTCACATTCTAATTGAACATACTTTATAGACGTGCTCACATTCTAATTGTACATACTTTGTAGACGTACTCACATTCTAATTGTACATGCTTTATAGATGTACTCACATTTTAATTGTACATACTTTGTAGACGTACTCAGTTGAAAAAAAGATAACGTGTATGATTGTCTCCCACTATGTGGTGTTTGTGGCCTACGTTAGCACATTCTGTGTCGACAAACAGACAAACAGACTCAAATGCTATACCCTCCTCTGGTGAGGATAATAACCACATTATTGAGGCAAGTAAATGAGGCAGCCAACTCCCGCATGTTTTTCTGCAGCTTCTGTTCACAAACACCATTGCGGCTCAGCTGGTGGGTCGTCGACAATCGCCAAACGCAGTTTAACACCAACGTTGATATTTCCCTGATTTAAAAAAAATCAAACATCCATCATATTAAAATCAATGGACACTGAGTAGTATCCCACAATTCATTGCGCTACACACGTCAGAACGTCATAAGGACGGGAGGCCTTTGCGATGGAGGTTAGAATGTGGAGACAGAAAAAATGTTTGCACTTTGCAGTGTATATTTACACTTTGCAGTGTTGTACTCGACTAGCAAAGTACCTCTCCTTACGGACAAATTAATTACCACACATTTATATGGTCGATGGCGTATCCTATTTCGACTCGCAATTCCGGCTTCCACCAGGTGGCGCTATACAATAGCCATTTGCATAGAGGTTTAACCCTCCCCAGCTGCTCCCTGAACCCCCAGCACCATTATTTTTTTAACCCCATAAAACCTTCCCATGCACCCCTCCGAGTGCGACCACCACTTTTCAACTCATTCCATCCAGTGGCACAGTGCACAGCCTCGCACGGACTTATTTTGTATGATTTTATATATCGTACGTATTTTATAGACGTACTCATGTTTTAATTGTGTCGTACATACTTTATAGACATACATTCTAATTGTACATACCTTATAGGTGGACAAGATGGCTATGGAAACAAAACTCTTGGAGGGGTGGAGGGTGACTTTACGGGTGTAGAAAAGATCATTACTTTGGATGGGGAATGACTTGGTGGTGGAACAGCTGTCTTGAAGATCTGGAGGGAAGAATTATTTTCGAGTGTGGAAGGTGGTTCCAGAGCTGTGTAAAAAGAGAAATAAATGAGTGGAGGTGAGCAGTGGTTCTGGATTTAGGCAATTTCACGAGGAGGGGGTTGCTGGTGGACCGCGTGCATCCTGCAGATACCTGGGGGGACAAAGCATGGAGAGGGTAGAAGGTGCAGAACCAGAAAGGAGTTGGAAGAAGATAGAAAGTCCACCAACCAGTCTGTGATGGTGAAGTGATAGGCCCATCGACTCAGATTCATCACCAGAGATTCCAATAATCTTGAAGGTCTTGGTTTCCACGCCATCAACCTGAGCAATATGTGAGGTAGGGGAGCCAGCCCAGAGGGGAGAGCAGTACTCCAAGCTGCAGATAAAAGCCTTGTGGGTGGAAAGGAGCTCAGGTGTATACCAAGGAAGGACTTTGCACTACGAAGGGTGCCCAGGTGAACATCTGGCTTTGGAGACCATCTTTGAAATGTGGCTTCCCAAGAGAGACCATTACTAGGAGTGAGACCCAAAAGTTTGGATGATTGAACCTCTTTGAGAGGGTTGTTGAGAAAGTAGATGGGAGTGTTTGCGTTACGGTCCTTTCAGAGAAAGAGAGAGAGACAGAGTGAGTGTGCGGGATTTCTCAGGATTGAAAAATATATCCCAAGTGTTTGACCAGTTTGTGATTTTGTCAAGGTCCGTGGCTGCTGCCTGTCTGTCTGAAGGACATCCTTTGTCATGTCATGGCACATCATGTCATGGCACAGAGTGGAGTCATCAGCAAATAGATACGAGGATTTTCCAGAAAATCGGTGAGGTCATTGATGAAGATTAGGCCTAGAACCTAGATGGGGGCCTAGAACACTGCCTTAGGGCAGTCCAGCCTTGACAGGGAGACGAGAGGAAAGGATTCCATTGAGAGCCACACGTTGGCTACGAGAGTCGAGGAAGTCAGCAATCCAAGAGTGGAGTTGGCCTTTGATTCCATAAACAGACATATTGGAAAGCAAGGCAGGATGCCCAGACTGTATTGAAAGCTTGAGATATGTCGAGAGATACAGCCCTGATCTCATGACTGACATTGAGGTTGGGTGAGATCGTTGTGAGATGAGATCCTCCATCTATCGTTGGGTGAGAAGACGCAGAATGGTCAAGGTAGAGTGACAAGGTATGAATCTGATTTAGTGATCTGAGATTAGGTTGTTGGAGAAAAGGAATGATTTTATGTCAACTGCAATGATGGATTCCATGACCTTGCTGATGATTGGAAGTAAGCTAATTCATCTGTAAGTTAAGGGGATCCGTTTTTACACCTTTTTATGTAATGCTGTGAGGTTGGCTGATTTCCAAGCAGAAGGAAGCTGTCCTAGTGTAAATGACAGGGTGAAAAGGGCAGAGAGAGGAAGTACAGGCGCAGCACAGCAGGTTTTTAGGACACGTGAGATGACGACATCCTGTCCAATTGCAGAGTCGATGGTTGCTAAGGGAAGTTAGGGTAGGGATGGAATGGGAGCATACACCAGAGACAGACTTGACAAGGCACCACCAGGTTTTAGAGGAGCCAAGTTTGAAACCTCATCCTTGAGATTGAATGAATGTTGTTTTCTGGCTCTCCTGAGAGGAGGCACACTTGGGATTTGTGGAATGATCTGAGGTTGCCTTCGGTTGGATTTGCCTTCCACGAGGAAAGTTCTGTTGTTTTAAAGCAACCGCCTCACCACAGGATTCCAAGAGTGGGACGATGGGTAAGATAACTGAAGATGAGATGGGAGTAATTTGTGTAAAAGAGAGAACAGGTTCCTGTGGAAGCCTTCCTAGGTTGAGTTAAGATCAGTGGTGGTAAATATATGAGACAAGTCCTGAAGCAAGATGGCTGCTCGTAGTCCCTGCCAGTTTGCCTGAGTGAACTGCCAGACTCGCCGGCACTGAGGCCGTTCTCTGAGAATGGCCAGAGAGATTTTGACCTTCACGAGCACATGATCAGATGAGCCAATTTGGGCAGAGAACGAGCAAGATACATTTTCAGGGAAGTTCTCAATCACCAAATCCATAAGGGAAGACTTGCCATTGGGAGAGATCCGGCTGGTAAAATTCACGTATTGAGTCAATCCCATGGAGTCACAGAAATCCTTTGCTGAAGTGCCATGGTTGATGATGGAGGTTCCAGCACCCAGCTAATTAGTATGGTGACAATGGAAATCACCACATATAAGGAACAGAGAGTTTGGATGAGTTGTTAAAAGTTGGTCCAGAGAGAGACAGAGAGATAAAGACATCGTGCAAAGTCCTTCATTGCCACACCTGAACTGCATCCACCGACAGGGCTTTCATCCACAACTTGATGGAGTACTGCTCTCCCCACTGCACTGGCTCCCCTGCCTCACGCCATGGAAACAAAGGGCCTTCAAGATTATTGGAAACTCCTGCAATGAAGCTGAGTCTATGCATCTATAACTTCGCTACCGCAGTGAGGTTGGTCTCTCTGCCTTGTACTGCCTCCTTTATGGCCTTGCACCCTCTGTTATTTCTATGCTTTGTTTTGTGCATGAGAGCAAACCATCAGTGGTGCAGTGTGTGGTGAGCCCCCACACTCGAGCTGCCTGTTACAGAGCCAGACGCCACACTGTGGGAGTGCGTGGCTGAGAGTAAGCCTCGGGTGGTGCAGTGTGTGGTGAGCCCCCACACTCGAGCTGCCTGTGACAGAGCCAGACGCCACACTGGGGGAGTGCATGGCTGAGTGTAAGCCTCGGGTGGTGCAGTGTGTGGTGAGCCCCCACACTCGAGCTGCCTGTGACAGAGCCAGACGCCACACTGTGGGAGTGCGTGGCTGAGTGTAAGCCATGGGTGGTGCAGTGTGGGGTGAGCCCCCACACTCGAGCTGCCTGTGACAGAGCCAGACGCCACACTGGGGGAGTGCGTGGCTGAGTGTAAGCCATGGGTGGTGCAGTGTGGTGTGAGCGCCCACACTCGAGCTACCTGTGACAGAGCCAGACGCCACACTGGGGGAGTGCGTGGCTGAGTGTAAGCCATGGGTGGTGCAGTGTCCCCCACACTCGAGCTGCCTGTGACAGAGCCAGACACCACACTGGGGGAGTGCGTGGCTGAGTGTAAGCCATGGGTGGTGCAGTGTGTGGTGAGCCCCCACACTCGGGCTGCCTGTGCTAGAGCCGGACGCCGCACTGCGGGAGTGCGTGGCTGAGAGCGAGCCATCGTGCACATCTGTGGGTGCCGAGCCACCGACAGAAGAAGCCGAGGTTGTGCCACCCGTGTGTGCAAGCACTAGTGGAGCGAAAGCAAGGACGTGAGAAAGGGCGTAAGCATGGTGAGCGTGATGGGCTTGGCACATATGAATGGAGCGAGTTGTATGTTTGAGAATGAAGGAAGAGGAATGCCACCGTGGGTAGTCGCCAATAGAGACAGTCTGGTTAGGGATAGAACCAAGATGGTTCCCCACTTAGTTGGCGAGCACGGTACCATCTTGGGTGGAGCCAAGGGACATATCGGGGTGCTGCATGGTGGAGGACGAATGTGAGGAAGCCCCAAGATTATAGTGAGGAACCTCAGGTCATGCTCCTTCTGGGTCTTTTAGAAGGCCTGGAGTGTCAAAAGAAGATGGCGCAGGGTGTGTGTGCATGGTGCCATATGGCCCCCGTAACCCTTGGAGAAAAGGAGTGGACTGCATGGTAAATTGGGGGGAAAGTCATGTCCTCCGCCAGCCCTCAATAGAAAGGGAGAGGGACAGCCTGAGGTAAATATTTTACGGTACACCCACGAGTAGTATTGGTGAAAAGGGGGGGGGGGGGGGCGTGGGGACTGTAGGACAGATAGAGATGGGTACCGTCTGGGCCCCATGGAGAGCCCATGTGTACAGTGGATTGTGGGTCTCAGTGGGGGTCGTGCAGTGTATCCCAGGGAGTAAAATATGATAGACCACCAGATAGGCAGGTTGATAGTGACAAGTAGTGTTAGAAAGATTTAGAGACTTGTTCAAATTGATGATTCAAACTGTAAACAAAAGAGAATTGGAAGAATTATAAAAGCTCAAATTGTAAGTTTTTGAAATTTGGATTGTAATTGGTTGGCTTTTTGAGTAGTATGCCTTCCTCCTCCCTTCTCTTGTCCCAACAACATTGGGGATGACTGGAGGGATGAATGATGAGAGATGAGTCGTAGATGCAAAGGGCATCCAAATTTATAGTGTGTGATTGATAGTGAGTAACATGGTGCGAAGTGGGTGTGTATGAGAGAAGATGAAGCACACCCCTTCGGAGATGAATCCCCATCTTAAGAGATATGTCGATAGAGGGAATTCGGCTGTTTTGATCAAAAATGGATGCCTCCTGTGAAAAAGGGTCGCCGGTACAAATACCCCGGCCAGTCCAGCTGGCTCTGCATTGCGAAACACTGTCTTGTTGTACTTTGTCTGTATTTTACTGGTATGTCCCAGACAGAACCTGCAACTCACACTCTAATCTCTCCTATATAAAAATACTAGTACCCGACTGCAAAGCCGCAATGAGCCGGCGAAGCCGAACCCTCTTGCCACTATTTTACCCATCACTATGGCATCAGTAGGTTAGGTAGTCGGTAGTAGGTAGGTGCAGTAGGTACCGTACCGAGTTCAAAATGACACCATTTGCATTCTGATGAGATTAAAATTTATAAAATTTACTTCTTGATTTAATTCGGTGAATTCCGTCTCAACTTCGGATATTTCCGGACGTGAAAACCGATCCCCTACGGCCGCGAGATTTCTAAAAAATAATTATTCGTCAATTTTAGAATATTTGACGCCGTTTTCAGCGTCCGAAACGCGTAATAAGCTTTTTTGAAATATTTTTTCAAATGCTCGAATCTCATTGGTTCCGGTGTTTGGTGACGATTTTCGTTGAAGACATAAACCAGGGTCCGTGTGGGTCCGGGGAACGAGGTTGGTCTTAAAGTATTTTAATTACAAATTAGAGGTGCATAAGATTGTGAATCAAACAAAGACGGGTGAAACAAACTCCTATTGAACTTTTTCGCAATTTTTTTATGCATACTTCCGCATCCGCAAGATGGCGGCCTCCATGGAGCGATTTGGTTTTTGAAAGATTTTTTCAAACGGTCGAATCTCATTGGTTGCGGTGTTTGGTGACGATTTTCGTTGAAGATAACCAGGCCCATGCGGGCCTAGGTTGGTCTTAAAGTATTTTAATTACAAATTAGAGGTGCATAAGATTGTGAATCGAATAAAGACGGGTGAAACAAACTCCTATTGAACTTTTTTCAATTTGTTATGCATACTTCCGCATCCGCAAGATGGCAGCCTCCATTGAGCGATTTGGTGCGTCAAAGCTTCGAAATTCTCAAGGGATCCAGCAAAATCTGGCTTTTCAATATAATACGTACGCGTTCATTCACAACACCGGCTTCGCCGGCTATTAAAAAAAAACAAAAAAAAAAACACCATTTTTTGTGGCTTTTGGATGCAACGAGCAAGCTCATCTAGTCCTAAGTACCAGCCATATGACTGTTTTAGGAGTATTTAGTTCCGCTGTCTCGGAATGGCAGACAAAAGTTGAAAATTTCAGGGATCATTGACATCCTGAGCTAGATTGTGCCAATAAAGAACTTAGGACACATGGGAGGTAGTTTATACTGATAATCAAAATGAATTCTTGTAAATCGGTTTCCTTAACTGTGAAGTCATTAAATGGTAACCTATTGATTGGGAGCTCTGTTGCTCGACCAAGTTTCGTGCCTGGAATTGACATTTGGAACGGGCATCGTGTTGGGACTGTATTACTTTCCTGGATAACGTTACTCACAGGGTGAAGAGGGAGCGAACCTACTTTTGAGCTGCCTCGTCTGGGTTCGATTGCCAACCGGACTATAAATGGTCGGATGGGTGCAGGTGGAGTGTTGGCATCACAAGGTGAGCTGTCGCTCGGAAGGACGTTAAACTGGATGTTGTCCACTCGCATTAGTGAGTGGACCTTAAATATACCGTGGAGTCCCATGAAGGTTGACCTATCAAACATAGGATCCAAAATCAAGTGATTTTATCTTATTAGGTATTTCTTGACACCAGGTTACACTGTTTCCTAATTCAAAATGTGGTCACTATAGTAGCTATTGTGTGGTTAGTCCAACGCTATAAACAAATTCATGCCTGTCACGTGTGACCGACCATCTTCGGCTAAAAATGGCAAGGGCAGCCATCACTGTTTCGCCTCACGTTAGTATGGCTGGTACCGCACCACTCAGGAGAAATCGATACAAACGGATCTGGCACTGGAAGAGAAGGGCAGGGATAGGGAGGGTGGAATGGCAGGAGGGCAGCGTGGCGAGGTTTATTTTGACGTAGATTAATAAGGTATGTGTATAATACAAAAAGCAGAATGTCGCAGAATAGGGAGAAGGAAGAGCAAGTGGACGCCCAGCATAAGCTAACCCTCTCTCCTTTAAAGACATCCATCAGGCGGGCCCACTGGGCTGCCACCAAGCCAGACATGCCGCCACGGGGTGGGGCACAATGCACGGCAAAGCCACCCGATTGGCTCTTAACTAGATGGGAGGGTCAAAACTCAGCAGTCAATATGGCATTGAGCCAGAAACATCACTGTCCACACCTGGCGTTCATGTGACCATCCATATGACATTATACTGCCTCTTTTAGATGATTAGTGGTCATTTTTATGGGAGATTTTTTTACCAACAAGGTGTGGTCACATGATTAAACTAGACATAATTCAACGTCAACTGATATGCCAACGCCCACATCGTCTTTGCTAACTCAGACTTTGACCTGAAACCTCAGTATATAATGTGCACATGTACTTATTGAGTTCAAATCCCTACCTCAATAACATTTTTACCTGGCATGACCTTTGACCTCTTAAGCCAAAATCTAATCAGTTCATATTTTCATCATAATATATACTTGTACCAAGTTTGGTCAAAATTCCGTCACTGGTTCACATTAGCGCAGTAACATAATTTTTTACCTAATGGGACCTCTGACCCCACAATCTAAAGAGTTTATCTTTAAATCATCATACATACCTGTACCAAGATTGACTTGGATCCCTCCAGTCATTCAAGTTATCGCAGCAACGAAAAGCTATCACAGACCGACAACCCAAAAGCATAATGCCCCCCGATGACTGTCAAAAAAGTAACACAATAAGATATCACGCAAAGCATAGTAACTCTGTACAAAGGCAACGTTTATTATGGAAAAATGTAAAAAAATAACAGTAGCTTCAGCATCACATTATGTACACATCTTGTTATAACTTAAGCAGAATTATTAGACAAACAGACCCTGACAGGGCAGCACATCAATACCACAGTGTAGTTTCACATTTAGAGTCAATGAACAAACAGGATGAGACTGGAAATTATAAAACTGCAAGGACCGAGTCTGCCCCCCCCCCCCCCCCCCCAAGAAAATAAATTTAAATTATCTCTCAAACCAGAGACGGTGCAACTTTCCTGAACACAAAATATGCTCAACATGTCACATTCAATGCATAGATAAAACGCTTTCAAAGGCAAACAGACAAACAGCAACAATATTTGTACAATTAGCTTACATAAATAAAAAAATAAATAACGTTCAAAGCTCCGCCAAATCTTATGAACAACTTGTGTTCCGCATTTGAAAAACAAAATAAATAAACTCGTGCAAAAATAAAAAAACAGCACACTGTACGGCAAACCGATATGCCCCTCCGCCCTAAAATTGCATTGCTTGTGCTTAAAAATAAAACAAAATGGACCGTTGTCCGACATATTACAGCATTACCCATTGTGACGTCATGAGACAATGGCAAGGGTAAAATTGTCCAAGATATGTTCAGGGCGTGGCTATAACGTACGGGGAAGAAGGCAATGACGAGGGTCAGCAGCACCGGTGCTCCAAAAGCCTCGCTCCTGGTTTGACGTCTGAACGTGGCAGCTCTTTCGGGCCACACAACTCGGATCGAGACGCTTGGGTGAAGGAAGTTAAACGGAAATCGATTGCTGGGCACTTGGCATCCAAAGGAAATTGCTCTAGATGCCACTCCCATTCCAGGAACGATGGGTAGTTGGAAGACCGAGGTTACAGTTCAGACCGCAGACATCTTCTCCAAAACTTAAGTGTTCTTCATCTATTCTTAATCCTTTTTGCTGGAGCTCAAAGCTCGAGGCTCTCCTTGCTGGAGGTAGTGCTTGATAAACCCTTTCCTGGAAGGTCACAATTCACATTCACCTCACCCTCTCCTTTTTGCATCCAAGGATGATTCAGCAGATCTTCCAGAGAAGGCCGGTCTGAAGGACGCATGGACAGGCACTGCTTTATCATTTCCTGGCATTCTGTGCACAACACACGGTCTTGGTCAAAACCACAAACCTTCACCCAAAGTTTGGTCTTAACATCGTTTTGTTTGAAACCAAGGTGTACAAAAAGCAGCACAAGACACTCCACATGACAGGTGCAAATGTACCTTCGGACACTCGCTTGCGAAACATGACGTGCCCTCGGAGGATCTCCGCATCATGCTCAAAAGGGATATCTCCACAGACCATGTCATAAAGAAGTACACCGAGGGCCCAGACAGCTGCCGAACGCCCGTGGTATCGATGCGAGCGCACCCACTCTGGCGGGCTGTACACACGTGTACCTGTAAAATGAGAGTGCAAATGGTGAGGATAATGGGTGGCAAAATAATAAATAAACCCCACAAAGCATCACAATCTCATCCTTCATTTTTGTTTCATACAGAAGTCGAGGATCTTGGAGGGACATAACGACAGAGGTGGCAGGTCGACAGACCATCGGAGGGCAGAGGGGGGCAAGGCTGACTACACCACACAACAACATTACTGTACAATGTACATGTATGGGAGGGAGTGAAAACGAATGAAAGACGCAATGGAGGTTTCCACATCACACGTCATGCTTACCATCAAAGTCTGTGTACACGGTGTCCTTGAGAAAAGCGCCCGAGCCAAAATCGATCAGCTTCAGCACGCCGGTCTTGAGGTCCACCAAGATGTTTTCATCCTTTATGTCGCGATGTAGCACGCCGCACATGTGGCAGTGCCGCGTGGCTTCCACAACTTGGCGGAAGAACGAGCGGGCCAGGGGCTCGGGCAATGCTCCCCGCTCGGTGATGAGGTCAAAAAGGTCCTTGCAGTGTTCGCCCTTCTCCATGATGATCACAAAACTGTCAGGCCGATCGTACCAGTCGCACAGACGGATGATGCCTCCGAATCCCGTGGACACCTTCTTCATCAGAACAATTTCGAGCGGAACCAAAACTCCACTTGGCTGCAGCGCAAGGAACAGGGCAGGAGCGGCGTGGGGTTAACGCTCGACAGAGAGCAAACCAAGGGGTTTACCGCAGTACCGCGTGTTCTACGTCACGGATCAATGCGAACAATACTTGAGATTCCCTCATGAAGGGCGATGCACATAAACATTTTGCTTTGGTACCCACAGAAAGAGGGCAAAGCTGTCACACTCACCAGCTGTCCCCACTCCGTGACACGGTCCTTAGCAACGTGCTTGATGGCAACCTGCAAAGGACGGAGACAGTGCTCAGGACCCAAGGAATGGACGACAGTTCATAAACAAGCAAAGATCTGGTCACAAAGTACCAACTTGGGCACCAATAGAAGGGAGCCATACCGGAAGAGAGTCCGCAAGACGCACACCAGCGTACACCGTGCCGAAACCACCACTACCGATCGGAGGTCCAACCTGGTACGCCTTCTCAAAGGGATCGTGTTCTTTACCTGCGACACAAGGAGAGTAACAAAATAATGCATTACCTTATTATTAGAACTGGATGTCCTATGGGGGGGTGGGGGGTGGGAGTAGGGGTGTCAAAGCTGACATATAAGTGGGAATCCGAACTGGCACTCCCCATACAAACCCCAATAATCACCCACTGTCCCGTTTATGATCCGATAGGGATCCAACACTCAACCAAAACACGACATTCACGGAGAAAATAAACCACCGAATCAGCACGAACCCCAACCCCTCTCCAACCACGAACCCCAAGTCCAACCCCTCTGCAAGCACAAACCCCCAACCCCTCTCCAAGCACAAACCCCCAACCCCTCTCCAAGCACAAACCCCCCAACCCCTCTCCAAGCACGAACCCCAAGTCCAACCCCAACCCCTCTGCAAGCACAAACCCCCAACCCCTCTCCAAGCACAAACCCCCAACCCCTCTCCAAGCACAAACCCCCAACCCCTCTCCAAGCACAAACCCCAACCCCTCTCCAAGCACGAACCCCAAGTCCAACCCCAACCCCTCTGCAAGCACAAACCCCCAACCCCTCTCCGAGCACAAACCCCCAACCCCTCTCCAAGCACAAACCCCCAACCCCTCTCCAAGCACAAACCCCCAACCCCTCTCCAAGCACAAACCCCCAACCCCTCTCCAAGCACAAACCCCCAACCCCTCTCCAAGCACAAACCCCCAACCCCTCTCCAAGCACAAACCCCCAACCCCTCTCCAAGCACAAACCCCCAACCCCTCTCCAAGCACGAACCCCAAGTCCAACCCCAACCCCTCTCCAAGCACAAACCCCCAACCCCTCTCCAAGCACAAACCCCCAACCCCTCTCCCAGCACGAACCCAAACCCCTCTCCAAGCACAAACCCCCAACCCCTCTCCCAGCACGAACCCAAACCCCTCTCCAAGCACAAACCCCCAACCCCTCTCCCAGCACGAACCCAAACCCCTCTCAGCAGGAACCCAAATCCCTCTCAGCAGGAACCCCAACCCCTCTCAGCACGAACCCAAACCCCTCTCAGCACGAACCACCAACCCCTCTCAGCATGAACCACCAACCCCTCTCCAAGCACGAACCAGCAACCCCTCTCACAGCACGAACCAAAACCCCTCACAGCACGAACCCCCAACCCCTCTCAGCATGAACCCAAACCCCTCTCAGCATGAACCCAAACCCCTCACAGCACGAACCCCCAACCCCTCTCAGCACGAACCCAAACCCCTCTCAGCACGAACCACAAACCCCTCTCAGCATGAACCACCAACCCCTCTCCAAGCACGAACCCAAACCCCTCTCAGCACGAACCACAAACCCCTCTCAGCATGAACCACCAACCCCTCTCCAAGCACGAACCACCAACCCCTCTCACAGCACGAACCAAAACCCCTCACAGCACGAACCCCCAACCCCTCTCAGCACGAACCCCAAACCCCTCTCAGCACGAACCCAAACCCCTCTCAGCACGAACCCAAACCCCTCTCAGCACGAACCCAAACCCCTCTCAGCATGAACCACCAACCCCTCCAAGCATGAACCACCAACCCCTCTCAGCATGAACCACCAACCCCTCTCACCTCAGCATGAACCACCAACCCCTCTCAGCATGAACCACCAACCCCTCTCAGCATGAACCACCAACCCCTCTCACCTCAGCATGAACCACCAACCTCTCTCAGCATGAACCACCAACCCCTCTCACCTCAGCATAAACCACCAACCCCTCTCCAAGCATGAACCACCAACCCCTCTCACCTCAGCATGAACCACCAACCCCTCTCACCTCAGCATGAACCACCAACCCCTCTCAGCATGAACCACCAACCCCTCTCACCTCAGCATGAACCACCAACCCCTCTCAGCATGAACCACCAACCCCTCTCAGCATGAACCACCAACCCCTCTCACCTCAGCATAAACCACAAACCCCTCTCCAAGCACGAACCACCAACCCCTCTCCAAGCACGAACCAAAACCCCTCACAGCACGAACCAAAACCCCTCACAGCACGAACCCAAACCAAGGGCAAAAGGAGTGAGGGAGGTTAGTAAATTAAATTCCATGCATCCATACCTGTATGGATTTGTAGCTTCGCTGGGAGCTCCATGTGGGCCAAGTTACCGATAGTGAGCTGCATGGCGGGTGCTCGAACCAGATCTCAGTACGCGGGAACGCACACAGCACGCACGGACGCTCTCGATATCAAAGCACGGATAGACACAGAGGAGACGCAATGGAAAGGAAGCTCAAAGCAGAGGGACGAGCAGCTGCGTGGGAAACCCCGAAGCCACCGTGCCCGGAGTACTAATGACGCGGGGCGTCTCCCGCCCCAGGACGCCGGAGATCCTTTCTCGATGCTAAAACCACTAGGACCCCAATCCTTACACCTCCCCTTCGCGCCAACACAGCTTTATAGAGAAAGCGCGCGGAGGGGGCCGCTTGAAGCGTCGAACGTCACGCGTAGGCGGAGCCACAGAATGGATAACCAATCAGAGGGCGAGCCCATAGGTTTCCCCGAAGGCTGAACGTGTGGGTCCGGGGGCACCCCGATGATGGCCGTAAAGAGCGGGAAAATGAGCGGGCGAAATGCGAATTGAAGGGAACGCGGGCGCTTTCTTCAGCATTCCCGGGAATGAGCTCCTCTCCCTCCATCAGCATTCCCATCATTCCTTCCACCCTTTCCTTCAATAGATTCGTGATAACACAACGTCCAGCTCGGATGACCGTTGATAGGGAGGTGGGAGGGGATCATTTATTAGCAGGCGTACCTCCCGCGCGTACTTAATGAATTGGGCACACTTGAGTTAGTAATGGCGAAACGAGAGAGACTCGGCTGACGGAATGTGAAAAACGCCATGACAACACTGAGTCTTCACGTAAACAGAGAAGCCACCGGCTGTGAGTCACAGCGCCCGAGGGGACGCTAATCCCGCCATTTTCATTATGGATCCTCAGCGAGGAGTTTGTTCGAACCCACTTGGGTAAAGAAAGCTACGAGGGTGTTATTGGTGTATGAAACGGTTTCTGAGTATACAGCGATAAATCAGCACTAAATAATTATATATTTCGTTAAATAACTTAAACCAAAAAACTTGAGACGAATTACACCATTGGGGCCGTTATATGAATCTTAACCAAAATTAACATAAACAATCAAATATATATATATATATATATATATATATATATATATATATATATATATATATATATATATATATATATATATATATATATATATATATATATATATATATATATATATATATATATATATATATATATATATATATATATATATATATATATATATATATATATATATATGTACATTGTACATACACAAGCCGGGTCACCCGATCAAGATCGAGTTACTTGAACTTTAGTAGATTATCAAGAAGATTACTTTAAAGCTGCAGCAAAAAAGTAACCCGAGAGTGCACCACGGCAATGATGGGCCAAATGTCCTTATTTCCCTACGCGCGCGACTTGCTACCAAGGAGGAAGCGGACAACGCGGTTAAAACAAAAGTGTCTTTATTGACAAGAGGTCACTGTAGCACTGGCGCGCTCCGGGCTGCGCGCTCGGTGTATATCCTGAGGCCACGCCTACCCCTTGGGCGTGGCCGCCGCCCACTTGGTGCGTGGAATGATGTCACCACGCCAGTGGGCTTTCGTGTCCGCCACACGCGCCCCCCCAGAATTCCCGCGCACCTGGAGGGCCAGTTTGCGGGGCAAACGGATGACCCGGCCGAAGCGCCCTCTGGCGACCGGCGGCATCCGGGGTGCAGGGATGCCAGCTGGGATGCCCCCGGCTGTACCCGGGATGGGTGCCGGACCGGGGGGCGGCGAGCCGGCGGTGCTGGGCGGTGCCGGGGGTCTGCCCGCCGGGGGGCGGCCCCGACGCGGGGGCCGAGCCACCGGCGGCGGGTGGTCCACGTCGAGGTGGGCCGGCTTGAGTCGATCCACCGAGACGTGGTCGGGAGTACCGCTGATGTCCAAGGTGAAGTATTTCACCCCGGTCTCCAGCACGCGGACAGGCCCGTCGTACGGGGGCCGCAGTGGTGTCCGGTGGGCGTCGTGCCGGACAAAGACATACTCCGCGGTGCGAAGCTCCGGGGCGACGTGCGTGGGTGGGTGTCCGTGGTGCGCCGTCGGCACAGGGGCGAACCTCCGGGTGGTCTCCTGCAGCGCGGAGCGCTCCTGCGCCGCGGACCAAGGTGCCGTGGGGTCGGGGAGGAACTCGCCCGGCAACCGCAGCGGTTGTCCAAAGACCAACTCCGCCGCGGATGTGCGCAGGTCCTCCTTCGGCGCCGTCCGTAGGCCCAGCAGGACCCAGGGGAGCCTGTCGACCCAGCCGCCGTCGCGGAGGGTGGCCCAGAGCGCGGCCTTCAACGAGCGGTAGAACCGCTCGCACAGGCCGTTGGCCTGGGGGTGGTAGGCCGTGGTTCGGTGCAGCTGGACCCCGAGCCCCCGCGCGACCGCGGCCCAGAGCTCCGAGGTGAACTGGGGGCCGCGGTCGGACGAGATGTCCGAGGGGGCGCCGAACCGGGCGACCCAGGTGGCGATGAACCCCTGAGAGACGTCCGCCACCGTCGTCGCCGCCAAAGGCACGGCCTCCGGCCACCGGGTGGTGCGGTCCACCATGGTAAGGACATGGGTGAAACCCCGCGAGGGGGCCAGAGGTCCCACCAGGTCTACGTGCACGTGGTCGAACCTACGTGCCGGCACTGTAAACGGGGCCAATGGGGCCTGGGTATGCCGGTGCACCTTCGCGCGCTGGCACGCGAGGCACGTCCTGGTCCAGCGGTGGACGGCCTTCCGGAGGCCATGCCAGACAAACTTGTCGGCGACCAACCTCTGGGAGGCCTTCGTGCCCGGGTGGGACAGGCCGTGGATGGCGTCAAAAACCTGGCGCTGTCAGCCCGCGGGCACGATGGGGCGAGGCCGCCCGAGGGAGATGTCACACAAGAGGGCCGTGCCCGCGCCGTCGAACGGCACCCCGGTGACGCAGAGGCCCGTGACGGCGGTCCGCAAGGCCTGGACACCGGGGTCGGCGGCCTGGTCTGCCGCCATCCGGGCATAGTCGATGCCAAGGTGGACCGCGTGGGCGACGGACCGGGAAAGGCAATCCGCCACTGGGTTGTCCTTTCCCGCGACGTGCCGGATGTCCGTCATGTATTCGGACACGGCCGAGAGGTGACGCTGCTGCCGGGCCGACCACGGCTCGGTGACCTTGCCCATCGCGAAGACCAGCGGCTTTTGGTCGACGAAGGCCGTGAACGCACGGCCCTCGAGCAGATGGCGGAAGTGCCTGACCGCCAGGTGAAGCCCGAGCAACTCGCGGTCGAAGGTACTGTAACGGCGTTCGGGCGGGCGAAGCTGCCGGCTGAAGAACGCCAGCGGTTGCCAAGCACCACGCACCCATTGCTCGTGCACCGCGCCCACCGCGTAGTCCGAGGCGTCGGTGGTGAGGGCGATCGGTGCATCGGGCACAGGGTGCGCGAGCATGGTGGCGTTAGCCAAGGCGAGCTTCGTGCCTGCGAACGCCGCGTCCATCTGCGCGGTCCAGGTAACATCACCTTTGCCCGGCTTCCCTCGGAGGGCCTCGTGGAGGGGCCACAGGAGCTGAGCAATGCGGGGCAGGAACCGATGGTGAAAGTTCACCATGCCCAGGAACTCCTGGAGCCCCTTAATCGTGAGGGGGCGCGGAAACCCCCTCACCGCCTCCACCTTGGCCGGTAGGGGGACGGCCCCGTGCCTCGTGACGCGGTGCCCCAAAAAGTCAATGTCGGCGACGCCGAACCGGCACTTAGTGGGGTTCACGATGAGGCCATGCTGGCCCAGACGTTCGAAAAGCGTGCGGAGATGGTGAAGGTGCTCTTCGCGGGACGCGCTGGTGACGAGGATGTCGTCCAGGTAGACGTATATAAAATCCAAGTCGCGCAAGACGCTGTCCATAAGTCGCTCGAATGCCTGAGCCGCATTTTTCAAACCGAAGGGCATCCGAAGAAATTCGAACAGTCCGAATGGCGTGATGACCGTCGTCTTCGGGACGTCCTCCGGCCTGACGGGGACCTGATGGTAGCTGCGTATGAGGTCCACCTTTGAAAAGAAGGACATGCCCGCCAACCGGGCGGAGAAGTCCTGTATGTGGGGGACGGGGTAGCGGTCGGGGGTGGTGGCATCGTTGAGGCGCCGGTAGTCACCACACGGTCGCCATCCCCCGCCGGGCTTGGGCACGATGTGGAGCGGCGACGCCCAGGCACTCTTGGAGCGCCGCACGATGCCGAGCCGCTCCAGCGTAGCGAACACCGCTTTAGCTACGGTGAGCTTCGTCGGCTCGAGGCGGCGTGCCCGGGCGTAGACCGGTGGCCCGGAGGTGGGGATGTGGTGTTCCACCCCATGCTTAACGGCCCCCGCCGAGAAGGTGGGCCGCGTGAGGGCCGGGAAACCGGCGAGGAGGCGGGTGAATTCGTCCGCTGCTGGAAGCATACAGATGAACCTGGCCGGAACGGAACCGCTCAGCAAGCCGCTCGGCGAGCCACTCGATGAGCCGCTCTGTGAGCTGCTCAACGAGCGGGGCAGCGCGCAAGCGAGCGAGCTGAACGTCTCCGCCTAGACAAGCCTTCAGTGCTTTACGTCCACCAATAGTCCATGAGCACATAAGAAGTCCGCGCCGAGCAATGCCATGGGCACGTCGGCTGTGACGAACGACCACCGGAAAACCTGCCCTCTGAACCGCAGAGAGAGACAGCGTTTTCCGTACGTGCGTATGGACGTACCATTGGCCGCAAGCAGCGTGGCGCCACGGCCTGCGGTTTGCTTGTCGGACGTACCGGCAGGAACGACACTCACCTGCGCTCCCGTGTCGCACAGGTAACAGCACCCGGACAAGGTGTCCGTTATATACAGTAGGCTGTTGGAACCGCCGACGCTCAAAGCCGCCACCGAGCGTCGGCTTGCCCGTTTCCCGACCTGCCGAATGAGCACGGCGGGCGACACTGCCGAGCCTTGTGGCCGAACTTGGCGTGGAAGAAACACCAGGTGGGCGGCTGCGGCGGCGGAGGCCGCGGGTTTCTTCGCGGCGGAGGTGGTGGTGGGTGGGACGTGGCGGCGGACACCAGGTGTGGTGCATCAGCAGCAGCCCCGAGAGCTGCGACGGCCGCGGTAAGACTCGCCTGCGTGTCCAAAGCCGCGAAGAACCTGTCGGCCTCAGCAGCGAGGGCCCGGGGTTCCGTTGTCGTAGAACCGGCCAACGCGAGGCGGACCCGTGCCGGCAGCTGGCAACGAAATAACGCCCGGAACAGAGCGGTCGGGGTTTCGTCGCCCATCAGCGACAACATATGGTCCATGCGGACCAATGTCGCGTGTCACCGAGCTCGGGGAGGTCTAAGAGGCGGTTGGCTCGTGCGTCCACCGTGAGGCCGAACATGGCGAGGAGGAGGCGCTTGATCGCCTCGAACCTGCCGTCGGCCAGTGGATTCCTCAGGACCGACACGACGCGGGCGGCCGCGCCGGGCCCGAGGGAGGCGACCACGTGGCAGTACATGGTCTCGTCGACCGTGATGCCTCGAAGTTGGAACTGGGCTTCTGCCTGCAGGAACCAAACTTCAGCTTGTGCCTCCCAGAACTCGGGGAGCTTGACGGAGACCGCGTTGGTTGCCATGGCTGTGGCGGGTTCGGGTGGTCAGCGGCGGCTGACCAGAATGTCGAAGGTCACCAATGAAGCACGGTGCTACGCGCGCGACTTGCTACCAAGGAGGAAGCGGACAACGCGGTTAAAACAAAAGTGTCTTTATTGACAAGAGGTCACTCTAGCACTGGCGCGCTCCAGGCTGCGCACCCGGTGTATATCCTGAGGCCACGCCTACCCCTCGGGCGTGGCCGCCGCCCACTTGGTGCGTGGAATGATGTCACCACGCCAGTGGGCTTTCGTGTCCGCCACAGTTTCTTGATTTACAGACATACAAACACACATACATAGTGATAACTTTCTGGGTGGGGGTGGGGGGTGGTTGGAGGAGGGTCCAAAACCTGACAATGGGTACCCACAACACGTATGCAAAATTTGGTGGAGATTGGTCAAACGATGTGAAATTGTGTATAAATCAAATGTCTTCACACACATACACACACACACACACACACACACACACACACACACACACACACACACACACACACATACACACACACACACACACACACACACACACAGACACACCCACACCCACACCCACATACATACACACACTGACACACACACACACACACACACACACACACACTCACTCATACACATTACCACACACACACACACACACACACACACACACACACAAACACAAACACACACACACACATACACACACACACACACACATACACACACACACACACACACACACACACACACATACACACACACACACACACACACACACACACACACATACACACACAAACACAAAAATACACACATACACACACACACACACACACACACAAAAATACACACATACACACACACACACACACACACATGTGGAATTTATTGGCTCATGGTTTAGCATTCTCCTGCAGATTGTTTCCGCTTTGTCTGTTTGCCTTGGGGCTCCACCTGTGCGTAGCACGGGTACCTCGCTGGTATATATAGATGTAAATCCTCTCTCAAGCTATGCGGACACACGGCGTTCGCGTGGCTAAAAATATGATTGTGACGTATGGCATATTAATATGCATTGTGACGTTGAGACAGGACAGAAATAGATGTCCCTTGGGCAGCACCACGCAAAAAGAGCAGCGTCCGATAAAAACTGGTAGATAGGACACTCAGGATGAAATGTGGACAATCTAAAAAGAACCATGGAGATTCAAAGGCCCTTTAATGAAGCACAAGGTGACATTACAAAACCAGACCCAAGACACTCAAATATACCGCCATGACGTTCACCTTATATTTGTAAACAAAAACTTTCCCAGGCGTAGATACCATATGGAAAGGAAAAGGATTCAAAACTGTCGAGATTGAAAATAACCAACATGAGTGAAAACAAACTGGCTTGAAATAGCTCAACCCTCTGAAGACAAATCCACAAATGTCATCTTATCAAGTCACATTTATATAGCACAGGATGTACAATCAGGGGGAAGCTCACCCCCATTATCCATTATGTGTAAGATTTTGAAAATGGGAGGGGCAGGACAATTACAACTTCATCAAAAAAAAAAATAGAAAGCATCGAAAAATGCAAACACCATCGGCATCCGTTTGTATTTAGACATCTTCTTCTTCCGTATGCTCAAATTAACGAAAGGTTTTCAAAAGAAATACAAAATGAAAATTGAAGATTTTATGCAGCCTTGACCTTTAAGCTTTAGATCTAAAAAATAATCAGCAGCTAGCTTTTGATTGGTGAACCAATTTAGTAACCCAACATGCAAATTCTTTAAATTTCAGGTAAATTGGCTGAAAATTGACGATTTTATGTGACGCTGACCTTTGACCTTTTGACCAAATTATTAATTTGCTTTCTTCATATTCTCATAATAAAGCTTTGTTGAAAATTTGATGACAAAACTCAAATGGTAAATTTAAATTTCAGGTCAATTGGAAGAAAATTGATGATTTTAGGTGATGCTGACCTTTGACCTTTGGACAAGATTATTAATTTGCCTTCTCCGTATTATCATAATAAAGCTTTGTTGAAAATTTGATGACAAAACTCAAATGGTAAATTTAAATTTCAGGTCAATTGGATGAAAATTTATGATTTTAGGTGATGCTGACCTTTGACCTTTCGACAAAATTATGAATTTGCCTTCTCCGTATTATCATAATAAAGCTTTGTTGAAAATTTGATGACAAAACTCAAATGGTAAATTTAAATTTTAGGTAAATAGGATGAAAATTTATGATTTTAGGTGAGGCTGACCTTTGACCTTTTGACAAGGTTATTAATTTGCCTTCTCCATATTATCATAATAAAGCTTTGTTGAAAATTTGATGACAAAACTCAAATGGTAAATTTAAATTTCAGGTAAATAGGATGTTAATTTATGATTTTAGGTAACTAGGGCATGCCCGTACTATATATAAGCTAGGACGTGCCCGTACGTGGGTGCCCGTTCCTTGCCAAAAAAAAAAAAAAAAAAAAATTTGTGTAGGGGTGTGTGTGTGTAAACATCCTAGGGCGTGCCCGTACGTGGGTGCAAAAAAACATGCGTGCAAACAACAACAACAAAAAAAAACTTTGAAACCACGTGGCAGTAACGACCACAGAACCCCCCCCCTCTATTTACATGAATGGTTTGGTCCATTCGCAACGACCACAGAACCCCCCCCTCTATTTACATGAAATGGTTTGGTCCAAAGCGAACGGCTTGCGGTGTTTGGTAAAGAAATCGCCATAGCTCGGTAACTACTTGTCCGATTAATTTCAAACCTTGAAAAGGCACATCCTCGGGTCCCCAGCAATATACCTGGCAAGTTTCAAGTATATCGGACCGGTAGTTGTCGAGAAACAGCGGTCACAGACAAACATACACACATACACACATACACACATACAAACACACATACACACATACACACAGAGATTAATGGAATTATAGATAGACTAGGGCATTGCCCGTACTATATCTATATCTAAAATTATATCCCCCCCCTCTATTTACATGAAATGGTTTGGTCCAAAGCGAACGGCTTGCGAGTACGGTGACAATCCCCCCCCCTCTATTTACATGCAATGGTTTGGTCCAAAGCGAACGGCTTCCGGAGTTTGGTAAAGAAATCGCCATCGCGTGCACAAACGCGCAGGAAAGCGAATGAATCGCAAATTCGGTTTTATTAGTTTTAAAACATAGTTTAACGCCAACATAGTTTGCAAACGTGAAATAAATGAATACGCTCTCAAATGTGCCATCCGAGGCAGAGTGTGTCCTCCACGTTCGGCACACGCGATCGTTCGCTGCTCTCTGATTGGTTGAATCGTTTTTTGGACATAGCTCGGTAAGTAATTGTCCGATTAATATGAAACCTTGAAAAGGCACATCCTCGGGTCCCCAGCAATATACCTGGCAAGTTAAAAGTATATCGGACCCGTGGTTGTCGAGAAACAGCGGTCACAGACAAACAGACGTACAGACGTACAGACGTACAAACGTACAAACGTACAAACAGAGATTACTGGAATTATAGATAGATGCTGACCTTTGACCTTTTCACAAAAGTATTGTTGCGGTTTTGAGTTTGTACAGTCAGTATAATAAAGTTTAAAATTTCCCCCTCATAGTTAGTCACACAAGCAACATGTAGCCTCGCGATAGTGTAGTTATTTCTTAGTATTTGTGAGCTTAGTCCTTTCCCTATGTTAGTTCTGCGTTGAGTGGAGTAAGGAGAATAGGTCCTACTTCTTCTGACTCTCCAGCCTCCCTAGCCTCATGTCCCCTTGCACTGACTTTGGTTCATTTTGGGCGAATTAACACGAGGCAGGCCTTGGAGGGTCGGGGCGGAGCCGAATGAGGGGCGGCAGAGGAGCTGACGGTAAGCACGAGCCGCCAATCAGGGCTCAGAGGTTGTGGCGGCAGCACTGCGTCACAGGGTGTGGTTGGAAGGTTCGAGAGGTTTCAAGAAGGTTCGGGGCGTATTTATAAAACCCATCGCGCAAAGCCCCCAGGAGGACTAGCGCGGTCGGACTCGCTGATGAGCAGAGGACTAGCGCGGGAGGACTGGCTGATGAACTGAAGGATTGATGAGAGGACTCGTTGGCGAGCAGGAATTGAGAGATACGCGGGTGAAGAAAGACGCGCATGAACCGGAATTACGCGCTAATATAAAGTGACGCTCAGTTGAGCTGGAGGCCGAGCAGCGTACAGTGCATTAAGTCATGCGAGTGATAACGCCTGTGTAACTGCCGGCCGCGCTGAGAGACGCGTATTTGCCGTTCTACCTCATCGGCTGCCTTTTGTTCGGGAGACGCACTACGAGGACCCTTCCACCGCCTGCTTGCCTTCTTCGCGGAACGTGCTGGGACCGTGGAGAGCTGGACGGGGCCGTTCCTGGATGACCACGTCGACGCGTCTGGCTGGAACATCAACCTACCTGCAATTCCCTGTGTGAGTATGACGGGCCCGAGTCTGGGTGTTAAGACTAAGACTGTTTAAGTGCTGCTCTGTGTCTCTGCGTCCTGATCATTGTACATACGTGTGGGAATAATAATTAAACCTGTGTTCTTCCTTTTCCATTCGATCGTTCCTGTGATTTCCTCATTGGCTAAGCATGGTACGAATAGAACCGCTCGAATCGGGTTCCACTACCTAAAACTGCACGGACCACGTGGTACTCAATCTGCTCGGTGTACCCAGATCACACGTGGCTCGTGCGAGGCTTGCTTCCTCGTTTCCGTGGTGGTGCAGGGATTTAGGTACGAGCGAGACTTGGTCCCGAAACCCTACCTTGCATTTTGCCTGGAAGAGGCGTTTCAAGTCTCTCGGTTCCGCCAAGCCCAAAAAGAACAAGGGGATTAATCCCCCCTTGGTAAGGGGCAGAAGGGCGGTGGAGAACCGTAATAGTATTAATTTCCCTTCTCCGTATTATCATGATAAAGCTTTGTTGAAAATTTGATGACAAACTACTCAAATGGTAAATTTAAATTTCAGGTAAATAGGATGTAAATTTATGATTTTAGGTGATGCTGACCTTTGACCTTTTTTTTTTTTTTTTTTTTGTATACTGAATCGAGGCTCGTGAAAGAGCTAACATTTACTTCACAAACAAATCAACCAGACAAACAAAATATATTAAAAGAGGGAGCAGAAAACAAGATGGGGAGAGAAGGGGAAGCAGACAAACACAACATTTGAGAGCAGGGAGATGTGTGGAAGGGAGAGGGCTTGGGGGGAGGAGGCGTGGGAAGGGGTGGGGGGGAGGGAGAAGTATAAAACACAAGGACACCAAGGACTTCCAGGACAGAAGTTGGTATTTCAAAAAAGTGGAATTGGGGTGAAATTAGCGGGGGTAAAAAAGATCAAGGTTTTGGATGGGGGAAGATAAGAGATGGTGGTGAACAGCTGTTTTAAAGACCTGGAGGGTGGAGTGGGATTGAAGAGAGTGAGGGAGTTTGTTCCAGAGGCGGGAGAAAAGAGGAATGAAGGAGTGAAGGTGAGCAGAGGGTCTTGATTTTGGCAGTTTGACCATAAGAGGGTTGCAGGCAGATCTTGTGCGACCTGTAGGAATATTTGCGGGACAGAGCCCAGAGAGAGCTGGGGGGGCAAGGCCAGAGAGGAGTCGGTAGAAGACGGAAAGACCACCAACCTGCCTGCGGTGATTGAGTGAGAGGCCCTTGGAGTTGGCTTCATCGCGGGAGATTCCAATGATTCTGAATGCTTTGGTTTCAACAGCGTGAAGACGAGCTAGGTGTGAGGCAGGAGCACCAGCCCAGAGGGGAGAGCAGTATTCCATTGAGCTGCGGATGAAAGCCTTGTATGTGGTGAGGAGCTCAGGTGTGCCAAGGAAGGACTTCGCACGACGGAGGATGCCCAGTCGGCGACTGGCTTTGGAGGCCAGATTTGAAATGTGGTTTTCCCAGGAAAGATCATGGCAGATAGTGAGACCCAAAAGTTTGAGTGACAGAACTTCTGGGAGAGGATTATTCAGAAAGTGGATGGGAGGGTTGTCCAGTCGGTCTTTTCGGAGAGACATCGTAAGAGTGTGAGATTTGTCAGGATTGAAAGACATGTTCCACTTGTTTGCCCAGTCTGTGATTTTGTCCAGGTCTGCAGAGAGTGAGGAGGCTGCAGAATGCCGAACTGAGGGATGAAGAATGGAGCGACAGAGAGTAGAGTCATCAGCAAAGAGATACAGAGGATTTTCAAGAGAGTCAGAGAGATCATTGATGAAGACCAGAAAAAGCACAGGGCCCAGAACACTGCCTTGTGGCTCTTGGTAAGGGGCAGAAGGGCGGCGGAGAACCGTAATAGTATTACGGTAAGCCACGATGATTTTAGGTAATGCTGACCTTTGACCTTTTGACAAAATTATTAATTTGCCCTTCGTATTATCATAAAGCTTTTTTGAAAATTTGATGACAAAATTCATATGGTAAATTTAAATTTGAGGTAAATAGGATGAAAATGTATGATTTTAGATAATGCTGACCTTTGACCTTTTGACAAATTTTTTGATTTCCCTTCTCCGTATTATCATAATAAAGCTTTGACAAAATTATTAATTTTCCCCTCTCCGTATTATCATAATAAAGCTTTGTTGGAAATTTGATGACAAAATTCAAATGGTAAATTTAAATTTCAGGTAAATAGGATGTAAATTAATGATTTTAGGTAATGCTGACCTTTGACCTTTTGACAAAATTATTAATTTGCCCTTCGTATTATCATAATAAAGCTTTTTTGAAAATTTGATGACAAAATTCATATGGTAAATTTAAATTTCAGGTAAATAGGATGAAAATTTATGATTTTAGGTTATGCTGACCTTTGACCTTTTGACAAATTTATTGATTTCCCTTCTCCGTATTATCATAATAAAGCTTTGTTGAAAATTTTATGACAAAACTGAAATGGTAAATTAAAATTTCA